>NC_080797.1:18826602-19126602 GCF_028018385.1 Neofelis nebulosa | reverse complement strand
CGGGGGAGGGTCAGAGAGAGAGGGAGACACAGAATCTGAAACAGGCTCCAGGCTCTCAGCTGTCAGCACAGAGCCCGATGCCGGGCTCGAACTCATGGACCGTGAGATCATGATCTGAGCTGAAGTCGGCCGCCCAACTGACTGAGCCACCCAGGCGCCCCAAGAAAGCTGGTAAAATTCTTTACAAAATGATTTATTCAAGGGGTGCCTGGGTGGCTCAGTCGGTTGAACATCCGACTCTTGATTTCGGCTCAGGTCATGATCCCAGGGTTGTAGGACTGAACCCCGTGTTAAGGCTCTGTGCTGAGCACGGAGCCTGCTTTAAGATATTCTCATTCTTATTCCCTCTGTCTCCTCTCTCACTCCCTCTGCTGCTCTCTCACACTCTTTCTCTAAAAATAAAATAAATCTTAAAAAAAAAAAAAAAAGATTCTCTCTCTGCCCCCTCCCTTGCTCGTGCACGCTCTCTCTAAAAAATAAAAACCACAACCAAAACACCAAATGATTTATTCAAGATGCTGAACGATGCTGTACTCATTATCAAATTAGAACTTAGACTGCTCAGAGTGCATGATGTGTAGGTACAGATGGTCCCTGACCTATAATGGTTCGACTGATGAATTTTTGGCATTACGATGGCGTGAAAGTGACACATTCAGGAAAAAACTGTACTTCAAATTTTGAATTGTGATAGTTTCCTGGGCTAGCAATACATGGTCCTATTCTCTTTTGTGATGTGCAGCAGCTGAAGCTCCCAGTCAGCCATGCAAGCCTGAGGGCCACTAATTAATGCACTGACAGCCATTCTGTACCCATTCAGCCACTCTGGTTTTCAAGTTTTGTTTTTGTTTTTATTTAAGTAATCTCTACACCCCACGTGTGACTCGAACGCAACAACCCTGAGATCAAGAGGAGCACGTTCTTCTGAATGAGCCAGCCAGACACACCCAGCCATTGTTTCTCACTCTCAGTACAGTTTGCAATAAATGATGTGAAACGAGCTGCACTTTATTATGGAAATAGGCTTTGTGTTACATGATTTTGCCCAAGTAGAGGTTAGTGTTTCGAGCACAATGAAAGTAGTCTGGATGAAGCTATGATGTTTTCGTAGGTGAGGGGCATATTAAAGGCGTTTTTGACTTGTGATAGTTGTAAGTTGAGGAAGACGGGACTGACATTCCAAAGTAAGACACAACTTTCGACAGGTCAGCTACCCAACAAACAGCCAAGCTGCATCGGCAACAGCTCTAAGCAAATTCACTCCTGAACAGAAGTTACAACCTGACGCGTTCTACAGTCCTGGTGCTGATCTGTGACGCTCGCCAGCCTCTGGCCCTAGGTGTCAGTTTCAGCGGGCAGGCTAAGAGGGCAAATCCCGCAAGAGTTAATGAATGTGAATAGCTCTAAAAAACCAGCTACTGGTAAATCCCAGCAGTTTCAGCGATGAAAACTTTTGATTACTGTTTTCCCTTTTATTTATTTATTTTTATTTATTTTTTTAATTTTTTTTCAACGTTTTTAAATTTATTTTTGGGACAGAGAGAGACAGAGCATGAACGGGGGAGGGGCAGAGAGAGAGGGAGACACAGACTTGGAAACAGGCTCCAGGCTCCGAGCCATCAGCCCAGAGCCCGACGCGGGGCTCGAACTCACGGACCGCGAGATCGTGACCTGGCTGAAGTCGGACGCTTAACCGACTGCGCCACCCAGGCGCCCCTGTTTTCCCTTTTAAACCAATCATTAAGTTTTATTAAATACTGCAACGTTACAAACCAATACATGTAAAATACATTCATAATTTTGAAATCTGCATTTTAAAGACCATGAACTGTGGCAGCAGCCAGCAGTGATTCTGTTGCTAGCCCGTCACACAGCCCATACTGAGGATAAGTGTTCCCAAGGTGCTCCCTACCATGATAGCGCTGGCATCCCTGAACAGTGAGGTCACTCTACCAGTGTCACCCAAGATGCGGTGACCTCGGGTGGAAGCCCATAACATGCCGGTGTCACAGAAGATTCAACAGCATGAGGGTGAAGGAGCGATTTCAGAAGTTGCTTAAGGGAGCGCCTGGGTGCCTCAGTGGGTTAAACGTCCAACGGACTCTTGATTTCGGCTCAGGTCATGATCTCACAGTTCATGAGATTGAGCCCCATATGGGGCTCTGCACTGACAGCGTGGAGCCTGCCTGGGATTCTCTCTCTCCCGCCCTCTCTGCCCTTACCCTGCTCACATGTGCACTCTCTCTTACTCAAAATAAACACTAAAAAAAAAAAAAAAAAAAAGGCAGTATTCTGTTATCTACCAAAAAGAAGAGCTTATAGAAAAATGTGGCCCAGTAATTACCTAATTAATAATATCAGTAATAAACCTGTAGGCCTATGAATAAGAGTTTTTCAAAATGTCTTTAAAATTCCTGAAATGATGCATTCTCTACCTTAAAGATTTCTTGGAAAAAGAGGAGAATCAGGCTGACAAGGAGGGGGCTCTGGCCCATTTGGGCATCAAAACAGAATAAGGTAATCTGCCAGAAAAGGACCAGTTTTATTTTTTTTTTTTTTTTTTAAATTTTTTTTTTTCAACGTTTATTTATTTTTGGGACAGAGAGAGACAGAGCATGAACGGGGGAGGGACAGAGAGAGAGGGAGACACAGAATCGGAAACAGGCTCCAGGCTCCGAGCCATCAGCCCAGAGCCCGACGCGGGGCTCGAACTCACGGACCGCGAGATCGTGACCTGGCTGAAGTCGGACGCTTAACCGACTGCGCCACCCAGGCGCCCCAGGACCAGTTTTAATTTGTGACCAATAACCTCGCAGAAGAGGATAACTATGTTACACACCAGTTCATATAGCTGCACATTCTTATCACCTTTACTAAAGGCAACCCCCCTGAAGAATGCTCCCCCCTAACAAAAGAATTTATGGGACAACTCTCAGACTTGGCAGCAATTCAGAACTACGGTTTTTTCTGCAAAACAAAATTATTACTTGGTGTTTAGTATGATTTTCTCCCCAGGAAGGCAGGGAAATATGGAATTGATGCACTTAGATTATTTTTAATGTATGTGAATAGTTAAAATTTTTGGTTTTCTGGAACATTCTATCACCTTGAATATCACTTTACCAGAAAGTCAAAATGTTGCTGTGTATGCCTCTAAACTTCTCTACTCTAGAACTTAGAAGACTGGTTTCGCTGGAGGCACAGCTCAGGAGAAACAGTGTATCTGCCAGCCCGGGCCACCCTGGGAGGCACGGACCAGGTCTTCCCACCCAGCGGCTTCACTGGTACCTCAGCACCACACGCAAGCCTGCAGCTGGGATGATGGAACACATATTTACAAACTAAGTTTTATTTACACATCTAAATGCTTAAAACAGCAAAGGACACAAAATAACTGAAGTGAGTCCACAGTGGAGCAGACAAGGGGACCAGAACCATATGGGGAGGAGTCTGCACCTGTAAAGACTGCGTTTAACTTCCTAAGGATTTACAAGAACACTCGCATCCTTCGCTAGCAATTTAAAAGGTCTGGGGCGCCTGGGTGGCGCAGTCGGTTAAGCGTCCGACTTCAGCCAGGTCACGATCTCGCGGTCCGTGAGTTCGAGCCCCGCGTCAGGCTCTGGGCTGATGGCTCGGAGCCTGGAGCCTGTTTCCAATTCTGTGTCTCCCTCTCTCTCTGCCCCTCCCCCGTTCATGCTCTGTCTCTCTCTGTCCCAAAAATAAATAAAAAACGTTGAAAAAAAAAAAATAAAAAAAAAAATAAAAGGTCTGATCAGAGTTCTGAGAATGAGGAAGCGCCCCTCTCACCACTCGCCACGATGGAAGGCAAGCGCATTCACTCGTTCCCTCTTAAAGAAAATAGATGGTGGAGTTCAGCAATCAAATCTTCAATCAGTCTTGAACATTCCAAGGAATATTTTCAGCTTTTACCTCACAGCTGCAGGTTCTATTAACTCTCATAATCCCTCAGATTATGACTCTGTAGCCACACAAAACACTCTAGTTTAACAGAAGCAAACTGATCAAGAGAGGAGATTACAAAAGGAGGAAGTGACAAGTTTCAGTGACTTTTCTTCTTCTTTTTCTTCTCTTTTTGGCACAAAGACTGAAAATAATGTCAGAACCAAATCAGAAAGACACCTAAAAGATGAGGAATGATGTGAGGTTTATACAGGACACCTAAAACCATTCCAGTCCACGGAAGGGGACATAACAGGGGCTTTCGAGGTGTCGTTAATGTTCTGTTTCTTGACTGTATGCTGGCTACCTGGGTATGTTTGGTTTGTGAGAATTCACTCAACTGGGTACTTAGGATATATGAACTTTTCTGTATGCATATCATACTTCAACTAAAAGAAATACTCGGTGTCTGACTGGCTCACTCAGTACAGCATGGGAGACTCTTGACACTGGGGTCATCGGATTGAGCCCCATGTGGCGGGTAGAGTTCACTTAATTAAGAAAAAATAGTGAGAAATCTTTCAGTCGAGAGAACAGAGTCCTATTCTGGTCCAATTCACACATCAGAAAATCACACCAGGGCTTCCTCATACACTTTGGGCACAAACTTCTCACCCCCAAAATACACAGGGAAGCAGAAAACAACACAGCGAGACTCCAGAAACTCCCACAATCATAGCTTACTATCACTACTCTATGAAAAAAATTTTCTCAGAAATACAGCTTTCTTCACCACGTGGTTCTACGTTTCTCCATTATGTGATTTTGATACTATTCATTGCTGTCCTCACCCCCAATCTGACACCATTCTTAAAGCAATGCAAATTTCCATTTATACCAAGTCAAAGCTTTCCAAGCGGGAGGAGGAGGTGGAGGGATGGGGAGGGAGGGCAAAGGGAAAGGGAGGTCAAGTCAAAAATTTCAGTCTCAGGCCTCTTAGGATCCACCTGATCTGGATTCAAGGGGCTGAACACATGAGTTCAAATTCCAGTCTCACCAGTGAACTATGTGGTCTTGGGCAAATGACCTGTTCTCTAATCTTGGTTTCCCCACCTGTAAAGTGGTGGTAACACCTACACCTCCCGGGGTTACTGAGGTGATTCATGAGAAAATGTGATAAACAGTGTAGCAATCAGTACAGAGCTACATTTCAGCTGTCTTAGTGGACAAATTTCACAACAGTTAACTCTGCCTTACACATGAGCAGCATCAGATCATAGAAAAGGTGGCAATCCTAGGGGGACTGAATTTTATCTCTACTAAATTTCATGTAATGCTGTTCGTGGGCACCAGCAGGACACGTATTAACAGAGCGCAGGGATTCTTGTTTTATTCTGAAAACACACAAATACAAGACTCTGGGCTTACTTCAAAAAAGATTTTAAATGCGGAGTTCAAGGGTTACAATAACAGCTAATTCTTTTCCCCCATCTCTTCTATACCAATATTGGAAGACAAGAACTGTACTCAACTTTCTATACAAATTACGGAAAAAGGTATCTTTTAGGAAAATGATAGATAAGTATTTTGTTTATAGACTGCTAGTTTAGATTGTAATTTGAAATATGGGGCTATTCTCCTGCCTGAACATATTCAGTTTTTTGTAAATAAACAACAAAAAACATGATTTTTAAAAAATAGGTATGTAGTGCAGTTATGGACCAGTAGGCCAATCCAGAGTTGTATCAATTCACAGAGCAACTTATGTAAGAGCACTTGTGCATGAAAGACAGGAACAATTGCATATTTAGGCTCTTACACATAAGGTCCCCAAAATACCACTTCTATATGATCCTTGCATCATGGAAATTCAACAAAAGCCAGTGAGTTTCCTCTGCTCTTCAAAGGTCAATCAATGCTACAGGAACAATACTAAAAAACTGCCATGATGTGAAGACAGATTTCAAGAATCTGGTCATCATATTAACCTGAAGTTCTTAGAAAAGGGAGAACACACACACACACACGATGCACATACACGCTTTTAAAAGGCTTGAACCCCTAAAAAATTTGACAGGGTCCTGGCTAGGGTAACTGCATTGGGACAGCCACTTAAAAATCAGTTGTGTTCAGGGGCTCCTGGGTGGCTCAGTCGGTTAAGTGTCCAACTTTGGCTCAGGTCACGATCTCATGGTTCATGGGTTCGAGCCCCGTGTGGGGCTCTGTGCTGACAGCTCAGAGCCTGCACCCTGCTGCAGGTTCTGTCTCCGGCTCTCTGCCCCTCCCCCACTCGTGCTCTGTCTCTAAAATAAATGTTAAAAAAGAATTTTGTTTTTAAATCAGTTGTCTTCAGCTGTCTGTTGAGTATTTTATTGGAAACTCCTAGAATGCTCTTCAACTTTAGACTCCCATTGCATGGATTATGGATTCGGTCTCAGACTTGCACTGATTCACTGCTAACACTTGAGGTAAGTGCTTTGCAATCACCGCTCCGTCTGTTATGGGTTTTGTCAATGTGAAAACATCTCAGTTAGGCTGGCTGCTCTACTGTGTGCCAAATCACGAAAAACACCCACACTGTAGATAAGCTATTCAGCTTTTAATGATGAGATGACCAACTTAAAGGCAGTTTAATAATTAAGGTTCCTGGTCCCACAGAAACCTTCAATTGTTTACCCAAGCACACTCAGAGCAACAGTTCTCCAAGTTCAGCCACCAGGTCAGTCTCCAGGCTGAAGGACTACAGCTCCTTTCAACACTTGCCGGGGAACCTACGGCCCAGTCAAGACACTTGACAGGCAGTCGGCCTTTAGAGACCAGAAAGTTGAGAAAAACGAAATGCATTTATGAAGTTTTGTGTGTAAACATCAAACTATACCGTTTTATTTATTAAATGGTTGAAAGAGGGGTCCCTGTCTGCCTCAGTCAGCAGAGTCTGCAACTCTGGATCTCAGGGTCATGAGTTCAAGCCCTACATGGGGCGTAGAGCTTACTTAAAAATAAATAAATAAATGGTTTAAAGAAAGCCTATTCAGGGGCGCCTGGGTGTCTCAGTGAAGCATCTGACGTCCGTCGGGTCAGGTCACGATCTCACATTTTGTGAGTTCGAGCCCAGTGTCGGGCTTGCTGCTGTCAGTGCAGAGCCTGCTTCGAATCCTCTATCCCCCTTTCTCTCTGCCCCCCTCCGACTCTAGTGTTCTCTCTCTCTCTCAAAAATAAACATTTAAAAAAAAGGCCTATTCATTAAAAAAAGTATTCACATAAAGATACCAAAAGAAGAGGTATTTTACCTTACGGTGAGGACCTCTCTCAGCAAAAGTATAACATTTGTGCCAAGAAAAGCTGTTTTTAGTTCTCTTTGAGAAGGATATTTCTAGAAGATTCATTTCTTTGGGGATCCAGGAGTCTGAAATCTTTGACTTTTTTATGTGATTTTCTTTTAAGAGAGGATTGCATTTATCAAAGTAAAGAAATCCAATGGGCATTTGTTAGTTGAGCCTACCGTCTGACCACTAGGGACACACGGTGAAAGGGGCTCCGTTTTGCCCTTTAAACAATTGAGAGAGAAAGAGGAAGGGAGGGAAGGAGGAAAAAAAACACTCAAACTCCCAAATTTTCCAATGGTAAAAATCATTCATCGCTTTTACACTGCCATTTGAATATGAACCAGTTGTACCCCAGAAATAGTATCTTCTTCCCTGTTGCTCAAGCTCGATTTCTGTACCCTCTCTAAACAGCTGCTACCAACGGAGATCAGTTTGAAAGGGGAACAGTGGTGAATCAGGAGGCTGAGGCGTACCAAATGCCCAAGCATTAAAGCTGCCTTAGTTTGACCTCAATGTATTGAATGCTCCAAATCAGTTGAAACACCACTGTTTTTCTCTTTAAAAAGTACCGAGTAGCCTTCCACAGATTCAAGTTATCCTTAGTTTGGCATTCCAGTTTTCATAACTTGGCCATCACCCACTTAACTGCCTTCCTACCCACTTAGTTCTCTAAATGAACCCTTCAGTTCAGTCAAGCAAGTCAACTCATCAACCTCTAAACACACCGTACTTCCCTTTGGTTAGACTGTTCTCTTCCTTATCTATTTGATAAGCTCTAAAGATTCAGTTCAGAGCTTACAACCACCTTGGTCAACTTTTCTCTGTTTTACTTTTATAGTAGTCAAGGGAGGATCATGCTCAACAGTAACATAATCGCTTATAACATCTTATCTACCACTATACTTTGTACTGTGTACGGGTGTGCTTTGGCCCTCTCCTAAAATAAACTGCAAATACCCTGAAACTGGCTCTGTGCCCAATTCTCCATCTGTGGTCCTCATAGTGCTTAGAATGGTGTCTAGCATATTTTGAGGAACTGACTTGTATATGGGGGCTGTGTTATAAGTAACGCATACCATAACCCAGAGCTAGCTCGTCTAAGGAGCAGCACAGATGATACACCACCGTCAAATTCCTTGATGAAAAACAACAGCCTCTTAAACAGACCCTAGTAAGAAGCCTGACCATCACAAGTCTGTTTCCCCAAGGAGGGAGAGGCAAAGTAAGTAAAGCAAGTAATAGAATCATCAGGCAGTCAGTCTTGCCGTCCTACTTGGGCACCGCTGCCCAAAGACTTCCATGTGAAGATCTCAAAGGGGGTATGCTAAATCCTTTCCACAGGACTATCTGCTGTTACTTTCCCCAAGATAAAAAGATATAAGGCGGGTATATGGGAATGGGTGGGTAGGGAGGAGAAATTTCAGTATGGAATGGAGAAAAGGAGTGATGACTGGATGGAACAGGGATAGAGGAAGTGTAGCGGCTACACTGTCCAGACTAATACCTTTCAGCAAGGGAGCACTTCCTGAAATGCTGACATGCCTGCTTCAGTCTGCATGTCTGACTTGTGACAGACTTTTGCAGGGTATTGTTTTATAGCTACAACCCTTCCAGAAAAATTTTTATACGAGACAGTCCAGAAGACCTCGGACTTAACTATTCTTCCGCTGAATGGCAGCTAGATTGATGTGGAGAGAAAAATGATTAGACACACACACACACACACACACACACACACACACACACACACTGATTATATTAAGAGTTCATGCATTTTTTTTTAAATGTTAAGACTTCCTTTATGTTTATATATATAAGAAAATGAACAATCAAGAAGGCTAATCAAATTATATTTCTCTTTCTCTGAGCAACGGTTAAGTACTCAAAAAACAAATCAGACACTTTCTTCAACCCCTTAAGGTTCAATTGTCATTAAAAGCTGCTTGTGACATTTCAACAAAACAGGAAGGCAGTTCACACTTTACGTGCTATTACTCCACCCAGATAAACCTGGAGGCAGTGAAACCTAAGTGCACAGGCAATACCCCAAAATAAACTCTTTCTACCAAAAGGGTACCAAGAGTTTCCACTCAAAATAATTGTCTTTTGTGTTCTGTGATTCATGGAAGTTGTATTACACTGGTGTAGCTGACTGCTCAACAGAAAAGTAAAACGCTCTCAGAACGTCAGAATTTCAACGGCAGGGTGTTGGGAGAGATGGGGGAGGGAGAGGGACAGCGATAGATACCAGAGAGTTTCAAGAGAGAAAATTTTGCGCATTTGAAGAGTTCAGCAATGACGGTCTGCTCTAGGCAGGTACAATGCGCAGGAGTGCCAGGCCATGAGCTAGGGGAGCGAAGGAGACAGTGCATACCCCTCCCCAGGAGCTCGGAGTTTGGTACCTGCTAGTGCAACACAGGGAGACAGACGCTGGGAGAGGAGGTAGTAATGGGTACTACCTACAGCAAGGACCAACTCAACAGAAAATATGAGTTCCCAACACTGAAGAGAAAGACCCAAGTCCAGTTTAGAAGACACAGGAAAACTTCCTGGATCAAGTGTGAACTAGGTTATGCTCTGTCTGCATCTTTAGTTCTCCTCAGCCCATGCAGAACTGTGAGTGGAAGGAACACACTTCCCAACTTGCTGTCAAACAAACGGGGGATGGATTATTCTCTTGGCCACACTTGGCTGCCATTAACTAAAAATGACAGGTTAAGTTTCCTTAAGTTGAAAGTAAAACCTTGCTAGCCGTACCAGAACTTCCCAACTGGAAATAACCAAAACAATCTCTAACTATAGCTCATTATTTAACAATAATATATTTGTAAAAGATACTGTCTTGGGTCACCTGGGTGGCTCAGTCGGTTAAGCATCCGGCTCTTGACTTTGGCTCAGGTCATGATCTCACATGATGAGCTGTGCTGAGAGCAGAGCCCTCTCTCTCTCTCCACCCCTCCCCGGTGCACATGCACCCCCCTCCCCCAAATAAATAACAATAACAACAACAACAACAAGAAAGATACTGTCTTTTCCATGTTGTTTACTAACAACAGAACGTTTTCAATTTTAGGTCAATTTCTACAACCCTCCCCTCAAAGAACCAAACAAAATAAAAAACAAAGCCAGCCAAGCCAGAGCAGCAGGAGTCACTGTTCTCTGAGGATGAGCAAACCTGCGCCCATTCACCAATTCCAGTGTCTAAGACCTACTCGCTCCTCACTGCCTCGGTGTCATGAACACAACAGGGACAGGCGCTACCAAGAAATTCCCCTGCCTCCAAAAAACTAAGGACAATAGAGTTCATTAAATTTCAATTAAGGCTTAACTGATTCAAGATGTGAACTAAGATCTATTGATTTACATTGTTACCTGAGAGCTACCTCAGAAAATGTAACTGAAAGAAAAACAAAACAAAACACAAAAACACCAAAACCAATAGCCACTGAGCTACTTACCGACAGCCATGTAAGGATCTAGGTCTCTTAAAAACTCAAGGCCAGGGGTCCTTACACCTAGCATGTTAACATTCTGAGCTAAAAAAGCCAGTTGCAAATGCATTTCCACTTCCAAAGCAGTGAATCTGGCTCTAAATCAGACCAGTGTGTAACACAAGACAGACACAGAGGTACTGGATAGAGTGGGGAATCCCTACTCCCTACTCCCATGGTGGAGGTGAGTGCAGGAAGTCAGGCAGGTAATTACAATACTAAGGTGAAAATGTGGATTACTGCTAAGTATAATCTGAGGGAGGAAACAAACACAGGAACTATCTAGTCTGCCATTAGGGGAGGTGATCAGAGTGGCATTTGGGGGGAGAGCCAAAGGGTCTTTCTGCAGATGCTGTGGGCAGAGAGCTACTGTGTGCAAATCAGGGAATGAGAAGTGGTAGCTAGGGATGACAATAAGGTACTGAAAAGTGACACTTTGCTGGCTGCATTGTGCAGGGAAGACAGGTGGCAAGACAGGTGATGACACTATAGTTGTGGGGACCCATGACACAGGCAGGGGCAGCACAGTAGAGGGAAGAAGTCATATTCAAGACATTTTTTGGAGGTGGAATCAAAAGGGCTTGGTAATGAAACTTTTCTTTTTAATGTTTATTTTTAAGACAGAGAGAGGGAGGGAGGGAGGAGGGAGGAGGGAGGGGGAAGGGGGGAAGGAGGGGGGAGGGATGGGGGAGGGAGGGAGGCAAGGAGGAAAAGGAGGGGGGGAGAGAACATGAAGGAGCAGGGGAGGAGCAGAGAGAAAGGAAGACAGAATCCTAAGCAGGCTCCAGGCTCTGAGCTGTCAGCACAGAGCCCGACACAGGGATCCAACTCACAAATTGTGAGATCACGACCTGAACTGAAGTTGAATGCTTAACTGAGCCACCCAGGTTCCCCAAAAGCCTTGGTATTTAGATGTGGTTCAGTGGTGTCTCAGCCACTGATTTTTTTCTGAAAAGCATTTTAGAAAAGCACCTATGTGGAACTGCTGGGCAAATTTCTTTTAAAGACACCATGAGTAAAAATAATAATTTTATTTTCTCTTTAAATTTTTATTTATTTATTTTGAGAGACAGAGAAAGTGCAAGTCAGGGAGGGGCAGAGAGAGGGGGAGAATCTCAAACAGGCTCAGCACTGTTTTCAAGAGCCCGATGCGGGGCTCAAACTCATTAACTTTAAGATCATGACCTGAGCCAAAATCAAGAGTCGGACGCTTAACTGACTGAGCACCCAGGTGCCCAAGAATAATTTTAAAAGGTAGATGGTACCCCTGTACTGGTACCTTCCACCTGTCTCTCCAGATCCAGCTGACACCCTTCTCTGTCTTTTCGTCCCTGGACCTGTGTGGACCCCATCAACAGGCTCCTCTACAGGCTCTCACGCTCTCAGTGGTCTCTTGCAATTTGGGCGTTTCTGTGGACAATCTTGAACCCTCAACTGTGGTCTTAGCCCCTCTGACACAATCTTTTTCTCCCCCAGGTAACTGGTAACTTCCCTCACTTCCTTTGTCCCACTCTCTGCAGGCCTCTGATGGCAACCCAGTTCCTTGCTCTGACATGGCACCATCCCCTGTGGTTCCCAGAGAAGCCCTGTCTACACCTTGTAAACAGTCTCATTATTAAAGGCGCCTGGGTGGCTCGGCTGAGTGTCCAACTCGATTTTGGCTCATGTCATGATCCCAGGGTTGTGGGATCGAGCCCCCACGTCGGGCTCTGTGCTGAGTGTGGAGCCTGCTTGGGATTTTCTCTCTCTCACTCTGCCTCTCTCCCTGCTTGTGAACTAAAATAAAAAATAATAATAATAAATGAAGTCTCCTCCAATTAGCTGGATTAAGGGTGTCATGTGCTTCCTCCCAGGACTGTGATTGAAATTACTCTCAAGAGCAGTTGTATGTATCCTTTGGAACTCATTAAAAAGATATTTTGTTATACAGAGTGATATTTGTTGTGTGGCAATGAGAATACAAGTATCCAATTTCTACCAACTAACCTGGGAGTAGAAAATTATAAAAGAGCCTTGCTTTAGGAGGACCTTATTCTTAAGCAGCCAAATGATTGTTCTATTTACTATCCAAATAGTTCTTGGGAACTTTTGAGAAAGAGGGTGAAGGTATGAAAATCCAGAGCCTGTTACCTGGTCATTACTAGATGGTCATAATAATTGACAGTAGCTGTCCACTTTGAATTGCACTTTAGTGAATGTTTATGTGTCCTAATTACACTGAAGGCATTATGCTAGGAAGCTAAAATGGGAATTAAAAAAAAAAAAACAACAACAAAAAAAAACCAGACAGACATGGTCCTTGCCCTCAGAAACAATTATGAACTAAGGGAGCTGTATATGTAAATAATGAGGGAGTAAGTAAAATGTGGGACAAGGGAAATTGCTGAGTTTGAATTGAATATGGAACCCACAGCTATCGGTTTCCAAATCAGTCGCATGGCTGATGTATAAAATTCAGTTCCTGTCTGGGAACTATAAAAAGGACAACTTCAAAGAGTCCAGGAATAGAGCAAGAACCTAAAGGTACAGCAACTCAGTATGTCAGAGGATATGGTAAACAAACGAATCTCCCCTCTTATATTTAGAAGAAGGGGCCACTGTTACCTTATCACATTTTGCCTGTGACCCTCTGCCGGGTTACAAGTTATCCTCCGGTGATGAAGCGGTCACGTGTCTAAATGACAAGTGGGAATTACAGACACCGGATAGCTGGATGTGGCTCCATCAGGCAGAGTCACCTCTTGCAGGTAACCGCTCTGGCGGTGCGCTACTCCACTGCAGGGAAACTACCGCCTAACAGGCAAGTCGAGCTGTCCTCTCCGCTGCTGCCTCCACTTGGCGAAAGGGCCAAAGAGTCCTAAAGCCCAGAAATCTTCGAGGACTTCAAGGATTTCATGCAGGCGTGCCTGGGATAACCAGATCCAGTGGCTCACTCCAAGTCTTCTGTTTCTGTCACTCATTTGACAGACCACCCTTTATCTCCCCTCCCTGTGGATGATCATGTTGGCAAAGATGAAAAAGTTACCGGTTGGAGTAGGAAAAAAGGTGTTGGAGTAGGAAAAAAGAGAGCTTTTATGGTTTTATGAAAAGGAACCTGGCCATACGTAGCAAAGATCTGAATTTTCATACCTAGTACCCCAGTAATACCATTCTTAGGGTCCTATCCTAGTAAAATAATCAGGGAGCAGACAAGTATGCAGCGAGTGCCCACTTTGAGTCAGACACAACAAAGAACTGATCCTTACTTGCAAGGAACAGACAGTGGGGAAGGCAAGGGAATCATAACTTCAGGTAGGATAAATTATATGATGAAAAGTTTAGGGCACTTTGTAGGAGAGCACATCTCAGGGAGAAATGATCTAATCCTGCGCAGAGACGAGTGTCAAGGAAAGCTCCTGTGGGCAGTAACACTTCAACCGAAACCTAAGCATGAGGAGGTCTTAGCTAGGCGGCGGGTGGGGTGAAGACACAGGTAAGAGTGAGGAAGGGATATTCTAAGCAGAGGGAAGGGTATGAGTGGAGGTTCCTGGGGGTTAGCCTAGAATTCAGACACTGAATCCCAGGGAGGATGTCCAAAGCAGAGGTGCTGGAGGTCACGGAGAGAGACCTGGGCAGGCCTTCAGAGAGAACGACTCTGGCTTTTGTGGGGACAAAACTGGCAGCAGGAAGAAGCTACTGCAGCAAGCCAGGCAGGAGGAGATGGAAATTTAGAGTAGGGTAGGGGGATTTTGAAGGTTTTGAAAAGCTCTAAAATAAATATTTGAAAGTCCATACATATTATTTTAAGAATGTACTCCTCCACGTGCAAAATCCCCATTTGCAGGGATAGGGAACATAGTACAGTATAAGGTGTGATAGAAAACTTGGCGTCCTATCATGGGCTTCTCAGGGTGACCTAATTTAAAAGCTAAAGTATTTTCCACCATAAGTTAAAAAAAAAAAAAAGAAAGAAAATCTATAAAACGGTAAAAGGGATAATCCCTCAGTTCTTTGAAAACATAGGTCATATTTTAATTGCTATACAATTAAAAATCGACAAAACTGACATTACTTTTTCAGACACCAATTCAAACAGGTATAACGTGAAGACAAACTTTAGAATCTATGAAAATACTCCATTTTAACGAGTACACCCTGACCCACGCTTAGTCACTTACTTACTAAGCTTTCTCTAACTTCCAGAAGTGACATTACAAGTCTTAAAAGACCTCAAATTGGACACTTTCATGAAGAAAACGGACACGAGAGTCCAGGATGGGACAACTTTCAAGACAAACGGCCACTGTTATCAGACAGGCTAAACTGACTACCGCTCCTTTTGCTGATGGAGCACAGGCCTCCCTCTCTAGTAATTAACTAGCTCTGTGGCCTCTTTCAGGCACCTGCACCGCTAGAAAGAGCAGGCTGGCAGGGAGGGCTGGGGGGCGGTGCCACTGGGGAACGACCAAGCTGCTGCTGGGGACCATCAGAGATGACAAGCCCAGCCTTGCTCTCCTGTTAGTTTTCTTTCTCTAAGCACCTACACACTGTTCTGTGTGGAAAATCATCATTTTCGTCCCACGGAAATGTCACAACCTGCAGAGAATACAGGGACTGAGGACTAAATAATAGGATGTATTAATGCGAACGATGGCTTCGTCAGACCCTCAATTCCAGACTACAAGAACAACTTCCTGCTTGTATGTGGCATTTAAGGCGGGAAACTTGTGTGCCCCCAACCCCCCCGATTCTGGCCTAGCCACAGAACCAACTGAGTGCAGAACTAATCCGTGCTGCCTGGAAATGCAAGAGGGAAGCAGCCATACGGGATTCCCTCCCTTGTCAACAATAACAAGTAGTTTCCCCCCAAATGACCTGACATATTGCCATCAACTCAGGTATGACTCCTGTTTGCAGCTGCAGGATGCTCTGGTTAGGCCTTTATAACCCCCTCCATGCAGTAAAAGGGTTTTAATGTCACAACTGGTTGCACACAACAGACCTGTAGTGATTAAGCTGTCAAATCTGAACTGACTAGAACCAAAATGCTATATTCTACAGTTGAATTTTCATTGTCAAGGTCATAGTTTGCACCTCTGGGAGAGAAAGTTAAGCTAGTTAAAAAAAAAAAAAAATTACAGTTCCTTTACTGGGTGGCCTTCTGCTTTTCCTAGAGTTCAAGTGGGCCTTAAAACAATTTTTTTTTTCTGGCTTCATTTCACTTTTAAGTTATTACAACTTTTCAAGAATGCTATAAAATATCTGGGATGCCCACTCCCCTCTTCAACAGGCCTATCATTCTGGGGGTTTCCTCCAATACCTTTCTCAGCTGGATGCATCGATTTCTAGATTTCATGTCTTCCCCATTCTTGGTTTTAACTGTAGTGCGCTCTAAGTACTCTTACAAGAAAGGGTGCTTGGGAAGTAAACCTTCTGAGTCCTGGCATGCCTGAAAATGCCTTGATTCTATGCTTCTACCTGAAGCCCTGTCCGACTAGGCACAGAACTCCACAGAATTCTCGGCTGAACAGCGCTTCCCCTCAGAACGTGAAGGACACTGTTTTTCGGTATTTGGAGCTGTTCATGCGGAGTTTATTTACCAGCAGTCTGATTATCAGTTCTTTATACAGACTTGTTTCTTCTAGATGCTCTTGGAACTTTTTCTTTTTCACTGCCACTTTGAAACTTCACAACAATGTATCCGAGTGTGGATCTGTTTTTTTTTTCATCACGCTGGGTGCCTGGTGGGTAGGCCCTTCCGTCTGAAAATTCACATCTATCAGCTGTGAGAAGTTCCTTCTTTTTTTAAAACTTCGATCATGTCTTTCCTTCCATTTGCACCATTCTCCTTCTGAATCTTTAACTGTGTGTCAGTTATCAGACCTTATGAAAACCCGCAAGGGGGCTCTCATTACATTCACCCTTTCCCAGAGGACTCTCGCCTCCTAAGTCTCAGCAGTGAGTCCACCATCCTTCCCACTTCACTGACAAAACAGAAGCTAAAAGAAGACACCTTAATAAGCTCCTGCCACAGCTATACAATTATCTGTATCTATAGTCTTATCCTGGGGCGCTTGGTTGGCTCAGTCAGTTAAGCGTCCGACTTCAGGATCTGGTGGTTCGTGAGTTCGAGCCCCGTGTCGGGCTCTGGGCTAACGGCTCGGAGCCTGGAGCCTGCTTCAGATTCTGTGTCTCCCTGTCTGCCCCTCCGCTGCTTGCACTCTGTCTCTCGCATTGTCTCAAAAATAAACAAACATTATAGTCTTCTCCTCTGCCTCCTATTATTCTTGCCCATGCTAGTACTTCTGTGCCACATCTCGTCTCTTCTGACCCTCCTCCGGGACGCTCATCCAATAATATTTGTTTCTTTCTGTACCACCAATTTTTTTCGGTCTCTACTGGATCTCTGCTATCAGTAAATAAAAATGCCATTATTTCTCCCCTCTTTGGGACTGGGGTAAAAAACAGATTTCTTTTGATTCGACTACCTCCTATCTTTCCTTCCCTTTACATCAAAACTCCCCGGAATAGTTGTCTCTATTCCCAATTTCTTTTCTCCTGTTCCCTCCCCCACCCCCAGCGTTAGATTTTCAAAGTTTTCTTTTTTTTCCTTAATTCTCAAGTTAGTTAACATACAGTGTAGTCTTGGCTTCAGGAGTAGAATCCAGTGATTCATCATTTAATGTATAGCACCCAGTGCTCATCCCGTCAAGTGCCCTCCTCAAAGCTCATCACCCATTTTTCCTATCCCCACCCCCTCTTAAAAAAAAAAAAATCACTTATTTATCTTGAGAGGGCGGAGGAGAGGCAAAGACAGAGAGGGGGAGAGCTAGAATCCCAAGCAGGCTGTGCCGCACTATCAGTGCAGAGCCAGACGCAGAGCCAGAGCCACGTGCGGGGCATGGGGCTTGATCCCACGAACTGTAGGATCATGACCTAAGGTGAGATCAAGAGTCGTACAGTTAACCGAATGAGCCACCAGGCGTCCCTATTAAAGTTTTCAAACGTAGAACAAAGTTAAAATAATTTTACAAAGAACACACATTTACCTACCCACCTAATTTATATCATTAACAATATGTGTTTTACGGGGCGCCTGGGTGGCTCAGTCAGTTAAGGATCCAACTTCATCTCAAGTCATGATCTCACGGTTCGTGGATTCTAGCCCTGCGTCAGGCTCTGCTGACAGCTCAGAGCCTGGGTCCTGCTTCACATTCTGTCTCGCACTCTCTGTGCCTCTCCCCCACCTGCACTCCATCTCTGTCTCTCAAAAATGAATAAATGTTAAAAAAATTAAAAACAATATGTGCTTTATCACATATTGATCCATCAATACATTCTTCCACTACCTATCCTGTTTTCTGACACATTTCAAAGTTGCAGACAGACATCAGTACACTTTCTCCTAAATACGTCCGCACACAATTACTGACTACATTTAAGTACCAGTTCGCAGTGTTTTCTTTTGGTGTAAAGTTTACATAATCACTGCCACTCCCTAGCAAGTTTCCTCATGCCCCTTTCCCCGGGCCCACCCTTCTCTCTGAACCCACTCCAAGCCTACATTTGCTCTCACTACTCCACTCTAACTATCCAGAGAGGTCACTGATGATCTCCTATTGCTGAATCCAAAGGTCAGTTCCCCATCCCTATCTGACCTGGGTTATGAGCAGCACATAACTGGGGTGACCACTTCCTTTACCTTGAGATACTTCCTTGGCCTTCAGGACGTGACACTTGCTAGGTTCTCTTTCTGTCCAACTGGCCACTCTGGTTCAATCTCTTTTGCTAGCTTTTTTTCCTTTTCATTAACTTTTAAATGTTATAGCCATCCCTAACCTACTTTCTGCTCTATCTGCACTCACTGCCTTAATTTTCTCATCCTGTCTCATGGCTTTTACAAATCAGAACGTTCTCTTCACTTCTACTGCTATCACTCTATCATTCCAACTGGCATTACCTCTGCTTGGTTATTACAGGGACTTCTTAACTGGTCCTGTTGACTTTTGTTCTGCCCCCTTTCAGAATGTTGTCAATTCTGCAAACCAGAGTAACATTGGTAAAATGTAAACCAGCTCAGTCAGTGGAGGAATCCAGGCAAACATGACGACTAAAGGTAATGTGGACCTGGAAGGGGCTCTGGGACACAAAAAGGACATTAGGAAGAAAAAAAAAAAAAAAAAAAAACTAAGGAAATTTAAATAAAGTGTGGACTTCAGTTAATAATGTGACAATATTCGTTCACTAATCGTAGAAAAAAATACACCATACTACCATAAGATATTAGTTCTAGAGGAGATTTGGTGTAAGGTGTACTTGAGCTTTTGTACAACTTTTTAGTAAATCTAAAACGTGCTGAAAATAGTTTTGTTTTTTTTTTTTTTAAGCTAGACTGTCATTCTGTTTAAGATACTTCAGTGGTTTCCCATTCCTCTAAGGTCCGGTCTTCCCTAGCTGCGTGTTCACATCTTAAGCTGAGACAATAAAAAAGCCTCCTCTGGAAGTGGGTGAGGCTGGACAACATAAGCCTTTGCTTCAGAAGGAGTGAGCAGGGGTGTAGCTAGGACTCTTCGTTAGGAAGACTGGCTGAGTACCATTTCCAATGCACGAGAGTTTTTGGAGACAATTTAGCAAAAGCGGCATTGTCTGTTTTTCTCAATGACAGTTCTACCTTTGTTGATAAATCCTCTCATCACATTGTGACCTCCCTTTAAATTACAGATCCTGTTCACCGTTCTTTGTGTTTTCTACTGAACACGCAACGAGCACTGAAAGGGAACGGGGAATGAGTGTGTCCACAGATGAACAAGGAAGAAGGGCTACCACACAGCTTAAATTGGGATTAAAAACCAGCAACACAGCAATGTAGGAGACACTTGGTCAAATATGTTAGAGCTTCAAAATTCTCATCAAAATGTTGAATGTAAGGACTTTTCCCCTACCGATGTAGGTAAAATCTAATTTGGAATCATTCATCTTAACAGGCCCATGACCACATTCTTAGTTTAAATATTTACTTACTTATAAAAAGCTATAGGCAGGGAATCTGATAACTCAAGTGAAAAGCTGGGGATCAAGTTCAGGGAGCTGGCCTTTAACTGGCATAGCAAACACTACCAATCATTTGGTACAAGCTCCCAGTGCTTCCAGACTGCTATCAAGGGCACAGCTCCTCCCTATCAGGCCCCCGCCTGGCTCTCCAGTCTTGGCGGCTGTTACTTCCTGCCTTGAGCTCCAAGTTGCAACAAATACTAAAGCTACAAGTGCTTCCCAACTGCCAGGATGTTTTATGATTTTCAGACTTGGTATATGCTGTTTCCTCTACTTAAAATGGCAAACTCAAGGCTCAACTTCAGAATCACTTCCTCTTTGCTACCGCTGATCTTTGCATTATCTCAGCTCTACCGTCATACAGTCTCAATGTATTTTAACGATCTGTCTTCTCTACTAGACTGCGCTACTTGTGGGCAGGTCCCTCAACTATAAATCTTGGTATCCCTCAAGGGCACTCAGTGATGGTTTGATGGTTTGTCTTACAAGGAAAAACCTAAAACCTTTGTTGGAGAAACAGCGTGCTACAGAAATATTCTAGTTCTTTCTCTCTTAAAAGAAATGACAACCTATCTCCCAAATGTAAATGAGAAAATGTGATTATTGCATAATGAATTTTTATGGCTGGTTTTCTTTTTACTCATAATAAGCAAATGCCTCAATAGCTTAAGTCTCAAAATTATGGTTTCAACAGATTGCAGGCATTTAGTGTGTGCATGTGTCTCTGTCTCTCTCCCCCACCTCGTTCATGCGCACTCTCTTCCCCCACCCCCATCTTCCACCCACCCACATCTTAAAAAGACAACTCTGGACAACAGGGACTGGTTTTCTATGTGTTTGGAATAATTCCTGGTAATTGTAAGCCCTTCACACATAAAAATCAAAGGACCAGATGGGCTTTTAGGAGATCTTCCAATCCATTTTCCTATTATAAAGCCTAGTAAATGAAGTCACAAATATGGACAAAGTAATTATCCTATTTTAGGAGGCTTCCACAGAACTATCCTTAGGAATCCACACAAATGTAATCACTGCCAATGCAATGTGGGTCTCAATCGGCATTAGCTCACACACAGCCCTCACCATTACCACGTGTGTCCGCCCGGAAAGGAATGGTGTTACAGAAAAGAAAGGTGCAGCGGAGCCGGAAGAACCAGAGCCAGTGGCATCCATGCTGTCCCTCCCTCTAACCTTGCTCCAGTCCCTTGACTCGTCTGGGCCTCACACAAATCCCTCATAAAATAAGAGTGCTGGACTGGAGCTGCCCAATGCTAGCGGTCACTGCTGCCTTTTTTTTTTTTTTTTTTTTTTAAACTTTTTAACAGTATATTGTGTGTCTGTTACATAACCTTTCTATGTATATGAGAAACAACTGTTCCCAGAGAGGGTATTTTTATTTTATAGATGAACAAAGCAGGGCTCAAAGAGGTTCACTGACCACAAACACAGTTGATAAACAATGAAACTGCCCCTCAAATTTACGTCTCTTGTTCTACAATACATTTTGCTCATCTGTCTCCTGGAAAAGGGGGGGAAACCCAAAACTACACAGTGGCAAAGATACAAATAAGTGTTTTCCTTCAGGCAGTGTAAGGGCAGAAAAATAGGTCAGGACAGTGTACCAGGCCATGGGAAGGGATAGGGAAATAGAAGAAAAATGGGCCGAAACACTGGGCTCTTTTAAAATGTCATTATAAATATGTTATTTCTTTACCAGTCGCTTCACTTATTGGGAAATACTATCTTACTAGTCTCACAGATCTACCTGCAAAATACTACCTCCTGAATGAAGGCAGAGGTTAATACCTCAAACACAGCGAGGAACCATCCTCAATATCATAGTTGGAGGAGGGCAGGGAGAGAGTGCAGAACAAGAAACTCCTCACCAAACTGGAACACAAAAAATTCCCAATTTAGTAGTTTTTACCATCCCTGAAAACATTAAGACGTCATGAGCAAAATGTATTATGCCAATTAGACGTCTGTTGCTAACTGAACAATTCCACTCATACAGATCATTAGTATCGTAAATTATAATGTCGGAAATATTTTAGGACTCATGTTTTCCCACTCTTGGTATTTTTTTCTGATTTTCTCATGTTTAAACCAACCTCAAAGTTCCTTGATGTAGGTGAACTAATACAAATCAACCTTTTTGAATCCTTACATATACAGTGTTAGAATCACATAAGTCCTCAAAGCACCCATAGGCATTCTGGAAACACTTCAGATTATTCAGAGTTTATCACCTCAGACCAGTTTTAGAGATGAGAAAAATAAAGAAGGTGCATTAACACCCTCACAGACACAGGGACTCAGAGCATGACAGGCACTGGAATGGGGTAGCCCAGTGACCCACAGCCTTAAAAAAAAAAAAAAAAAAATCACCCCCCCCATGAAACTTTTGTTACCAAAAATATACTATGTCTATTTATGTAATATATGCATAAAAAGAGTAAGATTTGTTTCATCATCCAACTACCAAATTTCACCCCCTGAGGGAAGAAGTCATCCCTGATGAGAATGCAGGATCCAGCTCATTTCCTCCACTAAATTACTCAGAATGCATACACGTCAGCAAGTATTAACAATCTGGGAGCCAGCAGATATTTTTTAATATGTTGATTTTTTTAAGCAATAAGCAATACATACAGGTACTGAATAATTTTCACTTTATTTCTGTTCCTAGTATTTTATTTTTTTTCAACGTTTTTTTTTTATTTATTTTTGGGACAGAGAGAGACAGAGCATGAACGGGGGAGGGGCAGAGAGAGAGGGAGACACAGAATCGGAAACAGGCTCCAGGCTCCGAGCCATCAGCCCAGAGCCCGACGCGGGGCTCGAACTTGAACTCACGGACCGTGAGATCGTGACCTGGCTGAAGTCGGATGCTTAACCGACTGCGCCACCCAGGCGCCCCAGTTCCTAGTATTTTAAATTGCTGGATGAAGAAAAACAGAAATAAAAGTTCTGTCTGTTGTAAAGTTTATCCTCTGGCCCTATTAGGTGCATGGGGCTTTGTCTTGCCTTTAAAAATTCTAAAACTATACATGCTCCCACTCACAGTATCATGCTTTTTGCATTCAAAATCCAGCCAGCTTGCCTCTGCTCCTGTGTGGGCATCTGAGCACAATGGTGTGTGGGCCAACCTTAAAAAGGGCAGAACAGCCCCCCACCTCCAGCCAAGATCACCCAATTACTAATGTGACAGATACAGACAGCCAAATAAAGCACTACAGTTAAAAGCTAAAGGCTTCCTCATCTTTGAGTATAAGAAAGAAGAAGAGTGGGGCGCCTGGGTGGCTCAGTCAGTTGAGCGTCTGACTTCGGCTCAGGTCATGATCTCACGGTTCGTGGGTTCGAGCCCTGCGTTGGGCTCTGTGCTGGCAGCTCGGAGCCTGGAGCCTGCTTTGGATTCTGTGTCTCCCTCTCTCTCTGCCCCTCCCCCATTCATGCCCTGTCTGTCTGTCTCACAAATAAATAAACATTAAAAATTTTTGGAAAAAAAAAAAGGAAGAATAGTAAGTCTAAAGGATAGACGGGAAAAAAAATGAGAATCGTTCGAGTTGGGTCATTTGAAGAAGGAAGGAACAAATGAAAACAGAGGTGCCCAGCTGAGGGCTTGCTCCGGACACCATACTTTGTAATCTACTCCTGTCACAAAGTATGTATGTCCTATTTGTTTTGGGGCGAAAGATTATTTTCTATTACAAAGGTCTCCTGGTTTCTAACATCAAGAATCAAGACAAACTCTCTTAAAAGGTCTGAATACCTAAATTATCTTCTTTGGTCAACCTGTGTCCTAACACCCACCCACTACTAAGTACCTGCCAGATCTTCCACTTTGCGAACCTCTAAAATCAGCTCCAGGGGGTAGGCTACTATCATTTCCACTCTGGGTAGCACCTTCGGCTTCTAAGCTTTCTCTATGGAGGATCTTTTCCACTTTGGAAAACTATGTGGCTTGTGTAGAAGAAGACAGTGATATTTCGTTTGATCATTTATCTCCGGAATCCAAAAGTTCAGTGGACACAAAGAATGCTGTATCTGCAAAATGCTCTACACAGAGTCTCATTCTTAAGAAATCACAACTCTGGGGGCACTTGGGTGGCTCAGTCGGTTAAGCGTCCGACTTTGGCTCAGATCATGATCTCACGGTTCGTGGAGTTCAAGCCCCACATCAGGCTTGCTGCTGTCAGCCTGTCAGAGCAGAGCCGCCTTCGGATCCTCTGCACCCCCCACTTGCATTCTCACCCCCCAAAATAATATTAAGAATGAAAGAAAAAGAAAGGAAGGAAGGAAGGAGGGAGGGAGGGAGGGAGGGAGGGAGGGAGAGAGAGAGAGAGAGAGAGAGAGAGAAAGAAAGAAAGAAAGAAAGAAAGAAAGAAAGAAAGAAAGAAAGAAAGAAATCACAACTCTGAATTTGTTAAGCTTGCCCTAAGAGCGAATCAGCTAAAGAACGGAGAGCTGACGTGGTGTATACCAGAAAGTCAACATACTGACCGCACACCGAAAATCCACCTAAGATGTTGCCAGTACAGTTTTACAACGGCCTCTTTCGGTTTCAGGCGGCAGGAGTGCTTCCCCCCCGCGCTTGTGCCAACTCCCCTTCAGATGTCTAACACTCCTCCAGCTTCTCTTCTTGGTACTAGTCTAACCTTACAGTTTCACTTTAGAAAAAGCTCACCTCTGCACAAACTCTCATTAGTGCCTCCATTCTACTTGGATATGCACAAATCTCTTCAGCCCAGACCAACCTATTTAACTGTCCAATAAATCTCTTTTCTTGGATGTCTCACAAGCACCTTAATCATAACCAAATGGAGCTCAGGATGTTCCAAAAAATATTCTATCTCCCATATTACCTTTCCCAATGAATAGCACCCAGGCACCAAGCTGCTTTAATCAGACTTCTTCCTGACCCGCCCCTCAGTCTACTTCTATCTAAATAGGCATCCTCCTCAACAGAAACACCCACCATCTCTACACAGTGGAATGTCCTCACTGATTTCCCTTTACCACTCAGCTACAACTTCTTTCTTAAAATGAAACTCTGACGTTATTTCCATGCTTAACATCCTCCAATTACTTCCTGCTCTTAAAGAATCAAGTTCAACATGAACTCCCTAATTATATAGTTTCTGCCCACTTCTCCAACTACCCCTGCCATTTCCCCACAAAGACCCTGTTGCAATTTTTTTAAAGTTTATTTATTTTGAGAGAGAGAGAGGGAGCGAGCAGGGGAGGGGCGGACAACAGAGAATCCCAAGCAGGCTGCAAGCTGTCAGCACAGAGCCCAACAGGGCGCTTGAACTCACAAACCATGAAATCAAGACCTGAGCAAAACCAAGAGTCAGATGCGTTTTAACCGACTGAGCCACCCAGGCACCCCGACCCTGCTGCATTTTGACAACAGCAGAATCACCTGCGGTTCCCCAACCTTCCATGGTTTTTCATGTCTTTGCTCTCTGCCTGAAATGCCCTTACCTCCATATTTATTTACCTAATCTACTCTCAATCTTCAAAATGTAGCTGAATGGTCCATCTGTAAAATCTATCAGGGCCACTCTCCTTTCTAGGTGTGTACCTTGTACACATCTCCACTAATGAAATGAAACTAACTATACTACACTACCGCAGAGCATATACTCCTACGTCCTGCAGAGTCCAGTCTTTGGTTTCATCACATTCCTGTATACAGGAGACACTCAACACCTGTTAGTGGGAAGAGTTAATCCCTCCTTTAATGAATAACTGAAATAACACAGCTTACTGTTATTAAGCAATTATTATATGCCAGAATTCAAGATATACTGGGCCATTTCATCCTCCTAACAACTCTGTAAGATGGGTAGGTGTTATTCTACTTTAAAAGTGAAGAAGCTAAGGTCCACTCAAAGAGGCCAGAAAACTTGCCCAACGAGACAAAGCTTGTAAATGGAAAAGGAAGGACTGGAACTCAGGTCTGACCAATTCCAGAGTCCATGCTTGT
The DNA here is from genome assembly GCF_028018385.1 of Neofelis nebulosa. Lineage (NCBI taxonomy): Eukaryota > Metazoa > Chordata > Mammalia > Carnivora > Felidae > Neofelis > Neofelis nebulosa. The sequence goes on along the minus strand of NC_080797.1, from coordinate 19,100,863 downwards.
AGCCATTATGTATATTTCCCATCATGTGTTGTTTTCCACTTTCTTTAACAGACATCCCCAAAAGTCCTATCCTGCTACTTTTTATTTGTTTTAAATGTTTATTTTTGAGAGAGAAAGAGAGAGAGCGCGTGCATGCAGAGGAGGAGCAGAGAGGGAGACACAGAATCCAAAGCAGGCTCCGGGCTCTGAGCTGTCAGCATAGAGCCCGACGTGGGGCTCAAACTCCCGGACTGTGAGATCATGACCTGAGCCGAAGTCGGGCGCTCAACTGACTGAGCCATCCAGGTGCCACCATCCATGCTATTTTTGACCAGTACTTCACAGAATTATCTAGTTAGCTTTCTATTAGGGTCTTATACTTTCTGTATCTTAGGGAATAGATTTATTTCAGCTTAAGAATGCTATGGACAGTGAGCTCAGAATAATAGGATTACTATAAATGGCCTTGCATGCAAGTATCTGGTACCCAATCTAATCTTTCCATTGTAACCAAACAGAAAAACCCAGCCACCTGGAAAGGTAGCTTTTTGAGGTCCACATAGGGGGGAGGAGGAGGAGGAGGGGGAGGAGGAGGAGGGGGAGGAGGAGGAGGAGGGGGAGGAGGAGGAGGAGGAAGAGGAGGAGAAAGAGGAGGAGGAGGAGGAGGAGGAGGAGGAGGAGGAGAAAGAGGAGGAGGAGGAGGAGGAGAAAGAGGAGGAGGAGGAGGAGGAGAAAGAGGAGAAGAGGAAGAAGAAGAAGAAAAAATCTAAGCACTTATTTACTTAGTTCAGTCTTCAAAAGGAGTAACTCCTCTCAATTTCTGGAAGGCAGGGCAGTCTGAAAATATAAAAACAAATCTTTTCATTTGGCAGTTTTGAGTCCCACAACCAAACTTCTGATGGCAGACCGTGAAGACAAAGAGCAAACTAATCTAGTAAAAGCCTCTCCTCTGCTCCCAGCCATCTTTATTTTTAGGACAGTCTCTGGCAGTCCTAGTATCAAATGATGGCTATACTGAGAATATGTAAGCTGGCAGGTGTCTAATACCAATCCTACCATCTGCTGCTCACCCAGATGCTTACATTTAAACTGGGAAAAAGTCCATGAAGGGAGTAGGAGCTAATGGCTCATCTTAAACCAGATCTCCTACTTTTAGCGATCTCAAAACAAAACCAAAAACCCTCTAAGTTAGGATTATTTAAATCTTCCCAGAGAGAACCTTTTATCAAAGAAATTCTCAATCCTACTTTAATGAATTCTACTTTTGTTGTAAATAATGGTACAGAAAATTAAGCTGTCCTTTTTCTCAGAATAAATCAGTCATGCATTTTTAATAGAAGTGAAACAGTAAAACTAAGAGACGGCAGGGACAGGCGATTCTGGCCCTAAGTTGCCTTTACAACTGTGGTAGTGATGACTGACTGGTCTGACTTGAAAAGGAACATCCAGGGGCGCCTGGCTGGCTCAGTCAGTTAAGCGTCCGACTTCAGCTCAGGTCATGATCTCGCAGTCAGAGAGTTCGAGCCTGGTGTCGGGCTCTGTGCTGACAGTTCAGAGCCTGGAGCCTGTTTCGGATTCTGTGTCTCCCTCTCTCTGCCCCTCCCCAGCTCGTGCTCTCTCTGTCTCTCTCAAAAATAAATAAACATTTAAAAAATTTAAAAAAAGAAGAAAGAAAGAAAAGGAACATCTGGTACCATTTTCATCAAGGTGAAAGGTTCAAATCGAAGGATAATGGGACTGTGGGGGGCAGAAATAATGAGTAAAAGAAAAAAAGCACCATCAGTACAATTAGTGTCTTTAAAAGTTGAATGGATGAAAATAATTGGGAACAATTAATAACCAATGGGTACCCAGGGGTTGCTCAGGAACACCAAAAAGATGACTAGAACCATTGGAGGAATGGCTCTCATTCAGTCTGTGGACACCAAAACCAACTGTCCAACCTCCAAGCCTCCCTACTATCCCACTGGCAACTCTATGGTAATACCACCCACTTTCACCGTGACTTCTTTTCCCTTTCTTTCATATTCACATCTACTCAGGTACCAAGTCTTATTTTTCCTTTAAAACACTTCTGAAGATAATATTACATTAATCAGGATACTCACCTCAGCATTATTAAATGGTGGGACAGGGAGAGGAAACATTCTAAAATGTCCAACAATAGTGGAATGGTTAAAAATTATGGCACAGTCATATCATGAGACAGTCTGCAGCTGTTACAAATGTTGCTTCTAAGAGTTTATATTTATAATAGCATGGGTGGAGAAGACATTAAGTGGTCTCCTCAAACTCTAGTCTGCCTCTATGTAGTACCCACGAGGCTTGGGTGGGATCGGACCCCCAATCAACTTTCCCCTAACCCCCAGTGACTGGCTTAGTCCTTGGTTACTCGAACCAACCAAGCCAAATTTCAGGACTTTTGCTGGAGGTGAGGAGGGCACACTTCTCTCCCCCCTAATATTAGTATATCTTTTAGTCAAGGTCCCTGTGATAGGCACACTGAAAACCAGCCTCAGAACAAAGCTAATACGTGTAACAAGGCATAGCTACCAAAAAATTATGGAGACACTGAGCTGAGGCCCTGATCAAACCATATCTGATCTCTACCCAACCTTTGATCTTTCTGATAACATAAGCCTATATTTAGACCAGTGAGTAGCATCTTCTGTTGTACACAAACAACAGCAGCTTAATGCAATGGAAAAATACCGATTTTTTAAGAGGCACTTTCACATATGGTATGATCTCTACTTTAAAAATGTCTAGAAGAATGATCATTAGAAAAGCAAAGCAAATATAAACAGTGATTATTTCTGGGTGGATTGGGCTAGATTTGGGCAGTGATCAGGAACCGTCACATATTTAATTGCAAAAAAAGACACTGCCATACTAATCCTTTTGAAACTCATATTCCATGTACACTCCAACCCTCTGTGAATACCACCACCTTTTTCTACCTATCCAGATCTTAGCCACTCAGGATCAGTGTTTCTCTTACTTCTTACCTTTAATCTCCAACAGCTACTTTCTCTGAATGTTCGATGCCTTCTCTGAATAGTTAACAGCAGCCAACTATTATAACCATCTCATTTATTGAACATCTGCTATAACACCAGCTACATCCTGGGAACTTTATGTTATTACACGTCAACATAACTGTTTCTGTATTAGTCACTTCTTTTCAACTAAATACTAAATTCCTGGAGGACAGGAATTGTTTTACATTTATGTTGAACTGCCTCAACACCTAGCATATTCTAAAATAAAGCAGAGGTTCTTAATACAGAGTCTTTTTATATACATTTGGAAGGCAGGAAATCGTTTTTAATAGATTTTCAAAGGTGTGACCTCCAAAAACAGGTTAAGAAGTACTGCGACAGAGATTCAGCAAACAGTTCTTACGTCAATAACTAAACAGACCACCAGGAAGCCAAAGATTCCCAGGGAAAATAGCCTGTGATAGACACCAGTTAGCAGAAGTCCCATTTTGGTATATTACAAGGCTTTAGGAATCTCACAGAGATAGTACTCTGATGAGATGGAGGCAAACAACTTCCCCTTGACAACTGACAGCACTGTTAATGGTCCCTCTCCACTGGACTTAGGGAGAAGTACCTGTGTTTTCAACCTTCTGTTCATACGAATTAGCTCTGTTTAACCAGAAATCATTTTAGCTAAGCCAGGAAGCTTTACCTAGGTCTACCATAATAAGCATAACTGGGCTAATGATAAGTATAAAATTAACACAAGACTTTAGTACTTGAGCGTCTTACATGGGAATTCTCGCTTGAATCTTTCATTTACAGGGCTATGCTATTAGCTATAAATAAAAATTACATTCTACTGTAACCAATTTAGAAAGTCTACTCCAATGGATTCTAGCATTTGCCACAAAGGGTCACGATCCCATCCATCACTCTATTTTAAGACAGACAGTGAAATAGGAATTGTCTACAGCAGTTAAGTCACAGGGGTGATTCATGCTCCTCCAGGTTAAGGCTGCTTTTTGCCATGGAAGATACAGAAGGAAGTTATCTTGTGAGCAACGAGGTGGGTCCTGTTACCGTTTACTTAATTCACCCGTGGGTAGATTCTAAACCGTCCACAATATTTTTAGTCAAACCTCTTCCTATGGTTTAGCATTAAAGCTGTTTTCCTCAATTAGCTAATCCTTCACCTTCCCATCTTGGTTAGCGGAACCAGGGTGTCCCAGCCTCAAAGCCTCCCAGTCTTCCTGCCCACCTGCACCTCTTGCCCAATGAAGGCGTTTCTCCCCCTGTAATACCCTCTAGACTGCGACTCTTCTCTGCTCCTGAGGACTTATCCCATCAGCACCCTGGTGGGATACAACTACATAGTTGCAATTTTAAATACTTAGTATTTTTTTAATGTTTGTTTATTTTTGAGAGAGAGAGAGCACCAGCAGGGGAGGGGCAGAGAGAGGGAGACACAGAATCCAAAGCAGGCTCCGGCTCTGAGCTGCCAGCACAGAGCTCGACGTGGGGCTTGAACTCACAAACCAGGATATCATGACCTGAGCCAAAGTCGGACACTTAGCCGACTGAGCCACCCAGGAGCCCCTACTTACGTATTTCAATTCACCTAATCCTCACAAAAATCGGGTGAGTACTATCAGTATCCCCATTTTTCCAATGAGGAAATTTGGCACAAAGGAGTTAAAAAACGTGCCCAACATCACTCACAGTAAATAGCACAGCTGAAGTCTAAACCCAGACTCTCTGGCTCCAGCCCTGGCTCTTCACCCCTATGCCCTATCTTGCCTCTAACCTTTCCCTAGTCAAAGTCATCTTTCCAAAACACAGCTTTGGTAATCTCACTGTTCTAGGACCTATTAGAAAATGCTGCTGTTAAATCAACATAAATGCCTGCCTTCTGATCAGCCCACAGTTCAAAACCTAAATCCGATCAAATTATGCTCAAATGCCTACCCTCCCACTCATTAGCTATGCAATTTCGCACAAGTTACTCAACCTCTCTGAGTTGCTATTAGGGCAATTGAAAATGCTCTCTCACTGAGCTGTTGAGAAGATTAAGGAGCAAAGTACCTGGTCCAAAGCCTGCCTGGCTCCCAAGACCATGAGCTCAGTAAGAGCTAATTTTCTTGCTCTAGCAAAGCTTTACTTTAGAAAGGCATCTCCATGTTCACATCATCTCTGGACTCCTGTTTCCTCCTACCCAGAAGGTTCAGATGGTAGTTACCATTTCATGCAGTACTTCTGAGTCCAAAATGACTTAGTTACAGTCCACAATCACTACATCTGAGTCTATGTTACTATAAATCCTCCAAATCACCATCTCATCAGAAGAAGCATTTCAGAGAATGGTCTCCTTTACACACTGATTCACAGGGACACAGAGCCTCAACCAGCCCAACTCAGAGTCCCAAGCACACCGAAACAGTTGGCACATGTGCGCGCGCGCGCACACACACACACACACACACACACACACACACACACAAAAGCTTGGGGACTGACCCAAACACAGTGTATGAAGAGAAAAATCTCAGGAATGTATTATGAGTTCCTTCATTTTACATCAACTTACCACCAGATAGTCCTGAGTCCAAAAGGGGATGTATCAAAACTATAAGTTATTTCAATGATTTTAAGTTAGAACAAGGAGCAGTAGCTTAAAGTTGTAGCAAAACTGGAGGTTTCTCACACTACAATGCCAGGACCCAAAGGTGAAATATTTAAGAAGGCAAATATAAATCTTACGTTGCTTTACTCAAGTTTAAGACTCTGATCGACCTTGTACTGAAAAAAAAAAACCCCATTTATTCCTTTGCTTTTTCTGAGCTCAGCTGCTTAGTCACCTCACATGACTCCTGAGACAAGGGCTGGGGGCTGACAGGGGCTGGGTTGGTAAAAAATGTGGACTTTCTGATTCGAGCCAACCAGCCTACTGAAGAATGGAACCAGTCATAACAGAGATGGTACTTAAGGACTCTCTAATCCACCTACCACTACTAGAAAAACGCAAAATATATGTAGTCCTTTTGCTTTAAGGATACCACTAATACAGAAGTCATCCTATTACTAATGAAGAGGCACAGACACCCAACACTTTTTTTAAATGTTTATTTATTTTTGAGGGAGAGGGGTGGCAGGGAGCAGGACAGAGGATCCAAAGCGGGCTCTGTTCTGACAGCTGAGAGCCAATGTGGGGCTTGAACTCACAAACTGTGAGATCATGACCTGAGCCAAAGTTGGGCACTTAACCGACTTGAGCCACCCAAGCACCCCTGGAATTTTTTAAAACATTTTGTTTGTTTTAAATAGGCTCCATGCCCAGCGAGGGGCTTGAACTCCAGATCCTGAGATTAAGAGTTGCGTGTTCTGCCGACCGAGCCAGCCAGGTGCCCCGTTAAAATTGATGCTTAACGTTGAAGCTTAGATCGACTCATAGATTCAATGGCTAAAGCCAGGCCACAGTACAGATGCAAATTAATTATTTTGTGAATATCATAAGGATACAATGTTAACACAGGTCAGTCACTGTTCCAGCTCCAAGTTTATCACCAGTGTATGTACATTTCCAAGAGCTGGCTTCTATGGGTAAGTTGAAAAGGAGGTATTAGTGCCTTGTTGGTTGAAACCCACTCCTCGGGGCCTAGAAGAACTGAAATGTCAGTCTATGAACAAATCAGAAGCTTGTCAGATCTGCCTGCATCACTCTCCCATGAAGATCTGCCAGAGTCCCACTAAGAGAGTACACTATTTATACCATTTGTTCATTCTGACTTCAGGATCGCATTTGGTTTGGGCCTGTTCCAGGTTGGCTACAGCTATGCCTGGCATCACAAAGCATGCCTCCACTCCTAGGTGTGTTGCTAACAGGAGGTCAGAAAGCATCCCTGGAAGCACAGGGACACAAGAGTTCAAACAATTGTCTGGAAGCAAAGTGTTCTGGCAAAGTTCCAAAAACAAGAAATTCTTCCCACTTCCCCTCAACCCACCTCACTTTTTAGCAGTAAATTCAAGAGAACATCTGATAAGAAAAGACTCCTCTTCCTGAAATCCAGTGCTCTGTGAAGTTGTTCTCTGGCACATTCTTCAAGGCTATGACTTGTGTAAATTATGTAAATCAGAACAAATCATCAGGGTTACTTCAAACTATTTCTTGGAAAATGTTTTCCTGTTTTATCCTTTCTTATTTATTTGAGAGAGCGAGCGAGCCCGCACGCATGTGTCATTTACCACATATCTAATAGCACCCTAGAGGGTCTGGCAGTGCAAGTTGAATTCTGTTACATGTTTGGCTCCCTTCTCTGAATGCGGCCACCCCCATTTCCTCCTTCCCCTCCCTGTGTCCCTACCACCCTGTGTCAATGGGTCATGGTGTCGGAGTCCCCTTGGTGCACACACAACAGAAGAGGGACAGTCAAGGGGAGGAAGAGAGGGAGGGAGGGAGAGAGGGAGGGAGGGAGGGAGGAGGGGAGGGGGGGAGGGGGAGGGAGGGAGGGAGGGAGGGAGGGAGAGAGAGAGAGAGAGAGAGAGAGAGAGAGAGAGAATGAATATGAATGAATCCCAAACAGGCTCTGTGCTGTAGTGCAGAGCCCAAAGTGGGGCTCGATCTAAGGAACTGTGAGATCATAACCTGAGCCAATATAAAGAGTCTAATGCTTAACCAGCTGAATCACCCAAGCACCCCTCCTCTTTCTTCTTCTTCCTCTTTCTTCTTCTTACACTTAAATAATAAAGAACAGGGGCGCTTGGGTGGCTTAGTCCATTGAGAGTCCAACTTCAGCTTGGGTCATGGTCTCGTGGTTCGTGAGTTCAAGTCCCACATTGGGTTTGCTCCTTGTCAGCATGGAGCCTGCTTCGGATCCTCTGTCGTCCTCTCTCTCTGCTTGTCCCCCGCTCATGCTCACTCTCTCTCAAAATTACACGTTTTAAAAAAAAAATAAAATAAATAATAATAATAATAATAAAACAAAGGACAAACTCAAGAGAGAAAGCCTAAGTATTCAGAATCTCCTATAGCAATATTTCTTATATACCTAGGGACTATCTGCTGAAATAAATACAATGACTATGGACGGAATAAATGCCCCAAAACAAAAAACTGGAGGAAACTGGAAATGTTTTTTGGACAATAACTTAAAAATAAAACTGATTGAGTATTCTTTAGATTACATGCACAGAAAAATGTAATTAAACTTTACAAAGACTCCACAAAAAAGTAGCTAAGAAACCTAAGGCAATCGCAAAAAATAAGGGAATAGAAAATACAACAGAAATTCAAGAATTCTTATTTCTGGTCTGTATCACCTAAATTAATGCAAAAACAGCCGAGGCAACCTAAGAACCAAGCCTGACCTCTGACAGTGCAATGCTGGTGATAACAAAGACAGTATCAACTACGGACTTAATTTGTACCAAGCAGGATGAAAGTGGTGTGGATTTCAAGGCTTCCATTGCAACCCACTGAACTGCCATATTGCTAGGCACTGTCCAGACAGAGACACAGAACCCTACTGAGATACAGGGAACAGAAATACGCTGTGGCCAGATGTATACAATGGAGCCAAGGGGCAGTGCAGAGGGACCTGTTTGCTCTAGGTAATGAGGGAAGGATGGGAGATAGCCAAGATTACACTGGACGAAAAGAATGACATGACCAAAGACCAGAAGATGTAAAATAGCTCGGTGTTCAGGGAAACTATGCAACCAACTGAAACTTGACCACATTTTGCTTAAAGATAGCATAAAGATGAACTGACCCATTATTTGACATTAATGGCAAAAGTATTCATCAACAGAACACTGTAGAGCTTTTTGGATGAGGATATTGTGCAAAATTTTAGAACAAGTTAACACAAAGAATCAAAATGACTCTACAAGAAGACTAAGACTTTCTCTAAGATTATTTATGTAACACAGTTCTGGGAAAAAAAGCACAATAATTATGGTTTTTGAATTCAAAGAAATGCTGCCTCTGCTCTCTAGATGTACCTCAGATGCTGCTGTCTGCACATTTAGCTCAACACCACATTACACATCCAGTGACACAAGGAACCCAAATTAGAAGGGAGAGAACTAGACTGGACAACCTCATATGTCATACCAGCAGAGCTAGTCTATGAGCACTCTTCTGGTCCCTCAATTTTCAAAAGAAAAGACAATACCAGGTGGCAACAAGTTCCAAGTATCTGCCTCTGCACAGGCTGTAAGTAGAGAGGGCGCAGGACCATGAAGAAGGGGGCTTGAGAAACCAAAAGTTCACAAGGAAAGGGAGGAGTACAGACAGGGAAAAACTCCTGAGAGAGAGCCAACCCCAATTCTACCCCCAGCCTACAACAGTATTCTGCCTTCCCTCTCCCACACCAAGTCTGCCCCAGGGCCTCACCTCCAAGGACCAGAGTAACCCCGGACACTTTTACAAGGAGAGAAGATAGGATTCCTGGCGTTCCAAGGTAAAACCCAAAATACTTTGAACACTAACAATGTTATCTAGGTAGGGACAATGTATAGCAGAGCTGGTCCAAAAACACTTCCTGCAACGATGTAAATATCCTATGTCTGCACTAATACAGTAGTCACTAGCCACATGTAGCTGTTGAGATGTTGAAATACAGCCAGTGCAAGTGAAGATGGAATTTTTTTTCTTTGACACAATTTTTTTGTTTTGTTTTGTTTTTAAGTTTACTTCTTTTGAGCCCAAAACCCACGGAGCCCGATGTGGGGCTTCAACACACAAACCATGAGCCCATGACCTGAACCAAAACCAAGAGTCAGATGCTTAATCGACTGAGCCACCCAGGTGCCCCTAACTTAAATTAATAAATTTTAATAGTCATATATAGCTAGTGGCCACAGTACTGAACAGTGCAGCACTAAAGAGCAGGCATATGGAGACCCAACACTTTGTGTTCCAGCCTTAAAATGTCATTAGCATGTATTACATGAGAAATAACACCTTCCACAGAAACAAATTTATAAGTTTTAGAAAACTTCATTAAGTAGGGACTATCAAAGGACTCAAGAGAATGTTAAACTTTCAGTGTGTGTATGTATATGTACTTTTTAGAATCTATGTGCACAGGGGCTCCTGGCTAGCTCAGTCGAAAGAACATGTGCGACTCTTGATCCTGGGGTTATGAGTTTGAGCCCCATGGTGGGTGTAGAGATTACTTAAATAAAAACAACTTAAAAAATAAAATAGGGGTGTATGGGTGGCTCAGTCGGTTAAGCGTCCGACTTTGGCCCGGGTCAACATCTCATGGTTCATGAGTTTGAGCACCAGACTGGGCTCTGCGTTGACAGCAAGGAGCCTGCTTGGCATTCTCTCTCTCCTTCTTTCTGTCCCTCCCCTGCTAACACTCTCTCAAAATAAACATTTAAAAATAAATAAGTTTTTGAGGTTGCCTGGGTGGCTCAGTCAGTTAAGCATCTGACTTCAGCTCAGGTCATGATCTCACAGTTCATGAGATCGGGCTCTGTACTGACAGCTCAGAGCCTAGAGCCTGGAGCCTGCTTTGGATTCTGTGTCTCCCTCTCTCTCTGCCCCTCTCCTACTCACACTCTTTCTCTCTAAAATAAATAAACATTAAAAATATTTTTTTTCTGGGGCGCCCAGGTGGCTCAGTCAGTTAAGCATCCGACTTCAGCTCAGGTCATGATCTCATGGTTCGTGAGTTCAAGCCCCGCGTTGGGCTCTGTGCTGACAGCTCAGAGCCTGGAGCCTGCTTGGGATTCTGTGTCTCCCTCTCTCTCTTCTCTGTCCCTCCCCTCCTCACACGAAGTAAACCTAAGAATAAATAAATAGTTCCTTCAAGGGGGTTGTGGTGTCAGAGACACAAAATTTGAGTTGAAAGACACTTACCTAGATAAGGTCTTACCTAAATAAAGAAGGGTCATAATTACTCTGAAGATCCTGTATGTGCCACGCTATTACCAATATGGCTCACATCTACTTTTATAACTGCCAAATACAAGGAAAGGCCATTAACTATCCAAGTTTAAGTATTCTAGGACAACTCCCAACATCTCTTCAGGGCTGAGAGCAAGCTCTACTAATGTTAGAAACAGAAGTCCTCAGTAAATCAAGCATATCTGGATGGACAAATTGGTCCTGAGCATTTCTAAATTATCTCGAAAAAATTTTCAATACTCATGTCTCACTAAGTCTGTTTCATTCAGAATATCCAGTACACACCTCTGGCACAGCTCTTAAAGCAGCGTATTACTAAATACTATGTATATTTTAAACCCTTTGCACTAAGCATAGTACCCTTCACGTAGAACATACTCAGTAATTTGTCATGATTTACCAAGATACTGGATAAGCAGTTGTAAGAATTCACCAAAATTCCACAATTATCATGACACACTCAAGGAAAAAATAATTCACCAACTAGACCTAATAGACGTCTGTTTCTTTCCTTTCTTCTTTCCTAATCTCTATGTCTGTCATGGGGCTTGAACTCATGACTCTGAGATCTAGAGTCACATGTCGTACTATCTGAGCCAGCCAGGCCCCGCCTACCAGACATCTATGGAACTCTACCCAACAACAAGAGAATAAACACTCATCTCGAATGTGCAGAACATTTTTCAGCATCATTTGTGAGGCAACAAAACAAGCACCAATAAACTTAAAAAGACTGAAATAATTCAAAGTATGTTCTACATGCACAATGAAATTATAACAGAATTCAACACCAGATGGAATTCTGGGAAATTCACAAATATGTGGAAATTAAACAACACCCTTCTAAATTACCAGTGGGTCAAAGAAAAAAACCAAGGAAAATTAGAAAATACTTTGAGATGAATGAAAAAAAATAACTGCATACCAAATTTATGGGATGCAGCTAAGGCAAAATTTAGAGGGAAATTTATAGCTGTAAATACCATAGTTCACTCCAAATGGAGGTTGTTATTTTATGTGTAAAACTCAAAACCTAAACCTCAATGTCCATCAAGTGATGAATGGATAAAGAAATTGTGGTTTATATACACAATGGAATACTACGTGGCAATGAGAAAAAATGAAATATGGCCTTTTGTAGCAACGTGGATGGAACTGGAGAGTGTGATGCTAAGTGAAATAAGCCATACAGAGAAAGACAGATACCATATGGTTTCACTCTTATGTGGATCCTGAGAAACTTAACAGGAACCCATGGGGGAGGGGAAGGAAAAAAAAAAAAAAAAAGAGGTTAGAGTGGGAGAGAGCCAAAGCATAAGAGACTGTTAAAAACTGAGAACAAACTGAGGGTTGATGTGGGGTGGGAGGGAGGGCAGGGTGGGTGATGGGTATTGAGGAGGGCACCTTTTGGGATAAGCACTGGGTGTTGTATGGAAACCAATTTGACAGTAAATTTCATATATTAAAAAATAAAATTTTAAAATAAATAAATAAATAAAAATTAAAAAAAAAAAAACAAAAAAACCCCTAAACCTCAAAGCAGGTAATACAAGAAGAATTTCTCATCAGGTTGTTTGAGAATATGGAGATGAGAAGCATGCCCTTTTTGGTAGGCCTTTACTGGATACGTATTTGTTCTTTCTGCCACACCAGTAACCTAATTGGGGAAACCAATAACGCAATTAATCTCAAGAAAAGACCTGTAGGGATACTAGTTTCCACTTCTAGCACTAAGTGGCCATTAGTCACAAATCCACCTGGATATCTCATATGGACAATATTAACACAGTTTTAGAAAACTGACACCAATTTCAGGTTCAAGATCTACTGTGATTCAGCTTTATCATGTCACTTGGAGAAAGTAGTAATCATTATGATCTTCTCTAACAGGCTGGCATAGACACCCTTTGAGCTACTGCTATTTTCAAAAGAGGTACACTTCAACAGAAACCCTGTCCTTGCTTCTGTAAGGTGAAGTACCTGCTTATTTTCATTATTAAAATTTTGAGCATGGTTTCAAAGTGTTTCTCACTGTATCTGGAAAGCATTAAAAAAGTAACTGTGGCTATATTCATTAATTTTTTTTTCCTGAAAGGTGACAGAAAACCTGACCAATGAGTTTCCTTTTTTACATTTTCTAACAATAAATGCAACATTTATTTACTTAATTTCAAAACAAAAACAGTTATCTGGGTGACAGGAGTATGGCCCAACTCTCTTTTACACTTTTCTATTAAATAATTCTAATAAGTGTTTAAAAAGAATAAAATGAGGGGCATCTGGGTGGCTCAGTCGGTTGAGTGTCTGACTTCGGCTCAGGTCATGATCTCATGGCTCGTGGGTTCGAGCCCCACGTCAGGCTCTGTGCTGACGGCTCAGAGCCTGGAGTCTGCTTCGGATTCTGTGTCCCCTTCTCACTCTGCCCCTTCCTCGCTCATGCTGTCTCTCTCTCTCGAGAATAAATAAAACAGTAAGAAATATTTAAAAAAAGAATAAAATGAAGACACCTGATTTTTAATGCATAATAGATTAACTAGAAACCATTAATAACTTCAAACCTTTTTGTCTTAATTTTACTTTTCTAAGCTACACATTCTATTAAATTTGATAAATAACAAAATGTCAGTTTGACTAGATCTAAATATGGACAAAAGGAGAAATGAGTAATTAAACCTCTGAGAAGTGCAATTTGGCCGCATTAGTAATTTTAATCCAGTTTGAAAACTGATTTAAGTGAACATTAAATATGTAGGAAAGCACATAACATTACTTTCGTATCACCTGTCGGGAAAAGATGAGTGGGAAATAACTAGATCTGGGTGGCAAGACCAGTTGCAGGGCCGAACTATTCATAAGGAAAAGGGCTGAGCATGCTTCTAGTTCACGGCCACACATTCTACACGAAGCCTGTGCAACAGTCCTAGATGATGTGGAGGATGCTTGGGCTTCCAAACCAAGAGGAGTAAAACAAAAAACATAGAACAAAAAACATACAACAAATTTGCTCCACGAGGCTGTACAGTGTTTTTTCCTTCTTGTTAAGAAAGCAAAACGGGCCTCCCAATGTTTGTTGATTTGTAAACTGACATCTGAAAAATTATTGTGGTGTTTTTGTTTTTTACTGCTTTTCTGGTTATGAAACAAATGTTTACAAAAACATCAATTATAGAAATACATGCTACAGGAAGTGAAAACTCACCATAATCTCAAACATCCAGAGAAAACCATTACCAACAGTTTTTTTCCTTCACACTGCAGTACATGTAAGGTGAGGTGCTTCAGCAAGTCATTCTACCTTTTTGTGAAAAGCTCTCAGCAGAAGGTCCTGGCTCTAAAGAGCTCAACATTTGCAGCATCAACTAACAAAACCTGGTTTGTTTTTCTAAACATAAGTTACCATGGATGATTTCCTCTAGAAGGGTTTCGTTTAGGCAAAGAAGTAAAACGGAATTAAAACTACACCTACAAGAGACGCCTGGCTGGCTCAGTCAAAAGAGCCCACAATTCTTGATCTCAGCGTTGTGAGTTTGAGTCCCGTGTTGGGTGTAGCCATTACTTAAGTAAATAAACAAACTTGAAAGTAAAATAAAATAAGATAAAATAAAATAAAATAAAACTACATCTATGAATACATACCAAACTTCTCAGCTATCAAAATTACTTATTAACCTACACAGCTATAAAAGCAGATTAGGGGCACCTGGGTAGCTCAGTCGGTTAAGTGTACAACTCTTGATTCTGGCTCAGGCCATGATCTCACAGTTTAGGAGTTCAAGTCCTGCCCTGGGCTCCAGGACTGACAGAGCAGAGCTTGCTTGGGATTCTCTCCTTCCCTCCCTCTCTCTATCTGCCCATCCCCCCACACACACAGCTCTTTCTCTCTCTCCCTCCCTCTCTCAAAACAAACTTAAAAATAAATAAAAGCAATTTATCAGCAGAAGGAATAGCACAAAATAAAATGTGCCTCAGAAAATCTATGTGCTGTTGTCAAGTATCTTAGATGCTGAGTGGAGGTTCCCTTGCTTCACGCATCTGGTTCCACTGTCAAACTGAAATAATGTTCTGTGTTAAAGGAGACTGAAGCATGAAGCAGACATTAGCTGTGCTATTATTATGTATTCTGGCTATGCAGTAGGGGCCATTGTCATTTAACCAAAGTCAAGCAGGTAATCTGTTCAGCCCTTTTGGGAAGTAGATCATACACACCAAGAAACTCCTTTGAAATTATGAACAAAATTATCATCAGAAACAAGGTAAATATCAGCAATAGGGAAATAGTTAAGTCTATTATGATCATTAACTTTAAAAGTACTTAATAATACCAAACCATTACAAATAATCAGTAAAACTTGGGGCGCCTGGGTGGCTCAGTCGGTTAAGCGGCCGACTTCGGCTCAGGTCATGATCTCGCGGTCCGCGAGTTCGAGCCCCGCGTCGGGTTCTGTGCGGACAGCTCAGAGCCTGGAGCCTGTTTCAGATTCTGCGTCTCCCTCTCTCTCTGACCCTCCCCTGTTCATGCTCTGTCTCTCCCTGTCTCAAAAATAAATAAAACATTAAAAAAAAAAACCAACAAAAAACAAATAATCAGTAAAACTGGGATGCCTGGGTGGCTCAGTCAGTTAAGCATCTGACTCTTGATTTCAGCTCAGGTCAGGATCTCATGGTTCCAGAAATCAAGGCCTGAGTTGCTGGCAGCTCAGAGCCTGCTTAAGATTCTCCGTCACCCTCTCTGCCCCTCCCCTGCACATGTTCACTCTCAGAATCAATAAATATTTTTTAAAAAATCAGTAAAACCAATATGGGAAAACGGTAACATACGTTAAGTCTACTACAGTTACAGCATTACGAAAATGTATATATAATAATAAAGCCTAGAAGAGAGCTGAAATCATAAAATTACGGGGGGGGGGGAACATGCAGGATTTTGAGCTTCCTATTTTTTTCTATGAATGTATATTAACGTAATTTTAAATGTTAAACTAAAGTGGAAATATTGCTAATAAAATGCTATAAATATATTTTCCCCTAGCAATCCATTTTAAACCATACTTCTCAAAAATAAAAATAAAAAATAAACCATACTTCTCTATGAAAATAAAGGTCTATGCGAGAATAACACAAAGATGACAGGCAATAACCTATCTTCTCACTGATAACACATCCTCCCCTCTATTTCTCTGCAAAGCCTACAGTTTCAAGGCTCAAAATTTCCCCTCACTTTATAACTAATTTGATGCTTTTTGTATTTTTCAAAAGCAAAGTTCTACAGAATGCTTTTGTCATTTTGCTAAACCTAGGTTTTAAAAGTCCGCTGTTAAAGAATAAATTAGTTAAAAATTAACAAAAATAGACATTAAAGAGGTATTAGAAACAAAAAGCAAGCAAGCAAGCTATTGTTAAAGTGAGAAAATACTTCCAATATTTTACCCACAACCCTCAGCACCTGTTGGGGTAAAAATATCTGGACAGAAAACGTAAGAACTGATGCTAGAAATGGGACACAAGTAGGCTCTAAGCTTTCCTATAAGGTAAAGAAGGAAACATGTTAAAGCCGTATTTAAGCATCTCTAAGATTTCAGAAAGTTGTTTGGGGGGAAAATCCGCCTATTTCTGGCACTGAGACCAGAAGAGAATCTTTTCTCGCCGAGGACACTTACAAACAGCGAAAGACTCTTTAATACCCCTACAGTAAATAAAATAATGAACTTTCCCAAGGCTGTTTCTCACCTATCTCAATGTTGGCCAACAGCACAACGCTAAAGCTCCATTCAGCCAAGGAAGTCTACAAAAGGAAGGCCCCCAGCAGAATGCTGGGCAGGTGCCCATTTCCTTGCTTTTGGGTTCAATCCTGAGAGAAACCAAAGACTTTAAGGATGGAGAAACCACTTGTCTTCCACACAACCCTCCACCAATGCCATACTTTTAGCTGAGCTCTACAACAAGGTTTAAACAGTTCTGACTTTGAGGTAATGTCAAGACAAGAACCTGGCTGGTTTTATGGGTAGAGTCATGTAACTTAACCTGAGCCAGCGGTTGGACTGACATCTTATCAAAGCTGTGTACCTGAATAACATGAATAAAATTAATGGCAGGGGCACCTGGCTGGCTCAGTCGGTGGAGGGTGTGACTCCTGATCTTGGGGTCATTGAGTGCAAGCCCCTCCTTTGGTGTAAAGATTACGTAAATAAACAAACCTTTTTAAAACTAATCAAAAAATAAAACTAATGGCAGCTAGCCTTGTTGTCTACTTTAGTCCAATCACAGCATTAAGTACACTAACATATTAGCTTTTTAAATCTTCATTGTGACTCTAGGAAGGTAGGTGTTCTTCGTTCCATTTTACACATGGTTGAACCAAAGCACAAAGTAAATCGCCCAGGATCAAAATGCCAGCTCTCCCAACGGCTGAGCTGGGATTCAAAGCAGCTAGGTCTAGCCTGGAGTGTTGGAGTACGTGTTCTTTATCACAATACTACAGATGTCTCTCATTCCACATCCACAAGGAGGTGAAACTGAGGGGCCAGTTTCACCAAACTTGCCAAAAGGACCACGATTTTCCTTTAAGTCATTTTGAATCACTTTTTAAAATGTCTCTAGGGGCGCCTGGGTGGCTCGGTCGGTTGGGCGTCTGACTTCAGCTCAGGTCATGATCTCACAGACCGTGAGTTCGAGCCCCGCATCAGGCTCTGGGCTGATGGCTCAGAGCGTGGAGCCTGCTTCCGATTCTGTGTCTCCCTCTCTGTCTGCCCCTCCCCCGTTCATGCTCTGTCTCTGTCTCAAAAATAAACGTAAAAAAAAAATAAAATGTCTCTAAGTTTTAGGACACTGACACACAGTGAATTTCAGCCTAAAGATTTAAAAGCAGGTTAAGTCTCAGCTATTAAATAAAAAAAAAACCAACTGGGGCACCTGGTGGCTCAGTTGGTTAAGAGTCCAAATCTAGACCTCTGGTCACGATCTCATAATTGGTGAGAACGAGCCCCAAGTCTGGCTCTGCACTGCCAATGCAAAGCCTCCTTGGGTTTCCCGCTCTCTCCCTCTGCCCCTCCCCTGCTCGCACAAATGCGAGCTAGCTCTCTCAAAAACAAAATAAATAAATAAACATTAAAAAACAAATAAATCTTGGGGGCACCTGGGTGGCTCAGTCGGTTAAATGTCCGACCTCGGCTCAGGTCATGATCTCACGGTTCGTGGGTTCGAGCCCCGTGTCAGGCTCTGTGCCTACAGCTCAGAGCCTGGAGCCTGCTTCGGTTTCTGTGTCTCCCTCTCTCTACCCCTCTCCTGCTCACATTCGGTCTCTCTCAAAAATAAACAAACATTAAAACAGAACAAAACAAACAAAACACGCTGACCAGAGCACTTTAACTTCCCGGAATATTCATCAAATAAAATGGATACAAAATGGTAACTACTATTTCAATATAACTTTTTTAATTTTTTAAAAATATTTATCCATTTTTGAGAGACAGAAAGAGACAGAGTGTGAGCAGGGGAGGGGCAGAGAGAGACAGAGGCGCAGAATCCGAAGCAGGCTCCAGGCTCTGAGCTGTCAGCACAGAGCCCAACATGGGGCCAGAATACTCGAACCTTGAGATCATGACCTGAGCCGAAGTTGGATGCTTAAGGGCCAGAGCCACCCAGGTGCCCCGTAACTTTACTGTTTTCATAAAAGTATAAATTGGTTAAAGTAAGACAAAAGAGTACAAAAGAACAAGGAAAAAAAATCACCTGAAATCAAGCCCCTTGGAGGTTACCACTGTTACCTTTTAGAGGACCATTCAGAAAGTCCACGTATTCAGCAAGCAAACAGAAATACCCCTAAGGGGAGCTCCCTCTCCAGTGTGACCTCATTTGGGAATGAAAAGGCCCTACATGGTGGCAGTTAAGAACACAGAATCTGGATTCAAACCGGTCAGAACCTGAATGGTAACTGGTGAACTCGGGCCACTTACTTAACCTAACCCTCACAGCCCTCATCAGTAAAATGGGAATAACAGCATCTTTGTTAAGATTCTTTGGAGGACTAAAAGGGAATGGAAGTAAAATACTTAGCTTCCTGCAAGGACATCCTGAGCACTCAATGGACTAGTTACGTTACTACTTTTTAAAAAAAGATCCACTTAAACACTTCTCTGTGCCAAGTGTAGACATTCTGTGTTGACATAGATTTACACCAACATTAACACCTTCATAGCATTCCAGCTCACGGCACGATAACCTGCTTACGTAGCGTCCTGATGGGCTACTTAGGTTTGGGGTTTTGGTGTTTTTTTTTGTTTGTAATATGGTTAATTCCATCAATTTAAAGATGCCTCTTTTTACACATTTTAACATGTCTGAAATGCATCATGTTTCATAATTTAACTGCAAAAACTTATTTTCCAGGTGGTACATATATTAATTGAAGTAAATATCCTATGTCTACATTTACAAAAACTTGTTTGAGAATTTTCTTAGAATAAATTTTTAAAAGTAGAATTGCTGGGTCGTTTCATGTTCTGATATGTGTCACCAAGACACCATTCAGAAAAATTGTATTGTTGGGGCACCCGGGTGGCTCAGTCGGTTGAGAGTCCAACTTCAGCTCAGGTCATGATCCCATGCCTCATGAGTTCAAGCCCTACATCGGGCTTGCTGCTGTCAGCTCAGAGCCTGGAGCCTGCTTCCCATTCTGTGTCTCCCTCTCTCTCTCTCTCTGCCCCTCCCGTGCTTGTGCTCTGGCCCTGTCTCTCTTTCTCAAAAGAAATAAACGTTATAAAATTTTTTTTTAAGAAAAACTGCATTATTGGTACAAACCTCCGCTGGCAGAAGGTGACAGAGCCCGTTTCTCCACATGCTGGCCAACACAAGGTGGGGTCAATTTTTATCATCTTTGCTAATGTGACAGGCAAAATGACCTCATTTTCTCCACTTCTTTCACTATTGAAGTCAATTTACTTTAGACAGGATGTCCAATAAGTCACTCAGTAGAAGAGTGCCACAAGCCGGCTGTCCAGGCCTGGCAGGTGAGCAAAGCAGGTCTGCTGATGCCTCACATTTCTGGGCTACTCACACCTGACAGTTAAAAGGAGCAGTAACGTGCTGTCGGAGGGAGCATCGCAGCCAGACCTGAGACCAAGCCCCAGCTTTGTAACTTACTGCACTGTGTGAACCTGAGCAAGTTACTTCACTTGTGAGCCTGTTTCTGCAGGTGTAAGATGAGGCTAACGAGGGCCAACCTTTTAGTACCCAAACTAGAAATAATGTACGACTTTGGGGCATAGTAAATGCTCCATAAATGGTAGCTATTCAAACCGAAAGACCCCCGAAGGAACACTGTATTTCCTTACTCATTTCTTCCTCTAAACAGGGATGACTGGTCTTCAGCCAGGCCCCCAGAAGGAGCCCTGTATGGGAACCGAAATCTCATTCTCAGCACCTACGTGAAAACAGTCCATTCAGATGACGGGGGGGGGGGGGGGGGGGGGGGGGGGGGGGGGGGATGCATACAGTCAAAGGCAAACAAATCATTTGTTCTAAGAGAATTCAAATCATCCTCATACATAAAAATTAAATGCAAAATTCTGGTTTTAGTCAACAAGATCAGTAAGAATTCTTATCAACAGGCAGAGAAATGCTTCCACCAAGCAGACTGATACTAGGAATCTGAAACAGTTCCTTATTAAGTACTTTAAATCCCATCCTGTGTTTAATCATTCAAATACCTGAAATGAGACTCCTGTACCCAAATTCAGGAGTACGAGCGGCTGTGAAAACTATTACCAATTCAACCCCAGTTCAGATTCCTGACTTCTCAGGAACAGGCTCAGTGGGCATTCTTCTCTCAGCTACACGGATTTATTCCAAATGTCCCCAGCAGAAATTCCATTATTTTTCCCCCAGCATCTCTCAACGCCATCCACCCTGACCTTGCCATCCACCCTGACCTTCGTTCCTAGCCTCTGACACCTATGCAGGCACTTGCCTCCCAGGCGGCTAACTGCAACCTTCCAGGCTGGGGCTCCAGGCTTCCCTCCTATCACAGAACACTTCCCTCATCAGCTAAAAGCCTTTAAAGGCTTAAAGATCAAATTCTTACTCTTTTTTTCTTATCTTGCTCCAATTCTACCTTCTTTTCTACTATGGCACAGTCTTCAACCCCATTCTAGCATTCCTATCTCAAACACAAGCACCCACTCCCCCTCACCATCTCACGAGGTCGGGTTTAAGTCACACACCCTCCACCCATCATTCTCAGACTTCAGCTCTTACCAATCTCTGCCCTTCCTACATCATTACTCTAGCAGTCACAGTGTGTGACACAGCTCAGCATTCTATTAAATAAATACCAGTTCCTTACTGGGACTCCTGGATGGTTCAGTCGGTGGAGTCTGACTCTTGATTTCAGCTCAGGTCATGATCTCACAGAGTGTGAGTTCGAGCCCCACATCGGGATCTGTGCTGACAGCTCAGAGCTTGGAGCCTGCTTCAGATTCTGTGTCTGCCCCTCCCCCCCCCCCCCCCCCCCCCCCCCCCCCCCCCCCCCGCCCCATGCTCTGTCTCTCTCAAAACTAAAGAAGCATTTTAAAAAATTAAAAAACAAAAAAACCCAGTTCCTTACTAAGTACTTACTAAGAGTTGTGATCTTGGATCATTTAACCTCTGTGGACCACTTCCTCATCTAAAAAATAAAATCTAAATTAAGACTTTTTTTTTTTTAATTTTTTTTTTTCAACATTTTTTATTTATTTTTGGGACAGAGAGAGACAGAGCATGAACGGGGGAGGGGCAGAGAGAGAGGGAGACACAGAATGGGAAACAGGCTCCAGGCTCCGAGCCATCGGCCCAGAGCCTGACGCGGGGCTTCGAACTCACGGACCGCGAGATCGTGACCTGGCTGAAGTCGGACGCTTAACCGACTGCGCCACCCAGGCGCCCCTAAATTAAGACCTTTTAAAAGGTCCTCACCTGTTCTAAAAATCCTCTAATTTTGTATACTGCCATATCCTGTTTCACATATTAATTTCACTTCTCATATTTGATTTCAGAGGTCCTGAAGGGAGAAAGTATAACCTGTATTTCTTCCCCAACTTTCAAAGCAACTTATCCCAGGGTGTGGCTGAAGAAGATGCTCAGTAAATGTGACATTAAAACGGTCATCTGCACCAAGATAGAACGCTTCAAAGAGCCGAGTGTGAAGCCAAGACCTATTTCTTTCTTTCTTTAAGATTTTTATTTTTAAGTAATCTCTACACTCAGTGCTGGGCTTGAACTCACATCCCAGAGATCAAGAGTCATGTGCACTGAGCCAGCCAGGCACCCCTCAAGACCAATTTCTAAAGCAGTCTTGAAAACTGATAAAGGTAGTTAGTGCCAAATGAGTAGAAGACACCTAGACGACCCACTGCTGGTTCTTTTCTAGAATCAAAGGTCTGCCTTGACAGCAAAGAAAAGCCACCAACTCTAGAAAGGAATGAGCACAGGTTTGAGAGCTCAAAATGGTCTCTTAATTCGTACGCAGCATTGCCTGAAGCACAGGCACATAAGCCCCTAAATGACAGATCTACCTCGGAGGTAAGCTCAGATGTGTTATGCGCTATAGGGGAGAGGATTCAGGGGCCTTGTCTGGTGGAGAACCCCTGGGACTATCTGAAGCCTGCACTACAACGGCAGGGAAATTTAGGTTCATTTCAGCCACGCAAGGCTGAAAATTGCAACAGACCAATTCCTTCCATTTCTATGCCCCAGTGCCCTTCTTCTCCTCCCCTCCAAAAAAAACAAAAACAAAAAAAACCACACACACACACAGACAAGGGACAGTAACAAAGGAGATATATTGAAGCATTCAGTTCTATTTTAGGTTTCCAGTGAAATGTTTTCATTTTTGTCTCTTTTCTCAGAGCAGCACGAGTCAACATGTAGAAAGAAAGTAAAGAAGTGGTCTACTGGAGGATGGGGTACACCTTAACCAAAGTTAACCAGGTGCTCCAAGACAGTGAGAGGATGTAATCTTTCTGAACTCTACTCGGAGGAAAAGGGCTAAGCCCTTTTCTAGGGGATTATCTTCAAATAAAATGTATTCGATGCCCATATGTACACACACCCTCCCTTACCAAAAGAGGGCAAATATAGCCCTATTTCAATCATGTCAAACTGGTCAATGCTATTCCAGCCACTTATACACATGCTTTGGCTCACAACTAACATCCTTAAGAGCTATCAAATCAAATCAAAGCCACTCAAATGAAACCAGTTACTCCCTGAATAATCAAATGGAGAAAACACTGCTTTTTAAAATAACAGTTCTTAAGACAAAGCAATGTCCCTCCTCTTCACTCAGCTGTTCCACAGAATCATGAGACAAAGGGCAACTACTGTATTAGCACTTTTTTTTTTTCTTTTTGGAGTAAAGCCACAAGATTACTAACAAACAGCTAACGGTCACCATTCAAGGGTAATAATGACATTATGACTTCATGTGCCAGTTATCTACCAAATTGGAAAGAAGCAAATATATGTATTTTTCTCTTCCCAAAGAAAATCTGAAAGTGAATGTGAGCACTGTGACTCACTTTCTCTCCCAACAGAACAATTTCTGGGGGAATGTTAAACAGTACCCTCTTCTCTAATTATAGGATGGGAGAGAAGGGTTTCACACTTGTTCATGAACTTACCAACTGAAGCTGGAGAACTTACAAGATCCTCATGGTCTAGGTCTAGGATAAACTTCAGTGTTAACACTCAGGGAAAAGCTCTTGCCTAAAAACTCTTAAAAATAGACCTCAAATCCTTAGTTTTGTTGCTTTAGTGCTAAATATGTAACAGGGTAAACGTAGAGGAAAATAGGAACTACCAGGCTTCTAGGTTTAAGTTTCTTGGGTAAGCTTAATGGAGAAATCTAAGTTTGTATTGGGGGGCGGCAGGGAAGGCCCCACAGGGTTTCGTACAAGCAACAGATACGGGTAGTTGAACAGCCAACTGTTTAAATTCCACTATAGTTAATGTTCACTGTTATACTGGTTTCAGGAGTACAATATTCGAGTAGCCAATCTTCCGATGATACCACATGCTGGTTATCTGTTGAAAACAGTAATCACCTATGAACACATCAAATTACTCCTCTGTACACCAATGAAAGAGTAATTTAACAGTTCAAGTTATGTCTCGTCCCTTGCTCTGACTTCTAGTTAAGAAAACAGAACACATATATTACCCTAAAACCTATAGCTGGTTCTGTCTGCTGACAATTCAGTGCTGACTTGGAGAATACCCTGAGAAAGCTGGGCATCACAAAAAACAGTTCTGAAAAGAACACACTTTCCTTCTCTTTCAAGGGCTCTTCAATATTGCCTTCTATGAAACACAACCCAACATCAAGAAACTACTGAGCAGGTAACTTCAGAGTTGAACTCTATGCCTCCGGCAAAGAGAGCAAAATAGTAGCTACCCACAGGTCTGAAGGACTCAAAAGAAAAACAAAAAACAAAAAAACCCGTCCTTTTGTAGGGGATATTTCTACATTTCCATTTTGTTCCTCTTTGTAAAATTCTCATAATTTTCATTCAGGGGTAGTAAACAAATGGGTGGCAAACCCCCAACCATCAGACTAGGCTCAGAGGAAAAAAATGTCGAAAGTTGAGACGCAGTGAACATGCAAACACTCAACTTCAGGTTCTCCTCATGCAGAGCTGACACATTATTCGATAACACCCACCCTTGTAAAAATAAATTACATACCCAAAAGGGCAAGCTGCTGCCGTCAATTGGGTAAACAACATAATTACCATGTGCCAGGTGGAAAGTGAATCCTCGTGTAAATAGTTTGGGCTCAGAATGAGCTGCAAACTGTAAAGAAGCTGATTTTTAAACTGTCAGCAGGTTTCTTTTGTGCAATTAGAGTTTAATACAGGGTAATTGCTCAAGTTTCTTTTGAGAAAATCGCCCTGTGACTTGTACAACAACGCAACAAACTTCAGGATTTAGAACTCCACTAGTTTTCTCACAAAGAATAAAAATACACTGAGGTTCTTTAATGAGTTTTGGCATATACTTCTAACCGCCTCTCAAAACTAGAGGAAATTAATTTCTAACCAACTAGCATCATGTTCCAGAATGCAAAACCTTGACTGTGTAAGACAAGACTGAGTGCTTTTACATAAATACTTCAAGTCTTTAAAAAAAAAATCCCCTAATGCTTAATAAAACTGCAAAATGTATCAGTCTACTCCATACTTCCTTGTCACAATCACGCTGCTCTGACTTTACGTGCAAACGACAAGCAAACAGAGATACTGGAGGCATTCACACAAAGGCAGTTAAAGACCATACATCACACCAACCGTCTTAAGTCATATTTAATATTCCACTCAGCATCTATCTCAGCTATCCAGAGCGCCCGATGGTAAATGGTCAAAGCGGGCACTGAGAAAGCAGGAGCTCGGCTTCTTTGTGTGTTATCAGGGTAAACGAAAGTAGGGGAGTACAAGGGGAGGCCATCTCGGCATCTGCGTGGCATCACACTTACCTTGAGGATGTCCCCCCTTTTGAAGCTCAGCTCGTCGTCAGCAGTAGCTTTGAAGTCATATTTGGCGATGGCTTCCATTCTGGGCGCCGCTCAGTGCTCAGCAGCCTGAAGCCGGGGGAAGGGAGTCTTCCCTGCTGAAGCCACCCAGCGCCCTGGGCTCGGCCTCGCCGCTCTCTCGGGACCGGCTCGTGCACTCCGGGACACACAATGCCGCCCTGAATCACAAGAGGGATGGTTGAGAGAAGTGGCCAGCACCGAAGGCGGCCCCGCCCTGCCAATCTGCCTGCCGCCCCAGCCCCCACGCCCCCTGGATCGGCCCGCCTCCCTCCCTCGCAGGCAGGAGCCCCGATCGCCTCCTTCCTCTTCGCAGGCTCGGCCCCCAGGCGACTGACAGGCCCGCCGGCCAATGGCGGCAGGCGCTCGAGCTATTCCCGCACACACTTCCTCTTCCTTCCCGCTGGGTGTGCGCGGTGTTCAGGAGGAGCCGGCTGAAGACCCTCTCGGTCTCCGCCTCTCCTCCCTCGCCCCTTGCGCTCTCAGCTCCTGCGGCCCGAAATGCAGTCCACCCAAAGAAAGGCTTCGCCCTGCGGACGGCACCCAGCCTTTCCCGGTTACACAGGCCTATCTCCTTCCTTTCTCCCTGCCGACCTTTCTGGTCTTCTGAAAATGTTCGGTCCCCTATCCAGTCAAAAGCAAGCAATTGTGGCTTTGGTCTTCAGCTGCTTTATTTAACTGTTCTCGGAAACTAACCTTGGTCTGCTCCTAGGAAAGCAGGTCAAAGTGAACCTAGGAACTACTTTTTAAAATTCAATTTGCTGTTCTGAGCAAGGCAGCTCTCCCTCTATCGCTTCCAGACTGATCGGCAAGCTCAGTTAACCAGAAATAGAGGAGATCCAGCGTCAGAGCCTTTTGTTGAAGACCTGCTCTTGCCTAAGGCTCCTTCTCCCCCGAAGACCCCCAAGACTTTGGACTCCAAAGAGCCCTTGAAATAGAGGTCCAAAGTTCAGCAATTCCAGAAGAAGCTTCGGCATCACTTCTCACTACCGTAAGGAGCAAAGCTTAAATCCTAACTACACTTGAAAGGAATCCCCTTTTCCGAATCTGAGCTGCCAGATGTCTTATGGGGGGGGGGGGGGGGAAGAAAGTGCAGGGAGATGGTGCCAGGAAGTCTAACAAATCTCTCAGTCAACCTGGGAACAGCTGCTTCTCTCAGCACCAAAGGAATACTAAGATGAACCAAGTTGCATTTTTGCAGGTAAAGATTCTGTAATAACCCTTAGGTAGTGTACTAGGTGATGGTGAACTGTGGGCAGTACAATCACTGTTGTAAAAAAAAAAAAAATCTCCAGGCACCAATACGGCCACAACCTAGACCTTTGCGTAACTAAAGGAAAATAAAGCCCCATCTCTGTCTTCAGTTACTGTTGTCATACAGGCTAAATAAAAGCAGAAAACAACACGGGACATCGGCAGAATGGGGACAGATTATTTATAGTGACACCGTTCTCGGATAATTACCACCTAGCAGAGAGCTCATCTGAGGGGCATGGGTGATTATCATCCTTTGTTCTAAAGTTAACAATTGGGGCATTAATCAGGCATAGCTGCAAAAGGACTAAGCAGTAAATCAGCTGGGAATATTAAGATTAGAAGAAAATGAGCATTACCAAAGAGGACAGAAATCACCTAGTAATAAAAAGTCCTTTAGTCAAATTCTGAAAGCCAAACATTCTACTGCAGGTAAACTAATCAACCAAACCAATGTTTATTCTATCAGGCCATGATATCCCATGTGGGGCTGGCTCTAAGAGAGGAAAGTAAAGAGAGAGCTCTAGCAAATAATAATAAAAAAAAAATACAATTAGTATCAGTATTTATTTATTTAAAATTTTCTTAGGTAATCTCGACACCCAACATGGGGCTTGAACTCATGACCCCACGATCAAGAGTCACATGATCTACTAACTGAGCCAGCCAGGGCTCAAAGTATTTATTTTTGTGTGTCCTTAAACCCCTTTATTTATTCTCTCTGTAGTTGCTTTTTTTAATCAAACTAACCCATGTATATAATTTTGAAAGTCACAGATTTTGAAAGGCTTATTAAAAAAAAAGGGCAGTTCCCCACCCCAACACCTACAAGCAATCACCCTCAATTCTGTTTTTAGCTTTCTTTTTGCACCTACAGTATTTCTAAATAATATGCTTCTGTTGTTTTTAAATTTATTCCAGCCATGACCTATTGCTTGCAAGATGTTCACCCCCGACAGTTTCCCCTTGCCCCATCCCAGTAATACCACATATTCCGGTTTAAGCAGTTTCACACTGCAAAATATTCTTCACTGCTGATTTAAATATATTACAACCAACCTTCCTTTCTAGTATAATCCTTTACTTTTTCCCGGCATTAACAACTGCTTTTCCTTCTTTGACTACTCTCCAATATGTGTACCCATTTTTATTTTTTTGCAAAGGCTTCAAAATCTCTGTTATGTGCCTGTCAATGTTTTCTACTGAGCATTTATTTTAATTGGTCTCCAGGGCTGACTGTTGGAACCATGTATCAGTGATGGGAAACCTAAGAATAACTGAGCAGATCTAACAAAAATAAGGAGCTGCATTTTTGAAAAAGAAATCAGAAAAATCGGACAGAAACTCAAAGCATTGTCATTGTCAAGGTGCTATGTTGCAACAGGGCGCAAACTTCTATTTCATTCGGGATTTCAGACAACTGCAGTGTAACCAACCGAACAGCAGCAGCATAAAAACCAAGACAGTTTTCAACACTGGTTTTCCTGTTACCTAACTCATCTACCACAGGTTTCCTAGAGAAAGCATAAACAGACTAACACTCTTGAAAATCATGTTTCAAGTAACTACTGCTTTGTGAGATACAGTTTGAGACAAATGAAAACCAGGCACAATCAATACTTCTGTGGCTGTGCCAAATAAAAATTAGCAGCTCATGGAGAAGACCTGGAGGGGTCAGCTTATCAGGCCAGCCACAGAAAAGAGCACTCAGGCTATTCAACGGGGTGTGTTTCATTAAAAACAAAACTATCTTATACACAACACTAATGACTAAAAGGAAGAAAGCTGAAAGTGGACACAATGTATAATGATTTCAACAGAGAAGATGGGTGGAGAGTACACTGAACCCTAATGAGAATACTTCGAACTGTTTCAGCATACACCCTTCCTTCAGTCCATCACACACAGCAAATTCTAAAGCAAGTGCAACTTGAATCGTTCATTTCAAGCAACGTGCACTGAATCCTAAAATGCAGTCTCCTAAAGGTATCTGTAGGATTTGTTCTCCTTCCATTTAACTCTTCTTCCCCAAATTTACAGAAAATAAAAATACACAACACTCACTGGGCAATATCACTTAGTGTTAAGGCCCCATGGTCTCTAAAAGCAGGTTGATCTGGGTTGAACTAATGACCTTGGTGCTTACCGGCTATAATTTTGGGCAAGCCCCCCCCCCCCTTTTTTTTTGCTGGGGGGTAAGCCTTTTAAACAAGCCCCATTTCTCATTTGTAAAATGGGGATAGTATCACCTACTTCATAAGATTCATTCACCATTAAATTAGGTAATATAGATAATATACGTGAAGTGCTTTGGACAGGGCCCGACATTAAGTCATTCAAAAGAAGTTAAAATGTGATTCTACTTAAAACAAAGAAGATGTTCAACTTCACTAGTTAGAAACTGCAAATTACAACAATGAGATTTCTTTCACCTACTAGTTGCCCAATTTTTTAAAGGTTTATAATATTTAGCCTCTGCAATTCTCTGGTTGAACAGACTCCCAGGCTCTTTATTCAATGTTCATCCCCTTAACAATTTGAGCTGCTACTATATGCCTGACAATGTGCTTGGTATTGGATTGTAATAATAAAACCATCACAGAGCACAGGAGCAGGGAATTAATCAGTTCAATCTTTTTGGAAAGTAATTTTATAGTATCTACTGACAATTTAAAAATACACACCCTTGAACAAGCAATTCCATTTCCTACATTTATCTTTGCTGAAACAGTGACAAACACCATGTGCAAAATACATATATACCTGATCAATATCCATGAGAATGTCTATGAAATATATTTCTATATAAATACTAAAAGATATTATCAAGTTAAAAACAAAAATGAAGAAAGATTCGTTTACCCCATTTCTGTAAAGCAAAACATTATTTATCAGCATGTGCTAAAGAAAAAAAAAAAAAAATCAAAGGGTTAACAATGGTTATCTCCGGGAGCAAGGTCACAAAATATTTTCATTTTCTGTATCATATACCTCAGTTATATTTTCATCACTACTTTTATAGTTAGAAAAAACCCAACACCGGGACGCCTGGATTCCTGAGTTCGAGCCCTGCATGGAGCTCTCTGCTGTCTGTACAGAGCCCACTTCGGATCCTCTGTACCCCTCTCTTTCTGCCCCTCCCCCGTTTGCACGTCCAGGCGTGCTCTCCCCCCCCAACCAAATAAAATAAACATTAAAAAAAAGAAAGAAGGAAAAAACAAACACCAAAATCTTACTGGTGTTCTGGAGTCAAACCTGGATTCAACTGTCGCTTTACCACTTGAGTAGATAGGGAACACTAGAGAAATAACTTATAGTCTCTAATTCCTAGTTTCCCTAAGCTGGAAAATGGGGCTAACAGCATCTACCTTTTAAGGGCATTTTGATGATTAAAAGAAATAGCCCATGGGGCACCTGGCTGGTTCTGTCAGTAGAGCTTAGAGAGTGCTACTCTTTATCTCAGGGTTGTGAGTTTGAGCCCCACATTGGGTGTAAAAAATACTTAAAAAAAAAAAAAAATTTAAAAATCTTAAAAAAAAGGGGCGCCAGGGTGGCTCAGTCGGTTGAGTGCCCGACTTCAGCTCAGGTCATGATCTCACAGTTCCTGGGTCTGAGCCCCACGTTGGGCTCTGTGCTGACAGCTCAGGGCCTGGAGCCTGCTTTGGATTCTGTGTCTCCGTCTCTCTATGCTACTCCCCTACTCACACTCTGTCGCTCTCTCAAAAATAAAGATTAAAAAATTTTAAAAAATATATTAAAAAAATAAAAGAAAAAATCTTAAAAAGAGAGAGATACCATGTGTAAAGGCCTTCACAGAGTCTCCGGCGCAAAGTGCTAAGAAGTGTTAACTGGCTAGTATCACCAGTACCTTTTCAAATACCAGGCCACTATATTCTTACATTGTCCATCTTCCATCTGCGTACAAACTTAGCAGAGCATTCTCGTAGGTAAATTAACAGCCCTATTAAGTACAAAGTTTAAAATTAAATTGCTCCACATCACAGTCCTAACAATGCTCACATACTTACGCATATAAAGACTAATCACATCTCTCATCAGTTACTCTGTTTGGCTTTTAAATATTTACTCTGTATATACAGAAGGTGTGATTTTAAATGGACTAATTGAAAGCCGCATTCCACTCCATCCTCATTATTTTACAGCTGCATTCTGCAGCAACAGTCTTGGTCCTTGGACCCGTAGCATCAAAACCTCCCTATTCAGAGACTGATTCAGTGTGGGGTGCCTTCTGGAGTTCTGCAAAAGGTAGGGGCCTTAGGCCCAGAGCCTGATTTAAAGTAAGACTCACGGTAATTCTCATGCACGCTAAATTCGAAGCATCACTGTTGTACTAGAAGGGCGCCTTAACCAGATTTTAAACTTTGCATTCCACACAATGCTCTACAAGGTCTTTGCATAAAATGAAAATAATGCGTGTTCACTTGGCTCAACTAGGAAAAAGCCAACTTTGACAAATAAAACCAAGGACTCCCAACAGCCATTCAGTAGTGCTGGAAAGTTCTTCTGAATTAAGCAAGTAACTAATTTCTCTCAGCAGAGCGCGGTGAGTCTCTACTCCGTATTACTTAATTTCTCCAAAATCTATTACTCTTCTGGTCTAGGTAACAATCAGAACTGCTGCAGCCCAACAGGCAACATAACAGGATTTTTCTCAGAAAAATCGCTAAGTACCATCAACTAGCGGTATTTAAAACCTAGCAATCCCTCAGATCTGAATACGCTTGCTAACGAAGTGAACTCCCTCAAGCATTTAAATGCTTGCTCTTAGTATCAGAAAAAGCCGATTATAAGAATTAACTTCGCTTTTTACCTTGGGAATTCAGAAAATTTTGAACAAGGGAAGGAGTAATGGAACACAAGTTATTCCTCTCTGTCAAAAAAACAACAACAAAAAACAACAAACAACCCCTCAACAACAATAACAAAGATGAGTAGTTAAAAGAACCTTGGTAAAGAATTCATACTACCACAATGGCCGGGTTTTAATTCATCGGCGGTCTAAATAAATTCCATTCCCTTAAATATTTCACGTTATCTTAATTCTATTGTAATATATAGGTCTATGACTGGTTTTTGTTTTTCAACATTAACCACTTCCCACTAAAAGCCAAAAAGAAGTCAGATGATGAGTGGGCCCCTGGGTGGCTCAGTCGGTTAAGCCTCCGACTTCAGCTCAGGTCATGATCTCGTGGTTCACGAGTTCAAGCCCCCAAGCAGGGCTTCTGTGCTGACAGCTCAGAGTCTGGAGCCTTCTTCCACTTCTGTCTCTCTCTCTCTCTCTCTCTCTCTCTGCCCCATCCCTGCTCTCTGTCTCACAAAAGTAAATAAATGTTAAAGAAAAAAAAAAAAAAAAAAGTCATACAAGCCCCAAATTGACCCAATCTTCCTTACTAACATGGGAAACCTAGAAAGAAAAAAGAAAGCAGTCACACAGTACAATGTTAAAATGAAAACAACTAAAACACAAATAACACAAGCCAGCTACACTGTGACCTACTGGTGGTATTGATTACTTACGGATGAACTCAATCCTTTGAGCCTCCCCGTTCCCAGGGGGAGAACTTAAAAGTCTAGGCAAGGTTCTCTGGCAACTCTTCTGGCTGACTGAAGGAACCCATAAAGGAGGAAAGAGGGTATCTTCCCCAGAGAGAAAACGGACTCTTTAAATGAGGGAGAATACGAATTGCACCAAAGGTCAGAAACCTAGAAAAATTATGCCCAAGAGGGGGACAAAAAGGAGGAAGGGGAAGTAGATTAGAAAGAAAAAAAAAAAAAAAAAAAAACGGGGGCAGGGAGGAAGCAAATGACTTGCATTACACGAGTAAGCATTTAGTGTACTCAGTGAAATGGAGAAAGGAAAGACAACTACTGGAGAAGTGCAAAGCGAAAAAGTGAGACAGGAAAGCCAAAGAGACTATGCTAACTTCTTTCATGTGTCTTTTAGGCTCGTTTCCGAGGCAACAGAGCCAAAAGATAGACCCCGAGTGCCCTTCGGCTCCTCTGCAAATCGGACTTTCATAATAACTCCCTAAACAAGCTATAACTCCTACGGCTTATGTTTAAAAGAGCAAATGAAAAGTACCAGTGCTTTTCTAGCCTCTCGCATTGAAATCATTCCTCGGAACATTTCAACCAACTGCTGCTTGTTGTTCTTTACAAGAATTTTTCAGAGGATAGTTTCAAAAATTAAAAAAAAAAAAAAGCGACAGACGTAAAGGCATCTCAACCGGCTCCAGGAACAAAAGGTTCTCGCTCATGGTATTCATAGGGTTGGTGGGGTCCCTCCCCAAATTCGGCCTAAAGACACCAGGAGATGGTGACGTGGTGGCCGTGCAGGTCGAAGGAGCATCAATCACCACATATGCAGCCGCTGCGAATCCCCCGCCTCCCGGGCCAAGTCAGACTGACTCACAGAATGAGTACCCAGGGCTCCCGGGCTTCTCCCGGGCCCCTTCTGCGCAAACCCTCTCCAAGAAAGCGTAGAACTTAATTAGGAGCCCCCGGCCCCCTGCCCCAGGGTCCGGGGCTGTGAGCCGAGCGAAGGGCCGGGGGAGGACGGTGCCCCAGGAAGGAAGCGCTCCAAAAGGGGAAACGCGGTGCCCGGAGCCCCGGGGACTCCGTCCCCCGCCACAGGCCTCCCCACTCCGAACCCGAGCCCCGGCAGCCCTCGGTAGGCTCCGGCCCGGTCCCCGCGGGCCAACTACCGCTGCGGAGCGGGGGGGAAAGAAGCACCGGAGCAGCGCCGCCGCCGCCGGCCGCACTCACCGTGGCGCAGCTGCTCCGCTCCGCGCCCGGCCGTCCCCTCCGCAGCGGTGCGAGCGGCCACCGACCCCGCTGCTGCTCCCCTAGGGCAGCGCCTGTGCCCGTCGCCGTCACCGCTACAATCTTCGTCGACACCGCCGTCGCCGCCGCCGCCGCCCGCTCGCCGAAGCAGCACAGCCGCCTGGCTTCCGCTCCTCGTCGGGGTCCCGCGAGAACTTCTCCGCGCGGCCCCGCCCCGCCCCGCCCCCGCGAGACTTCCCCCGGCGGAAAAGCGCAGAGCGCAAGCGCTCCTCCTCCGCCCGGGTCGCGCAGGTAGCCACCATCTAGCAGCCTAGGCGCCTGCGCCAGACCGCCCCGCAGCAGGTGGCACCGCCGTGGCTCCGCCTCCGGGTCGCTGTAACCCTTTCGGTTCCGAGGCGGGTAAATTACAGCCCAGCCCTGAAGGGGTGACTCTTCACCACACCCTAATCACTTCCCTTTTCTTGCCACCAAACCGAGGCAGTTGGCGGGGAGTGGTGGTGGGGTGCGGAAATCCCCCTCCAGCATGAAGCACTCCAAATAGAGGACCAGGTTTTGAAATATTTGAGAATCCGGTCCAAACTGCAGTGTTAGGCGAATATATTCTTTGCTCGTTGATCTAATCAAGTGCTTGAAATATGCTAAGCGTAGGTATGAGTATAGGTGCTAGGTATAGAAGGTACAACGATGAACAGAAATCCTAGCCCTCAAGCAATTCAAGGTCTAGAGGGGATTAAAAGTAAACAAAAAAATGCCGTATGTAATGTTAGAATTATTTGGGGGAATGCTGAGTAAGCCAAAAAGATGCGAGGAAGGACCGCTACTCTCATCTCGGAATAGCCTTCCCTGAAAAGGTGAATGATGATGATGTCTGAGCTGAAGACCAGTAGGAGTTCACCAGAGAGGTGGAGATAGATGCATTCCTGGCGAAGGGAACAGCACGCATGTACAAGGAACGGAGGCGTGACAGAGTCGTGTTCTGTTCAATGCTAAGTAATTCCTATACCAGGGAGATAAGTAGGGTAGCGACAGATGAGGCTTGAAGAAGTAATTCATATTTTTCAGTTCCAAAAGCTCTTTCCAATTAAAGAGAACAGAACGTATCAAATGGTAATGTTCTCCCTGGAAGCCAACAAAATAGTGCTGAGAGGAGAATGACAAAACATCTGATTCTATAGAGAAAACAAGCCATCGAAATAAGGAAAATGAATTTTTCTTTCACCAAGTGATTATTGAGCATCAACTCCACGCAAGGCACTATGGGAGGGAATAGATGAACCCTCCAAAGCCTCTGCTTTCAGCAGTTTGTCATCCAGAGGAGAGTTGCCTAGTCTGCAAGGCAAAACAGCTGGCCTTACTTAATTCCCATTGAACCATATATAAGACTTCAGAGGAGAGAGCCAGTTACTTGGTGCTCAGGTAATCAGGGAGGGCTTGGTGTTTGAACTGCAACCTGAAAGCAGGGAGGAAAGAGTGACAGAATTAGCCAATATTTCAGATTGCCCAGAGTTTAGTATTTGGGGTGGGGGGAAGTAATAAGAGGCAAGGCCAAGATGTATGGCTTAGGGTTCATTGTCAAGCGATTACCAACCTCTGAAGGTTTTTGAGCTGGACATGTCTGATATGTAGTGAAGATAATAAGAGGACTATCTATTTACTACCTGGAGTATGCTAAAGTCATAGCATTTCTACAGGGTGGATAAAAATATCCCCATTTACAGACTCAGAAACTGAGGCTTTGAGTTTAGTCTCAGCCTAGGCTTAGAAACTAGGCTTCTTAACTTACCCAAGGAAACCCAATTGTAATAGACCCAAGACTTGAACTTAGGCCTGTCTTGTTTCAAAAATCCATATTTTTCCAACTGTGATACTTTATAATTACTTTGTAATTCTAGAATGATGGCCAAAAAAGAGAGAGAGAGAGAAATGAAAGGGTAGGACTTAGCTGCTGAGCAGAGAGGAGAAGGAAGCGAGGGAAGAGTTGCATTTCTTTGGTTTGAGTAGGGAGAACAACAGAGAACTTTGCCAGTCAAGGGGACTAGCTAACTGGGTAGGGGCGGAGTTGTGCAGGGAAGGGGCAGGGAAGGAGATAAGGATGTCCAGTTTTGGAAATCGAGAGTTCATCATTCTAGGAGACATGCAGGTGGAAATGTCCAGTATGCTGTTGAAAACCTCAATGCATTCATTCGTTCTCCCCACAACGTTAACCAAGCAACTACTTTGTAGAGAGCGGAATGACCTGTCACAGAGCTTGTAGCCTAAATGGGAACATACCATCGAGAGTATGACATTTGCAGTCCAAAGTCCTTAGCACCTTTGGGAGCATACAGCGGGGGACCTGACCTAGCCCAGGGAAGGCCAGGGAAGGCTGAGGAAGAAGTTTTGAGACTCTGATTAGCCTGAGAGGAAAAGAGCATTTTAGGAGAGAGGACGGCATGTACAAAGCCCAGACAGTAAGAGAGGACTCCCGGAAGCCATCTCACTGGGGTGATGAAGAATGTGGGACGTGGATAAAGCATTTGGAGAGGCTCATGCAAGGCTTTTTCAGTGCTGCTAAAAACTAGGCACTTTTTCCTATAGGATGTTGAAGCAGATGTGGGCCACGGTCGGATTTTCATCTTCAAACTACTTTATCACTCTGCCCGCAGAGTGAAAATCAATGAGAACTAAGATATTTATCATCCACAAGACAATAATATCTCAAGTTCCTTGCAAGACCTTTATGGATCTGGCTCCTGCCTGCCAGCCCCACTCTGTCTCCAGCTAACACACACGCTCCACCCAAACTAAACCATGGAGGTTTCCAGAAGGTACCATAAGCTTCTGAGTGTCCATATCTTGGCACATGCAGTTTCCTCCGCTCAGTTGGAGCCACCCCACCCCTTTTAGGCCCTCAAGCCAGTTTTAGGGTTTCTTCCTCACAATTCCCACAGTCCCTCCCATCTCATGGCAGCATTATTTGCTCAAAATCTTCCCCCACCCTCCCTCCCTTCTAATGCTCTACAAGCTCCCAGAGAAACAGGACCATCCCTTTTCACATCTGTATTCCCAGCTCCAGCACAGTGTATGGAGGGAATAATGGATGGATGGATGGAAAATAAATAACAGAAGTTGACTAGAGATAAAGATGTGGCTGCTTTTCTGTGTGATGTGATATTTGAAGCTAAGGAAGTGGGTGAGATCTCAAAGGAGTATAAATTTCTAAGACAACAGGGGGAAAAAAGTATGCACTTCCTTTTAAAAAAGACTCAGTATATCTATGCAAAAATATATGCATACGGACCAGATTTGGAAGAGAACATTTAAAAATAAAAACAAATGTCTTGAAATGAAGCAATGTTGGTTGACTTATTAAAAAACAACAACAACAACAATACACACACACACACACACACACACTCACACACACAAACCCACCAAAACAAAACAAAAACCCCACTGAAACCTTCAACATTTGTTATGTGGTCTTTTCCACAAAAATTCTTTTCAACAGACACAGACTCAGAAACTTAAGAGAACAGTTGCCCAAGATCATTCCATGTAGAGAAAATAAACCGCACTAGAGGCAACAGCATTTGGCATGCATGTGGCTAATGTTAAATAGCAAAAAGACGGTTGGAGTGAAGAGTCAAGTTGTGAGGTCAAAGTCACATCCTGGTATGCAAACCTGTTGTAACTGTAGCAAAACGTGCTGATTACAAACTGGCCACATCAGTCACTTCAGAATGCATAAATTAGTCGCCAAAAAAAAAATCTCTCTTTTCGGTTGGGTTGGGGTTTGCGATTATTTTTAGTCGTCAGAAACGGTTTCTCGCTTTGCATTTTGTGAATTGTGGTGCTGCCGCCTGCCGGTAAGAACTGGACATTACCCTGGCGTTTACTGAGTCTTCAAAGCCCAAAGGAAACTGACCTAGCAGTTGATCCCCTAACTTAGGAGCAGCCTCCAGCCTGTCTCAGGCTGGTCCTCGAAGCCCACATTTCTGAACTTCTCTTTAGTGGGAAAGAGCCAGGCAACCAGTGACAAGTGAAACTTGGTCATTGAAATTCTACTCCCACCTGTTCAATTGATCTTGGAAATTCTCATCTTAGAGTTTCCTTTGGTCAAGTTGTGAGCCAAGGCTTTGTAGGCTTCTCAAGCTTCGAGCGTGGCCTCTGATGCTGAGCCTGCCAGTGTGGCAGCTAATCCTGTGACTTCCCTTCCTCTACCCCCGACTCCATTCCTATCACCTAACCTGGTCCGCATCACCATCGTTTCTGCAGGGTTGCCCTGGCCTGCTTACTGATCATCCTGCCCCCTTCAAAATCATTATCTACATGGCAACCAGAGTGGGCTCTCTAACTACAAATTGAATTGAGGGCATAGATAAGGTTCAAAGTCCTTAGCATGCCCCATATGGTCCTCTGTGGCTGGCTCCTGCCAACAATTCCAGCCTCGTTGTCTCCACCCTTCTGAATGACGTGCAGTTCCCCGAATAACTCTATAATTCTCTTACCTCCATGTTTTTGCACATACTGCTCTTTTGGGCCCGAGTGCCTCCTCTCCCTGCCTTCCCCAGAATCACCTGGCTCCTGTCTTGTCATTTAATATTCTATCTAGGTGCCACCTCCACCAGGAAGCCTCCCATGATGCTCTGGTCCTGCCAGTGCATTCTCACAGCACTCAGCATACTGCATTGCTGACAATTTCTCAAGACCATATGTTGGCCATCAACTTACCTGTCCTGCTCCCCGTTAGACTATAAGTTTCAAGAACAGGTACCATATCTTGTTTTTCTTGGCTCCTCAAATAAAGTCTGACTCTAAGTAATGTGATCCAGCATGACAAGTGCTCTAGAAGCACACGGACTCAGTGTTAAGGGAGTCCAGGAGAGAGAGATAAGTTGGAGATAGAGAGTCCAAGAAGGCTTCATGGAGGAGGTGATAACAGTCGTCTTGAAGAATAGCTAGTATTCCATTAGGTAGAACCATAGAGGCCCTTCTGGACCAAAGAGCAAGTTTATGGGGTACCTGGGTGGCTCAGTCGGTTAAGCGTCTGACTTCAGCTCAGGTCATGATCTCGTGGTTCATGGGTTCAAGCCTCGCATTGGGCTCTGTGCTGACAACCTGGAGCCTGCTTTGGATTCTCTGTCTCCCTCTCACTCTGCCCCTTACCCACTCATGCTCTGTCTCTCTCTCTCAAAAATAAATAAACATTGGGGCGCCTGGGTGGCGCAGTCGGTTAAGCGTCCGACTTCAGCCAGGTCACGATCTCGCAGTCTGTGAGTTCGAGCCCCGCGTCAGGCTCTGGGCTGATGGCTCGGAGCCTGGAGCCTGTTTCCGATTCTGTGTCTCCCTCTCTCTCTGCCCCTCCCCCGTTCATGCTCTGTCTCTCTCTGTCCCAAAAATAAATTAAAAAACGTTGAAAAAAAAAATTAAAAAAAAAAATAATAAATAAATAAACATAAAAAAAAAAAGAGCAAGTTTATAAAATGGAGAAAAGAGCCAGCAATTCTTTTCTAATGTTCTTACATTTTAACACACAAGAGAATCCCTGGGGATTTGTTTAAAATGCAAACTCCAGGGGCGTCTGGGTAGCTCAGTCGGTTAAGTTTCTTCTTGGATTCTGCTCAGGTCATGATCTCATGTTGTGAGAATTTGAACCCCACGTCGGGCTCTGCGCCTGCTGGTGTAGAGCCTGCTTGGGATTCTCTCCCTCTCCCCCTCTCTTTGCCCCTTCCCAAAATAAATAAACTTGAAAAAATGCAAACTCCAGTACCCTAGAAATATTTAGCTCATTAGGTCTGGGCAAGTCCCAGAAATATGCATTTCAGGAGCCTCCTGCTCTACCAACTGAGCTAAGTGGGCACGCTAGAAATACACATTTTAAATAAGCAGCTGCAGGTACTTCTTTTTTTTAAATAATTTTTAAAGTTTATTTATTTTGAGAGAGACATAGACAGCATGGGTGGGGGAGGGGCAAAGAGAGAATCCCAAGTGGGCTCCATACTGTCAGCACAGAGCCCAATGAGGGGCTCGAACTCACAAAACTGTGAGATCATGACCTGAGCCGAAACTGAGAGTCAGATGCTTAACCGACTGAGCCACCCAGGTGCCCCATTGCCGGTAATTCTTAGGCTATTCTCTGGGCCAGACTTTGAGAAGATAATGCTTACTGAATAAATGAGTCATGGGGATTCTGGAATCTTCCCAATAGGTCCTAGATTACAGGAATCAAAATGTGAATTGCTATGGGCCAAGAGAAATTGGGAACTCATTCCCCTGTGCACTCCCTTGGGATCTTAAGCTGCCCGCAGCTGAGAAATTCCAGTAAAGGCCGTTGGTGTGGCCATTATCTGGGTGAGTAGCACTTGGCATCACGGTGTAAATAAATAAAAAAATAAAAGCACAGATAAGCAAATGGACTCTGTTTTGACTGCTCTCTATAGCAATGCCAGAGTCAAGTTCAGAGCAGGCTAGCTCTATTCCTTCTGTTTCAGTTTCCACATCTCTCTTTCACGAGAACACAAAAGATGGGAGCGCCTGGGTGGCTCAGTTGGTTAAGTGTCTGACTCTTGATTTCAGCTCAGGTCATGATCTCATGGTTCATGAGATTGAGACCCACATTGGGCTCTGGTCTGACAGTGTGGAGCCTGCTTGGGATTCTCTCTCCCTCTCTCTCTCTCTTTCTGCCCCTTTCCCACGCTTGCACATGCTCTCTCTCTCTCAAAATAAATAAATAAACTTAAAAAAAAAAGAGCACAGAAGATGAAGTCAATTCCATTTTAGCTATGAGCTAAAATACAAGTGATGTATCCAAAAGGTGGAAATTTCCCCGCTGTTCCTACGCCTACAAGAAAGAAACATTAGCAATTTTAATACCAGGAATTTCCTCTGATATTGGTTTTATCATATTCTTTTAAGTAATAAAACATTCTGCATATGAGACTCTCCCTTTTCTTCTCCCTTAAGATTCTTCATTTTTAAAAGTTTATTGGAGCCTCTGATGTCCTTTTGCTTTCTAATTTTTTTTTAATATTTATCTATTTTTGAGAGAGAGAAGGAGAGTGTGAGCAGGGGAGGAGCAGAGAGAGAGAGGGAGACAGAGGATCTAAAGCAGGCTCTGGGCTGTCAACACAGAGCCCGAGGTGGGGCTCAA
Organism: Neofelis nebulosa; assembly: GCF_028018385.1. NCBI lineage: Eukaryota > Metazoa > Chordata > Mammalia > Carnivora > Felidae > Neofelis > Neofelis nebulosa. The sequence continues at coordinate 19,060,235 of NC_080797.1, read as the reverse complement.
ACTCAGGAACCATGAGATCATGACCTGAACTCGTCGATGGTTAACCAACTGAACCACCCAGATGCCCTTAATTTTTTTTTTTTTTTTTACAAACTGAGTATTAATTAGACAAGCATTACATGGACAAACCCCTTATTTCATGAAAGATGAAAATATTAAAGACTAGCCCACAGGTATTGAGCACTAATTTGAGGCCAGTGAAAGTCTGAAGGCTTTATGCACATTATCTCATTAGTCCCCACAATAACCACACACAGTAGATATTATGACTATGCCCATTTTATTGATGGGGAAAGTAAGTGTTTCCATATGGAGGGGGTAGTCAACCATGTCCAATGTTACCAGAGAGGATGGGCAAGAGGTAGTCAGGCAATCATTGAATTTGGAGATTGCTGGTGAAATGGACAGGAAGAATCTCAGCGGAGCTGGGGGGTGAGAGTCTGACTGGAGGGGATAAAGAACTGGGGGACAGAGAAACTATGTAAGCAAGGAAGTGCAAGCAAGTAAAAGCAGTTCTTATGTAAGAGTTTTGGGATAGGGGTGCTTGGCTCGGTCAGTCCGTAGAGCTCGGGGCTCTTGATCTCAGGGTTGAGGTTTCAAGCCCTTCTTTGGTTGTAGAGATTACTTTAAAAAATAAAGTCTTTGGGGCGCCTGGGTGGCTCAGTCGGTTAAGCGTCCGACTTCGGCTCAGGTCACCATCTCGCGGTCCGTGAGTTCGAGCCCCGCGTCGGGCTCTGTGCTGACAGCTCAGAGCCTGGAGCCTGCTTCCGATTCTGTGTCTCCCTCTCTCTCTGACCCTCCCCCATTCATGCTCTGTCTCTCTGTCTCAAAAATAAATAAAACATTAAAAAAAACTACAAATAAATATTTAAACCACAATTTCAGAAGCTTGTTGCAACCACTTAAGTGAGTTTGGACTAGGTTGTTGAGTCAGAGATGGCCAGAGGGGCTGTGGGATGGCCGGGCTTGGGATCTTTACTGCTGGAGAAACCACAGCTTTCAGTGATGGAGTGTGGAGACGTGTGGTTGCACGTTGCTGCATCGGAAGGGAGAGGTGAGTGACAGCGGGAAGGAAGGGTGACTCCCGGGCTTCCAGCTCGAGGACGGGAGGACTGACCCAGGAGACACAGTGAAGTACGAGCAGGATTTGGCATGGGAGAAGTGGTTCTCATGCTAGCTTTTCTGCTAAGTGACTGTGTGATCTCTGACGGGGGTTATGACCTGTTCGAGACTTAATTTTCTTGTCTGGAAAAATGGGGAATGCAAGTCAAAACAGAGCTGTCACGGAAATGAAGCAAAATTAGATAATCTGTTGTAAACGTTCCTTTATCTGTTGCAAAATGTTCCTTAGTCATAACCTTTTATTTTATTTTATTTTTTAATTTGTTTGTTTGTTTGTTTTGAGAGAGAGAGCAGAGGAGGGCAGAGAGAGGGGGACAGAGGATCTAAAGCGGGCTCTGCAGTAGAGAGCCCAATGCAGGGCTGGAATACATGAACCCTGAGATCATGACCTGAGCTGAAATCAACAGTCCGACGCTCAACTGACTGAGCCACCCAGGTCCCCCCAGGACATTCTTTTATAAGTGAGCACTGGTGCAGTGTCTCCTACAAAAGCCTTAAGGCTCTTCTAGAGAGGAAACATCTCACCACCACCCTGTAGCTGGCCAGATGGTACCCCTGAGAGACACATGTCTCATTCTAATTCAAGACAATCGCTGCCAAGGCCAGGAGGTTGGGCGCATCCAAACATTCAGTGGTTTCATGTTTTACAGGAAAGCGTACTTCACAGATTTAATTAGCAAGTGGGATAATTTCTAAATTTTTTTTTTAACGTTTATTTATTTTTGAGACAGAGAGAGACAGAGCATGAACGGGGGAGGGTCAGAGAGAGGGAGACACAGAATCTGAAACAGGCTCCGGGCTCTGAGCTGTCAGCACAGGGGCCCGATGCCGGGCTCGAACTCACGGACCGCGAGATCGTGACCTGAGCTGAAGTCGGTGCTCAACCGACTGAGCCACTCAGGCGCCCCAGCAAGTGGGATAATTTCAACTTGCTCATGTCGTCAACCCTACCTGTCATCATCAACCACAGGGCAATTAGCAAGGGAAAGAAGCAAGAGGCTTCTGTTGTGACGAGGAGTCCAACGTTTCGAAGGGGATCTCTTGCATAGGCTGGAAAATTGGGCAACTCCCTCTGGTTGCCAGTAGAGGTCCATCTAGACAGGCAAGAGCTTCCTCAGAGGTTGTAGCACTAACTGTAAAGGAATGTTGGTGTTTGGCTCCAAAAATGGATTTGACCTCGCTGCTGCCGGGACTAGCTGCTCTTGAATGCCAGGAAATGTCGCCTGCCAGGTCCCAGCGATGGAGCGTGGAGGAAATATCCAGTTGCACCCTATGCAATGGAAACCCTACTTCCCTGGAGCCAAAACAGAAATCAGGAATGAACAAGACTCCGCTCCCCTCTCACTCTTCCTGACCCCCAAATCTGTAACCACAAGTTTCAACCCCTTGTGGTTACCAAAGGATAGAAGTAATATTTTCCCGTTTATTTAATAAACCCCAAAGCTGCATCCCCCTCCCTTTTTGTGTGAAACATGCCTTCCGTCTCCGCTAGACTCTTCTTTTGGTTTTATGGCCTGAGGGCAGAGCGTTATGGAACTTATCCTCTCTTCTCAAACTTTTTCAGATTGACATGGTTCCACTGCAAGGTTTGTGGTGTCCTCCCTTCTGGCAAGTATCCTCGGTGTCTGAACATTTTGTCTCAGGAGCCTAGACGTAATAATGCACGTAGTGTGTTTAAGTCAGAGCCTGGCCCTCAGTAAGCTCTTAAGAAATGTTCACTGTTACCGTTATTACTATTATCGTGGCATCTGGACCATGACATTAAGATAATAGTTGGGACTGAGAGGAGCAAGACTGGTTGCAGGGATTCATTGTCACTGCAAAGCCACTCCCAATGTGGCCAGACAGCCCAAACTAGATTGTCACCGGGAATCACTCTCCCTGAGCAGTTCAATCACAGATGCCGTTTACTGGTTGTGTTTTGTATGACAACTAAGGGTTTTAACTGGCAACTCGAATAATGTCAACTCCATGGCTCCTCTAACCTTTCTTGTTATCAGCAATATACTCAGGAAGAGACACAACTTGAACTGAGTGCCAACTACGTTTTAGGAGCTTGGACCATTTTATCTATGAGATAAGCTATCTTATTATTTTTTTAATTAAAAAAATTTTTTTTAACATTTATTTATTATTGAGAGACAGGCTATGAGCAGGGGAGGGGCAGAGAGAGAGGGAGACACAGAATCTGAAACAGGCTCCAGCCTCTGAGCTATCAGCACACAGCCTGATGCAGGGCTCAAACTCACGAACCACGAGATCATGACCTGACCTGATGTCAGACGCTTAACCGACTGAGCCACCCAGGCGCCCTGAGATAAGCTATCTTATATAGCATAGATATTTCATCTATGACGGCTTTAGAGCCATCGGCCTTAAGAACGTGGGGTGTTATGAGGACTAGTTGATAAAGTGCATTTTCTTGCTTTCTTTAGGCTCATTTCATTTGGAAGAGGATTGCTTGTAAAGTAATTCTAATGCTTTTTGTTTTTCCGGTTTCTCCTCCTCCTCCTCCACCTCCTCCTCCTCCCCCTCCTCCACCCTCCTCCTCTTCCAACTCCTCCTCCTTCAACTTTGTCTAGCTGAGGGTTTTATGAGACTTTATCCTGTCACAAAACACAGGGGAAGTTTACTGATGCCCTCCTGTTCTCCTGCTCTGAGCCCCAAAGAAATAAAGCAACTCATTTCAAAGTCTTGCTGGCAGCCTTTCTGGGGCTAGGAGTCAACTGCTGAGTTCCTGAGTCTTTGGCTCTGCTCAAGAAAACAAACTTCCATCCTCTCCCAAGTTAACACGAATATTTGGGCTTTAGGAACATGAAATCTCTGTAAGCATCACCGTGAGCTAAGATCAATATAAATACCAGAACTGCCTAGAGACCAGAAGGGAGTGTCTTTATTCACTCACTCCGACATTTCGGAAAGTCAGAAAATCTTTTGCTTTATAAAGCTGTGCTTATACACACACAGGCCAAAGATGAATTCAGACAAGTGGCTCCAAAGGCTTGTAGGATGCAGGGAAAGAGGATGCTTGTAGGAAGTGACAAATAGATGCCACCTCAAGGATCCTTCCCTATGTTCTGTGGAGGGAAAGTTCTTCAGGAGTCCCTGGCCTGTTTCGGAGGCCCTGAAAAGGAGAGAACACGCAGACCTGAACCGAAGGAGTAACTGAGGGGTTAGAAATTGAATGTAAATGAAAGATGAAGGAACTTGGATGGACTTTCACTTAGAATTAAAAGGACAGGAACGCCTGGGTGGCTCAGTCTGTTAGGCATCCAACTTCAGCTCAGCTCGGGATCTTGCGGTTTGTGGGTTCAAGCCCGCGTCGGGCTCTGTGCTGACAGCTCAGAGCCTGGAACCTGCTTCAGATTCTGTGTCTCCTTCTGTCTCTGCCCCACCCCTCACACTCTGTCTGTCTGTCTCTCCCTCTGTCCCCAAAATAATCAACATTAAAAGATTTTTGAATTAAAGGGACAAAAGCTAGTGTCTTCAAGCACACAGAAGACGATCACCACTATTTTCCTTACATACTGGCTACCAGAGGAACTGCAGCTGTAGCAAACTGGGGTTAGATCCAAGTGGGAACTTCCTGACATAGAGTTAAGTACGGGAATGTGTTGCCAAGGTCACAGAATCTCTTTCAATTGGGGTGATTAAATACTCGTTTGTTTGACAGAAGACTGAAGGCAAGTGAGTGAGCTCTCTTAGCTCTATATATACACACACTCACCCTACTAACTGTGTGGTGACAAATAGCCCTGTTTATCCAATAAACAGGTGCATCTTAGGACTTGGGCAGGTTTAAATTCACCAAGTCGACCATGGATAAATATAAGATCTTTGGATTTTACGAAAAGAGACACCGGACTCCAGCAGGCCAGGGAGAGAAGGAAGGAAGGAAGGGATCCCTGCTCGTTCCACCCGGACTCTGCCCATTGCCTTCTCTGACCCGTGCTTCGGACCCCCCTCCCCCCCGGCAGCTGAGGGCAAAGCTAGGCTACCTCAAGTATCTCTGCCCAGGAGGAAGGCAGAGACCCTAAGCCCTGGGGGAATGTCAGCAATGTGGGCTTGGCAAATGCGGAATGTCGGGAATGAGTCCACAGTGCAGAGTTCAGATCCCACAGTGTGGCTTTGCCCTGCCCTGACGTCCTCCACCGCAGATGAGGGGCTCTCTGCTCTGGGAGCTACGAATCCTGCTTCTGAATCATATTGCTTTTCTGAGCCCATGTGTCTTATTATAGCTAGAAAGACTTTATCCTGTCTGGCTCAGGCTGCAGACAACTAGCTATACTGTCAAAATGCTCCCTAAGCTTGGGATCCAACAAGACCACACAGACAGCTGTCTTTATTATCAAACTGTTCTGTCTGGTGTTTAGCAAGGTATTCCATTGCAATGCTCATCAAAACGAATTTCACTCAACTGGGGTATAAGGCTGGCTCAGTCGGCGGAGCGTGTAACGCTCGATCTCAGGGTTGTGAGTTCGAGACCCACACTGAGTGTCGAGGTTACTTCAAAAAAATTAAAATCTTGGGGCGCCTGGGTGGCTCAGTCAGTTGACTGTCCGACTTCGACTCAGGTCATGATCTCACGGTTCGTGGGTTTGAGCCCCACATCGGGCTCTGTGTTGACAGCTCAGAGCCTGGAGCCTGCTTTGGATTCTGTGTCTCCCTCTCTCTCTGTCCTTCCCCTATTTGCACTATGTCTCTCAAAAATAAATCAATGTTAAAAAAAATTTTTTTTAATTAAAGTCTTAAAAATAATCCGGGGTGCCTGGGTGGCTCAGTCAGTTAAGCATCCAGCTCTTGGTTTTGGCTCAGGTCATGATCTCACAGTTTATGGGATTGAGCCCCTCAATGGGCTCTTCGCTGACAGCATGGAGTCTGCTTTGGATTCTTTTTTATTTTTCTCTCTCTAAAGAAATAAGCTTTAAAAAAATAAAAACAAAAATCTTAAAAAATAAAAATGAGGGGCGCCTGGGTGGCTCAGTCAGTTAAGCATTCAACACAAGCTCAGGTCATGATCTCACGGTCCGTGAGTTCGAGCCCCGCGTCGGGCTCTGTGCTGACAGCTGGGAGCCTGGAGCCTGCTTCGGATTCTGTGTCTCCAGCTCTCTCTGCCCCTGCCCCACTCACACTCTGTCTCTGTCTATCCAAAAATGAATAAACATTAAAAATAAATAAATAAGTAAATAAATAAATAAAAATAAAAATGAGGGGTGCCTGGGTGGCTCAGTCGCTTGAGCGCCTGACTTTAGCTCAGGTCATGATTTCACGGTTCATGAGTTCAAGCCTGGAATCAGGCTCTGTGCAGACAGCTTGGAGCCTGGAACCTGCTTCGGATTCTGTGTCTCCCTCTGTCTGCTCCTCCCCTGCTCATGCTCTGTCTCTCTCTGTCTCTCAAAAATAAAAATAATAACATTAAAAAAATAAAAAATAAATAAAAATCTTAAAAAATAAAAACAAGGGGCATCTGGGTGGCTCAGTCTGTTAAGTGTCCAATTCTTGACTTCAGCTCGGGTCATGACCTTGTGGTTTGTGGGTTCGAGCCCCACATCGGGCTCTGTGCTGGCCATGTGGAGCCTGCTTGAGATTCTGTCGCCCTCTGTCTATGCCTCCCCTGCTTGCTCTCTCCCTCTCTCAAATAAAAATAATAAAACTTAAAAAAATAGATAAATAAAAACTAATGTCCCTCACAAGGAATTTTTTCAATAATGACAATTTCTGGGAGGATTCTCAGGAAACTTGTCGATGCCTCTGGAGAGGTATATTAGCTGCCTCTGGAGAGGGGACCTGGAAGGAAGGGACAGGGCTGGAAAGGGACCTGTTTCTCACTGTATACCTCTTAGTTTCCTTTGAGTGACTTAAGTTGCATGTATTACCTATTCCAAAATAAGTGTGATAATTTTTTAAACATAAGGTTTGTAAAATTCTGTGTGGAATTTAACTTGGCTCCTTCTCTTCCAAAGCAGGTTTTTTTCCCTTTCTTATTCAGCTCCCCATTTCACTGACGGTCACGATAGCCACATCCACCTGGTACCAACCACTTACTATGTACTGAGTGCTGTGCTCAGTATCTCCTGACCATTACCTCGTGATGTCGCTTAGCAAGCTAATGAGAAGGTTCCCTGGTTTTCCAGCTTCTACGGATGAAGAAACTGGGGCTTAGAGAGGTCCCGTAGCCCGTAAGTATCAAATGTAGAATTCAAATCTGGGCTTATCTGGCTAGGCCCAACACAACCCCCAAACATCCTGCCTCAGTAGCAATTAGAACACGGAAGTATAAAGTGCATCAGACATATTGGGGGGGGGGGTGCCGTTGGGTGGTTCAGTTGGTTGAGCATCCCAATTTTTGATTTTGGCTCAGGTCATGATCTCAAGGTTCTTAGAATGGAGCCCTGCATCAGGCTCTGAGCTGACAGCATGGAACCTACTTGTGATTCTCTCTCTCTCCCTCTCTCTCTACCTCTCCCCTGCTCATGCACACGTGCTCTCTCTCTCTCTATAATTAAATTAAAATTAATTAATTAATTAATTAATTAAAAATATTTAAAAATATTGTGAACTTTCTCATAAATTCCTTTGTCAGCCAAACCCTTAAAAGGCACAAAAGTGATGAAAAGCATTTAATGCACATTTTTCCCTGATAGCAAAGCTGGGTTTTTCAGTACCTGTGCCTTTTCATGTTGGGGGCACATCATTCTGCATGATAACTGACTAAGCCGGCTTATCGAAGTATGAGGCCTCTGATCTCCTGCAGCTAAACCCTGAGCAAGGGCCCTCTCAGCGGGACACGTCATAAGCAGCATTCAGATGGGAAAGAGGACACTTTTGGTCTGAGTTAGAAGACACCACCAATAGATACACCAGCTCTATTTCTGGTTTAAGTGGGGAAAGCTCTGGGGTTCAGAGCAAAGCTGTGAGAATCTCAGAGGCCCCTTGAAAGGACAAGTCCCTGCCTTACTGGCAGTTTCTATGGACACAAGAAGAAAGGACAGGATTGCAATGAAAAATAAGTAAGCAGCCAGCAATTTGAGACAAGGCTGCAGAAGGCCAGGTGGAAAAACAGCTGATAATATATCACACGCTCTCATGAAGGCCCTGCCGCCCAAAGATAGAAAAGGGCTTTTATAAACAGTCATCAATTATTTCAGGTTTGTGCGGTAAAAATCAAGGCAAGGATCTGGTCATCGTCCTTAAATAAACATGCCTTCCTTCATGCAGCTTATTCACATAGTTAGAAGGAAGACTTATGATATACTTTAGACTTGGCAGTTCAAAAGCATCTTCACATACACTATCTCATGCGATCAGGCAAGGGTCCTCATTCTCCCCAGTGCTGGGGTCCACCAACTTCTGTCTCCACACCCGCCCCCAACAAGCAACCACGTTAGGCATGCTGCCTTTATTTAAAAAAAATTTTTTTTAAATGTTTGTTTATTTTTGAGACAGAGAGAGACACAGCATGAGCAGGAAAGGGGCAGAGAGAGAGGGAGACACAGAATGTGAAGCAGGCTCCAGGCTCTGAGCTGTCAGCACAGAGCCCGATGTGGGGCTTGAACTCACAAACTGTGAGATCATGACCTGAGCCAAAGTCGGACGCTTAACCGACTGAGCCACCAGGCACCCCTGGCATGCTGCCTTTAAAGAGCGGACCTTGGGAAGCAGCAGCAGGTGAGGTTCTAGGTCTACAGGTTCTAAGGTCAAGTGTTTGGGGCTGTATCCTTGACTTTAATTTGTGGGTTTTTTGTTTGCTTGTTTTTGTTTTTGTTTTTAGACACAGAGAGAGCACACGAGACAGGGAGAAGGAGGAGAATCTCAAGCAGGCTCCACGTCCAGCATAGAGCCCAATGGGGGCTTGAACTCACGATCCTAAGATCAAGACCTGAGCTGAGATCAAGAGTCAGACACTTAACGGACTGAGTCACTCAGGCGCCCCTCGGGGCCATATACTTGATTTTAAACAATGTGGCTTGAGGTGATTCAGCGTTGGCACTGGAACAAAATTTAAGAGAGATTTCTCCCACCTTCCTTTTCAAAGTTTGCACTTATGACGTTCTTGCAATTAATCACTTCCAGGTACAAGCAACCACCCAAGTGAGCCATGTGGCTGAGAAGCACAGGGGACAGAGACAAGCCTGAGCCATGAGACATGTTCTTCCCCAGTGCTCACACTTCTCTGCCCAACAAATCCCAACAGACTCCCTGGGAATCTGGCTCCCAATTAATAGTTAAGACTTCTTGGGGTGCCTGAGTGGTCAATCGGTTGAGTATCTGACTCTTGATTTTGGCTCAGGTCATGATCCCAGGGTCGTGGGATTGAGCCCTGAGTCGGGCTCTGTAACTGAGCTTGGAATCGGCTTAGGACTCTCTCTCTCTCTCTCTTTCTCAAAAGAAAGAAAGAAAGAAAGAAAGAAAGAAAGAAAGAAAGAAAGAAAGAAAGAAAGAAAGAAAGAAAAAAGTACTAGACTTAAAAAAATAGATAGTTAAGACTTCTAGAAACGATAAGAGCTAATGGTAGGCCATGACTGACGGAGAGTTTGTAGGAGAGAGCAAACCTTCCCATAAAGCAGTGTTTTAAACCCTTTCAGGATTTCATTGTTTCCCCCCAAAGAAAAAAAGTAAATTGAATTCAAATAATCCTTAATGAGGGAAATTAAATACCAAGAAATGAGATTTTGTTGGGCAGAAATGAGCTTTGGAGGCTCACCAACAATTGGAATATGTACAGTTTTTTTCATCTTCTGAAAACCAATTTTCTTTATTCCCCTTTAGGGGCAATATTAGTCCTGTGGAGAGAATGCATTTCATAGAGGAAATTCAAATGTTTATCTTTTAGGGATATATTTTTTTCCTGGATGGCCATATCTGCATTCTTTCTTCTTCTTCTTTTTCTTCTTTTTTTTTTTTTGAATTTTAATTTTAGTTAGTTAACATACAGCGAAATATTGGTTTCAGGAGTAGAATTCAGCGATTCATAACTTAGGTACAACACCCAGTGCTCATCACAAAGTATTCTTCTTTTAATGTTTTTTTTTTTTTTTTTTTTTTGAGAGAGAGACGGAGACAGAGCGCAAGCAAGGCAGGGGCAGAGAGAGAGGGAGACACAGAATCTGAAGAAGTAGGCTCCAGGCTCCGAGCTGTCAGCACAGAGCCCAACACAGGGCTCGAACCCACGAACCGCGAGATCATGACCGGAGCCGAAGTCGGACGCTTAACCGACTAAGCCACCCAGGCGCCCCACCATGCATTATTTTTAACTAGAAAATTATGAGCTATACCAAGCAACTAGTATTCTAATGCTGAATGGAAAATGAAGTTTGTTGTATATTTTTTCTTGTTTGAATTTTTCTTTCTTTCTTTCTCCTCCCTCCCCACCCCCGCAAGGTAAATTTGGTCTTAATCAGTTTTTCAGTTTCCAAATCTGAAGCTTACATATCAGCAGCATTGGCCAAATTGTAACTCTGCAACCCTGGAATAGCCTGGCATGGCCTGGCTGTTTATCAAGGATGAAGAAAACATACTGTACCTTCAAGTTCAGCTTGGATTTTCCCTTCTAGTCCAGAAGCTGGAAGGGCACGTTCCAAGTGGCTGGGATCCCCAGGCGGCTGTGCAGCAGGCATCTGCCCCCTATAGAACCTGCCCCTCCCCTGGAAAACTCAGAGGCCAGTGGAGAGGCGCTTTAAGCTCACCCGCTGAGGGAAGGGTGTGATGAATGACAAGCTTAGGACTTTATTTTCAGCCTCAACCCACAGCCCATTTATTGTGTGATCCTGAGCAAAACCATTTAGCGTGGTTGTCCTACCATTTTGCCTTGGAGAATATGGCTACGATTTTGCGGACTGCGGCCCATCTCGTGGGGATGTCCTAGGCAGAAGGGAGGTAGGACCTCAGGAAGCAGCTGTGAGAGGACCCCAAGGAAAGGCAGTGAGTGAATTCAAGGCTTTATTACGAGAACAGCAAAGAGCTCTGAACTTCAGTCCAATGAAGACGTTCAGGGAGCACGAAAGTTTGTTTGGCACTGAGTAACACACTAACCACACCCAGGATAAAATCTAAACACAACCAAGGCAACAACCGACACTGGTTGGCCTTTTCACTCAAGATGAACTGCTCAGCTGCAGGGCTGGCTTCTGAACACCTGCAGAGTGTTGTCCCAGCGAGGCCTCCGGTGTTTATTAGCTGACATTGATCCCATAGCCATTACTGCACCCACAGGCCCCCGAGGCTGTCCCCCTGAGGTGGGGAAAACGGTAGTGTAGAAGGAGAGGGGACAGCTGAGTCATCGGTGTCACCAGCCCGGCAAGGGACTTCAGCAGAGAAACCGGAAGAATCTTAGGTGCTGTCCTCTGGCAAGTCCCGAAGCAATCCCCCCTCAAACCTTTCTGCTCTTTGTGTGGGGCTTGTTGGCCACGCAGGTTCCACAGCTAACTTCCATTCATCTGCACGCCCTGAGACAAGTTCCCTGGGGGAGAAAGACCCATCTCTCTGAGCGGACACAACCTCCAGGGCTGAGGGGCTGGAAAGGGGGTGCACGCATGAGCTGAAGGGCTGGGAAAAGTACTCATGAGACTTCTGTTACACTGGATACCTAAACTGACCAATTATTATTATTATTATTTTTTTAAGGTTTGTTTTTATTTCTGAGAAAGCGCAAGTGGGGGAGGGGCAGGGAGGGAGGGGAACAGAGGATCCAAGGCAGGTTCTGCACCGACAGCAGTGAGCTGGATGCGGGGCTCGAACTCACAAACTGTGAGATAGTGACCTGAGCCGAAGTCAGACGCTCAACCTGAGCCACCCAGGTGTCCCCTTAAAGTGACCAATTTTTTTAAAGTTTATCTACTTATTTTGAGAGAGAGAGAGAGAGTAACTGCGAGCCAGGGAGGGGCAGAGAGAGAGGGAGAGAGAATCCCAAGCAGACTCCACTCTGTCAGCACAGAGCCTGATGCGGGGCTTGAACCCGCGAACTGTGAGATTATGACCTGAGCCGAAGTCAGACGCTTAACCGACTGAGCCACCCAGGGGCCCCAAAATGACCTATTTTTAAACTTAGGAATATTCTATTCCTCTGTATTAACAACACATCCAGACACTAACCAGTCCCCTTGCAAATTTCTGCCCTTGAACAGAAAGGGCCATGGATGAAAGGGAGCAGGTGAACTGATACAAACTCATGTCTCCCTTTAGAAAGGAAGTGACATCAACCTTGTCAGGGAATGACCTGACATAAGGAATCTGCAACTGGCAAGGGTTTTTCTTCTGGGGACATTTTCTGTCATTCTCAGAGGCAATCCCTCTCCGCTCGGGTTTTAGGTCACCCAAAAAGTCAGGCGGGTGCCAACTATGCAAAGAATCTCAAGACTGATGTTAACACCAAACTGGTCATTTGATTCATAGGATCCTTCACTACAGGAGGCTCATTAGAGAGGCATTTAAGAAACTTGTCTCTAGGGGCGCCTGAGTGGCTCAGTCAGTTAAGAGTCCAATCTCGGCTCAGGTCATGATCTTGAGGTTTGCAAGTTCAAGCCCCACATCAGGCTCTCTGCTGTCAGTGTGGAGCCTGCTTTGGGTCCTCTGTCCCTCTCTCTCTCTCTCTGTGCTCCTCCCCCGCTTGCTCTCTGTCTCTCTCTCAAAAATAAAAAAAAAAAAATTAAAAATAAATTAAAATAAAAGAGACAAACTTGTCTCTGTATCCCACATGACCCAGCAATTTTGCTCCTAGGTAATACCCAAGAGAAATGAAAACACACGTTCACACAAAAACTTACGCACAAATGTTCACAGCAGCGTTATTCATAATGGCCAAAGAAAGTGGAAACAACTCAAACGTCCGTCAATGAGTGAATGGATAAACAAAATGCAGTCTATCCTTAGACTATGACTAGTTCTTATTATTATTTTAAATTTTATTTATTTTTGAGAGAGACAGAGCGCGGGTGGGGCAGGGGCAGAGAGAGAGGGAGATACAGAATCCGAAGCAGGCTCCAGCCTCTAAGCAAGCTTTCAGCCCAGAGCCTGATGCAGGGCTGAAACTCACGAACTATGAAATCATGACCTGAGCAGAAGTCAGATGCTCAACCGACTGAGCCACCCAGGAGCCCCGGAATATTACTGGCAACTAAAAAGAATGAAGTACTGGGGCACCTGGGTGGGTCAGTTGGTTAAGCTACTGACTCTTGGTTTTGGTTCAGGTCATGAACTCACGGTTCACAGGTTGGAGCCCCGCATTGGGTTCTGCACTGGGAGTGCAGAACCTGCTTGGGATTCTCCCTCTCTCCCTCTCTCTGCACACCCCTCCCCACTCGCTCTCTCTCTCTCTCTCAAAGATAAATAAATAAACATTTATAAATAAATAAATAAATAAATGGAATGAGGTACTGATACATGTTATAATGTGCATGAATCCTGAAAACATTGTGTTTAGTGAAATAAGCTAGTCACTAAAGATCACGTGTGTTCTATGAATCTACTTATATGAAAAGTCCAGAATAGACAGTCCATAGGATAGGAAGTAGATTAGTGGTTGCCTGAGGCTGGAGGAGGAGGTGGAGGGAAAATGGCCATGACTGCTAGGGAGGATAGGGTTTCTTTTTCGGATTCTAAAAATGTTCTATAGTCACTTGTTAGGATGGTTGCACATATCTATCAATATACTAAAAGCCACTGAATGATAACTTTCTTCATTTTTAATGTTTATTCATTTTGGAGAGAGAGAGAGAGGGAGAGAAACAGAGTATAAGCAGGGTAGGGGCAGAGAGAGAGGGAGACACAGAATCCATAGCAGGCTCCATGCTCTGAGCTGTCAGCACAGAACTCGTGAAAGTGAGATCATGATCTGAACCGAAGTTGGACACTTAACTGACTGAGCACCCCTACTTTATTCATTTTTATTTTATTTTGTTTTATTTGAGAGACAGAGAGAGAGAGAGAGAGAGAGAGTGTGTGTAAGCGGCAGAGAGGGCAGAGGAAATCTTTTTTTTTTAATTTTTTTTACTTTTTTACATTTTATTTATTTATTTATTATTTTTTTTTTTTTTTAATTTTTTTTTTTCAACGTTTTTATTTATTTTTGGGACAGAGAGAGACAGAGCATGAACGGGGGAGGGGCAGAGAGAGAGGGAGACACAGAATCGGAAGCAGGCTCCAGGCTCCGAGCCATCAGCCCAGAGCCTGACGCGGGGCTCGAACTCACGGACCGCGAGATCGTGACCTGGCTGAAGTCGGACGCTTAACCGACTGCGCCACCCAGGCGCCCCACATTTTATTTATTTTTGATAGGCAGAGAGAGAGACAGAGCACAAGTGGGGGAGGGGCAGAGAGAGAGGGAGACACAGAATCCGAAGCAGGCTACAGGCTCTCAGCCGTCGGCACAGAGCCTGATGCAGGGCTCGAACTCACAAACCGCGAAATCATGACCTGAGCCGAAGTCGGATACTTAACTGACTGAGCCACCCAGGTACCCCTAGGGGGAGAGGGGGAGAGAGAGAGAGAGAGACAGAATCTTAAACAGGCTCCACATTCGGCACAGAGCCTGACATGGGGCTTGATCCCACGACCCTAGGATCATGACCTGAGCTGAAATCAAGAGGCAGACGCTCGGGGCGCCTGGGTGGCTCAGTCGGTTAAGTGTCCGACTTAGGCTCAGGCCCTGATCTCATGGTTTGTGGGTTCGAGACCCGCATTGGGCTCCATGCTGACAGCTCAGAGCCTGGAACCTGCTTCAGATTCTGTGTCTCCTTCTCTCTCTGCCCCTCCCCTGCTTTCGTTCTGTCTCTCTCAAAAATGAATACATGTTTAAAAAAAAAGAAGTCAGACACTGAAACGACTGAGCCACCCAGGTGCCTTTGAATAATATACTTTAAATGGGTGAATTGTATGGTATGTGAATTATATTTCAGTAAAGCTGTTAAAGAAAGAAAGAAAGAAAAGAACCTAGCCTCTAGAGCCAGACTGCCTGGTTGGAACCTGGCAAGTTACTTGGACCCTACGGGCCTCATTTTTCTCATCTCTGAAGTGGAAATGATAGTATTTCTAGCCTAATAGGGTTAGTATGAGTTACGTAAAGCACTTAGAAGAGTGCAGAGTACATAGTAACCCCGCATAAAGGTTAACTATTGCTGACACTGTCATCGATCCCGTGTGTCCCCCAGGGCATCACCCAGCTGGTTTAGAACTATTCAGGAAAATGAATCGGAAGGATGCTTAGTAGTCAGTACTCAGTACTTGGTCCTTAATGCTTAGAAAGCACGAAGTCAGAAGCCGGTGGATATTCTTGTGGGTTACTTCACAGCCTTTGGAAGGCCCTTATGCACTCATTAGTCAAAGTCATCTAATGCGGGCTGGGCACTAAGTGTTGAGGAGATAGTAATGATCAAAATAGATACAATTTTCTGCTCACAAGGCCATTCCAGGAGTTCCAGCAGCGGAGTGACATGATCTCACTTCTGTCATGAGGAGGTCCCTGTGGCTACTGGGCAGAGACTGGGTGGGGGGAAGCTGGAGAAGCAGCAGGAACTGAGTTTGGCAGTGAATCATGGCAGCCGGACGGCAGGTGCTAGCAGTGGCCTGGACTGCGCTGGTAGAGTTGGGAGTGAGAGAAGTGGACAGATTAGGTCTGGGGGCACCTGGGTGGCTTAGTCGGTTAAGTGTCTGACTCTTGATCTGGGCTCAGGTCGTGATCTGTTGGTGGTGAGGTCAAGCCCCACGTCGGGCTCCACACTGAGAATGGAGCCTGCTTAGGATTCTCTCTCTCTCCTCTGATTGCCCCCTCTTAAAATATATAAATAGGGGCTCCTGGGTGGTTCAGTCGGTTAAGCGTCTGACTTCAGCTCAGGTCATGATCTCCCAGTTCGTTAGTCTGAGTTCCACGTCGGGCTCTCTGCTGTCAGCACGGAGCCCACTTTGGATCCTCTCTGTTCCCCTGTTTCTCTGCCCTTCCTCCACTCGTTTTCTCTCTCTCTCTGTCTCCCTCAAAATAGTTAAATAAAACTTCAAAAAAAAAACGTTAAAAAAAGATTAGGGCTGTAATTTGGAGTTAGAGTCCACAGAACTTGCTGGTAGTTGAATACAGATAGTGAGGAAAGGGCAGGACTCAAACCTGACAGGTTGTGGCTGGAGCAGGTGAGTGTTTGCTCATGCTGTTTACTGCAAGGGGGTGGGGGGGAAGGAAGCTGTTCCAGGGAGAGGCCATGAGCATGTTTTGGATGTTCCAAGTCTGAGATGCTTCTTAGATCTCCGGCAGGGGCGGGGGGAGATGTCAAGTAAGCAATTGGCTAAGTGAATCTGGAGTTTAGGGGAGAGATTAAGACTGATACAAGGAGCACCTGGGTGGCTCAGTGGTTAAGGGTCTGATTTCAGCTCAGGTGATGATCTTACGGGTTCGTGAGTTTGAGCCCCACATCGGGCTCGTTGTTGTTAGCACATTGTTGTTAGCACAGAGCCCACTCTGGATCTTCTGTCCCCTTCTCTCTGCCCCTTCCCCACTTGTGCTCTCCGTCTCAAAAATAAATAAACATTAAAAAAAGACTGATATAAATGTGGATAGTCCTCAGAATATATCCAGCATTCAGGACCAGGGGCTTAGAGAAAAACCTGAGCAGAGAAGAGTGGAGGCCCTCCTCATGCCAATATCCAGAAGGGGAGCCAGCACGGGGACTAGGGAGGGGTGAGCAGTGAGTGGGAGAGGAACCAGAACAGAGCGGTGACCTAGAAGCAGAAGGAAAGTCTTATTTAAAAAAAAAAAAAACAAAACTTTTTAAAGTTTATGTATTTTGAGAGAGAGCATGAGCACAAGTGGGGGAGGGGCAGAGAGAGAGGGAGAGAGAGAATCCCAAGCAGGCTCCGCACTGTCAGCGCAGCGCCCAATGTGGGGCTCGAGCTCCCAGACTGTGAGATCATGACCTGAGCGGAAATCAATAGTTAGCTGCTTAACCGAATGAACCATCCAGGCCATCTTTCTAAGAGGGTGAGGGGTGGGCCCAGAGTACCATGTAAGTTTCAGGAAGCTTGTCTGTTACCCTGAAGGAGGGGCGGTGACTGCTCACTGACAAAGAGCTCTTCTCTGCAAGAGGTTTGACTGTTTCCTTGATGCTCTGCATCCTGTTCGACTGATGTAGCCTGGTCATGGTCACTTCTGGTCCCGGCTGAACTGCGTCAGGGATTCTCCCACAATCCCACTGGAGTGGTGCCTCATCCAACGGCACTGATGGAGATGTGAACCATCCCTTGCCCCTGAATTTTCTCCAAACCAACCCCTCACACAGGCATCTATCTACGTAGATGTCTCCACTGAAGGGTTGGGGAGGTGTGGGGATTTACATTGTAGAAACACAACCTTAAATTCCTATCAGGGACATTTTTTTTCCTGAAAGTCCCTTGCTGTTTCCACAGTTCAGGCTCCAACCCCCGGCCACATTGCTCAGCCTTCCTCTCTGCTCTTTCCTCTCTTGTCCAGCTCCAGATTTTTGGCTCGATTTTCAGTGTAGAACATTTGGGTGCACTCTCTTACCACTTTGGCGCTTGCAGACCTAGGCATTTGGGGCCTCGTCTTTCCTTAAAACACATATCAAGTCTTTTCCTAAGCAAAGACAGTGTCCTCACTATCATTTTTTTGTGCTACTCTTGGGACACAAACGTATATGTAAACAACCACTCTGATAATCTGTGAGGAACTAAAAGCAGAAGGGCACTGTCTGTGCTCCCAGAGGGCGTAAATGTAGTTAATGAAATTGTCTTTACACCCAAGTGCTAAGAAGCAGTGTAAAAAATGAGTCCCAAATGCCAGGCAGAGAAGTCTGGAGCTGGTGTTTGGGAAATAAAGTGCTGGAGAAGGTTCCTGAAGTTGGGGTGGGAGGTGAGGATGGCTGGCTCCCTGTCTCCATGGGCTCCTCTTTCTAGTTTCTTTTTGTTTTTGTTTTTGTTTTCTGAGAGAGAGTGTGTGTATATGAGTGCGAGCAGGGAAGGGCCAGGGGGAGAGAGAGAATCTTAAGCAGGATCTGTGCTTATTGTAGAGCCTGATGAGGGGCTCGATCTCACAACCCTGGGATCATGACCTGAGCCAAAATCAAGAGTTGGACGTTCAGCTGCCTGAGCCACCCAGGTGCACTGTCCTCTTCCTAGTTCATTTTCCACTAATATATCTTTCTTCTTCCCAAGCCTATCTTTTTTTTTTCTTTTAAGTTTTATTTAAGTAATCTCCACATCCAACGTGGAGCTTGAACTCTTGACCCCAAGTTCAAGAGTCACATGCTCTAAGACTAAGCCAGCAAGGTGCCCCTCAAGGTGCCCCTGACTGTCTATTCTCCTTCGTTATGTATGTATGTATGTATGTATTTTAATAATTTATTGTCAATTTAGCTAACATACAGTGTATACAGTGTAGTCTTGGCATTGGGAGTAGATTCCCATGATTCATTGCTTACATACAACTCCCAGGGCTCATCCCAACAAGTGCCCTCCCCAATGCCCATCTCCCATTTTCCCCACCCCCACCAACCCCCACCCCATCAACCCTCAGTTTGTTCTTTGTATTTAAGAGTCTTTTATGGTTTGTCTCTCTCTTTGTTTGTAACTTATTTTTCCTTCCTTTCCCCTATGGTCTTCTGTTAAGTTTCTCAAATTCCACATATGAGTGAGAACATATGATATCTGTTTTTCTCTGACATATTATTTTACTTAGCAAAATACCCTCTAGTTCCATCCATGTTGTTGAAAATGGCAAGATTTCATTCTTTTTCATCTCCAAGTAGTATTTTATTGCATATATATACCATATCTTCTTTATCCATTCATCACTTGATGGACATTTGGGCTCTTTCCATAATTTGGCTATTGTTGATAGTGTTGCTATAAACATTGGGGTACATGTGCCCCTATGAATCAGCAGTCCTGTATCCTTTGGATAAATTCCTAGTTGTGCTATTGCTGGGTTGTAGGGTAATTCTATTTTACGTTTTTTGAGGAACCTCCACACTGTTTTCCAGAGTGACTGCACCAGTTTGCATTCCCACCAACAATGCAAGAGGGTTCCCCTTTCTCCACATCCTTGTCAACATCTGTTGTTTCCTGAGTTGTTAATTTTAGCCACTCTGACCTGTGTGAGGTGGTATCTCAATGTGGTTTTGATTTGTATTTCCCTGATGATGAGCGATGTTGAGCATCTTTCCATGTGTCGGCCATCTGGATGTCTTCTTTAAAAAAGTGTCTATTCTTGTCTTCTGCCCATTTCTTCACTGTATTATTTGTTTTTTGGATGTTGAGTTTGGTAAGTTCTTTATAGACTTTCGATACTAGCCCTTTCTCTGCTATGTCATTTGCAAATATCTTCTCCCATTCCGTTGGTTGCCTTTAGTTTGTTGACTGTTTCCTTTACTGCGTAGAAGTTTTTATCTTGATGAGGTCCCAAAAGTTCATTTTGCTTTTATTTCCCTTGCCTTCGGAGACCTGTCAAGTAAGAAATTGCTGCGGGTGAGGTCAAAGAGGTTGTTGCCTGTTTTCTTCTCTAGTATTTTGATGGTTTCCTGTCTCCAATTTAGGTCTTTCATCCATTTTGAATTTATTTTTGTGTGAGGTGTAAGAAAGTGGTCCAGTTTCATTCTTCTGCATGTTTCTGTCCAGTTCTCCCAGTACTATTTGCTGAAGAGACTGTCTTTTCCCGATTGGCTACTCTTTCCTGCTTTGTCAAAGATTCGTTGGCCACACATTTGTGCGTCCAACTCTGGGTTCTCTATTCTATTCCATCGGTCTATGTGTCTGTTTTTGTGCCAGTGCCATACTGTCTTGATGAGGACAGCTTCGTAGTAGAGGCTAAAGTCCGGATTGTGATGCCTCCGGCTTTGGTTTTCTTTTTCAACATTACTTTGGCTATTCAAGGTCTTTTGTGGTTCCAAACAAATTTTAGGATCGTCTGTTCTAGCTCTGAGAAGAATGTTGGTGCTATTTTATTGGGATTGCATTGAATGTGTAGATTGCTTTGGGTAGTATTGACATTTTAACAATATTTGTTCTTTGAATCCATGAGCATAGAATGTTTTTCCATTTGTTTGTGTCTTCTTCAATTTCTTTCATAAGCTTTCTATAGTTTTCAGTGTATAGATTTTTTGTCTCTTTGGTTAGATTTATTCCTAGGTATTTTATGGTTCTTGGTGCAGTTGTAAATGGAATAGATTCCTTGATATCTCTTTCTGTTGCTTCATTTTTGGTGCACAGAAATGCAACTGATTTCTGTACATTGATTTTATATCCTGAGACTTTGCTGAATTCATGTATCAGTTCTAGCAGTTTTTTGATAGAGTCTTTTGGGTTTCCACCTAGAGTATCATGTCATCTGCGAAAAGTGAAAGTTTGACTTCTTTGCCAAAATGGATCCCTTTGATTTCATGTTGTTGTCTGATTGCTGATGTTAGGACTTCCAACACTATGTTAAACAACAGCGGTGAGAGTGGACATCCCTGTCGTGTCCCTGATCTCAGGGGGAAAGCTGTCAGTTTTTCCCCATTGAGGATGATATTAGTTGTGTGCCTTTCACATATGGCTTTTATGATGTTATGTTCCTTCTATTGCGACTTTCTGGAGGGTTTTTATTAAAATTTTTTTTAACGTTTATTTATTACTGAGAGACAGAGAGAGACGGAGCATGAGCAGGGGAGGGGCCGAGAGACGGGGAGACACAGAATCCGAAGTGGGCTCCAGGCTCCGAGCTGTCAGTACAGAGCCCAAAGCGGGGCTCCAACCCACAAACCGCGAGATCATGACCTGAGCAGCCACGCAGGTGCCCCCTGGAGGGTTTTTATTAAGAAAGGATGCAGTATTTTGTCAAATGCTTTTTCTGCATCAACTTCTCTATTTAAAAGTGTTGGGGAGGGGTGCCTAGGTGGCTCAATCAGTTAAGCGTCCGACTCTTAATTTCAGCTCAGGTCATGATGTCACCGTTCTTGAGATGGAGCCCTACGTTGGGCTTTTTACTGGAAGCGCCGAGCCTGCTTGGGATTCTCTCTCTCCCTCTCCACCCCTCCCCAACACAAGCGCACACTCTCTCTCACTCTCTCAAAATAAATAAACATTTTTTAAAAAGTGTACTTTAAAATATATAAAAGTAACAGGGGAAAGGGTGTTTTCCTTTATCTTCAGAGAGTTAATACTGGCTCTTCAGAAAACGGCTCCAACCTCCTCTAGAAGGACTTTCCAAAATAGTCCCTCCACGAAATGCTCCAAGCTCTCTGACCACAACAGGCAAGCTAGGTTAGGCTCAATTTCTATCGATGAGCAGTGAAATATGGCTCCTATTCTGGAAGATTAAAAATAGCTGTTTTGCAGCATGCAGAAGACCTGGATGTCAGTGAGATGCTGTTTAGTTATTTCTGGAAAGCAAAGAAAATAGAGGCCCCTCCTACACTGAATCCCAAAGATCAGTGCAAGGTGATACACTAATGGCATCATGGACATTGTGAACCAGATCATTCTTGGGTGTGGGGGGTGTCCTGTGCATTGTAGGGCATTTAGTAACATTCCTGGCCTCTATGCACTAGATGTCAGTAGCAGTCCCCAGTTGTG
Source organism: Neofelis nebulosa (assembly GCF_028018385.1). NCBI lineage: Eukaryota > Metazoa > Chordata > Mammalia > Carnivora > Felidae > Neofelis > Neofelis nebulosa. The sequence goes on along the minus strand of NC_080797.1, from coordinate 19,038,569 downwards.
ACAACCAAAAGTGTCCCCAGACATTGCTAAATAACCCTAGGGGCAAAATCGCCTCAGTTGAGAGAGGAGATTGTTTTGTATACATATACATATACCTTTGTCTCTTATTTCTCTCTCTCTCTCTCTCTCTCTCTCTTTCTCTCTCTCTCTCTCTCTCTCTCTATGCCTTATTGAGGTAATGTATTTTTTTATTGAATTAATTTAAATACACTAAAATACACAGATTTTTTTTTCAACGTTTTTTATTTATTTTTGGGACAGAGAGAGACAGAGCATGAACGGGGGAGGGGCAGAGAGAGAGGGAGACACAGAATCGGAAACAGGCTCCAGGCTCCGAGCCATCGGCCCAGAGCCTGACGCGGGGCTCGAACTCACGGACCGCGAGATCGTGACCTGGCTGAAGTCGGACGCTTAACCGACTGCGCCACCCAGGCGCCCCACAGATTTTTTTTTTAAGGTAGGCTCCGTGCCCACCGTGGAGTCCAACATGGGGCTTAAATTCACCACCCTGAGATCAAGACCTGAGCTGAGATCAAGATTTGGCTGGCTCAGTCGGAAGAGCATGAGACTCTTGATCTTGGGGTTGTGGGTTTGAGCCCCACACTGACTGTAGAGATTACTTAAAAATAAAATCTTTAGGGGCACCTGGGTGGCTCAGTCGGTTGAGTGTCTGACTTCGGCTCAGGTCGTGATTTCGTGAGTTTGAGCCCCACATAGGGCTCACTGCTGCCAGCCTATCAGCACAGAGCCTGCTTCAGATCCTCTGTTCCCCTCTCTGTGCCCCTCCCCTGCTTGTGCTCTCCCCAAAGTAAATAAATATTTTTAAAAAAATCTTTGGAGGCATCTGGCTCTCTCAGTCAGTAGAGCATGTGACTCTTAATCTCACGATTGTGAGTTCAAGCCCCATGCTGGGCATACAGCCCACTTAAATAATAATTTTTTTTAATCTTAAAAAAAAATAAAAGAGAGAGAGGTGCCTGAGTGTCTCAGTCTGTTAAGCCTCTGACTTCGGCTCAGGTCATGATCTCATGGTTCACGAGTTCAATCCCCGCTTCTGCTTCTGTGCTGACAGCTTGGAGCCCGGAGCCTGCTTCTCATTCTGTGTCTCCCTCTCTCCCTGTCCCTTCCCTGCTCACACTCTGTTTCTCTCTCTCTCTCTCTCTCTCTCAGAAATAAACATTAAAAAAAGAAGAAGTATAATCAACATTCAGGCCATTTCCAGTTTGCAGAGGCCTGGCCCTGGCATCTGCCCCAGAGGCCTGGCCCTGGCATCTGCCCCCTTTCTCAGCCTCTGAGCCATTTCCTCATGGCTTTTTCCTCCCCTGCTATCTCCTTCCATCCCTTCCTGCTGTGCTGTCGGAAGCCCTTGTGTTTTTGTGAGGAAAATCTCCACGAGCCTCGAGCCTCGGGATCTTCAAAGGACCCTCTTGCTCTCTGCTTCCTTGCTCCAAGGAGTGACCTTCCCATTAAAGGGTCATTTTTCGGGGCGCCTGGGTGGCTCAGTCGGTTGAGTGTCCGACTTCGGCTCAGGTCATGATCTCACGGTTCGTGGGTTCAAGCCCCGTGTCAGGCTCTGTGCTGACGGCTCGGAGCCTGGAGCCTGCTTCGGATTCTGTGTCTCCCTCTCTCTTCTCCACTCATGCTCTGTCTCTCAAAAATGAATAAACGTTAAAAAAAATTTTTTTTAAATAAATAAAGGGTCATTTTTCCCACGGTCCCTGATCAGAAGAAGCACTTCTGCCAAAACCAAGTACCTCGGGGCTGGGAAACAGCAGCCCCGTTTTCCCTGCTTTTGTGCCTAATTCCAGACCATTCCCTTTTTTCCTCATGAAAATTCCCTTTCAAAGGGCATGCCATCTGGCAATCATCTGTGACCCCACATGTTCCAGTCTGCTCCACGCTCTACCATGACCCTGTTTGGATAACCCATCCAATTGCTTAGGCTATTCTTGCTTTTTCCCCCTTGAAAGAATTGAGATCTAAGTGGCATATAACATTGTGTAAGTTTAAGGTGTACCCACCCACCCACAGCTTTGGAACTATTTCCTAAAGTTGCATTACCATGGAAAGAGATAATCAAGACAGAGAGTTGATCATTTCGCGGTCAGATTGGCCAGCAAAAATATTGTAACCATGTACGATGCAATGCAAAAAAAAAAAAAAAAAAAAGTATAAACATACAAATTTCACCATAGCCTCAGCGTTATTAAATTTTATTATTATATCTAATAGGTGAGAAATGGCACCTGTGTGTTACTTTTATTTATTTATTATTTTAGTGTTTATTATTTTGAGAGAGAGAGACAGGAGCGGGGGCAGGGGAACGGGACAGAGAAAGAGGGAGACAGAGAATCCCAAGCAGGCTCCAAACTGTCAGGATGGAGCCCGAGGTGGAGGCTCTAACTCATGAACCGTGAGATCATGACCTGAACTGAAATCAAGAGTCAGATGCTCAACCAACAGAGCCCCCCAGGCGGCCCTGTGTTTGTTTTAAGGTAATGTTCTTTGCTTATTAGTGAGATCGAACCCTTTCCCCCCAAAACTAATTCCTAATATTCAGTTTCTTCTTGTGTAAACTGTCCGCTCACGTCCTTTGATCCTTTGGTCCACCCTTCCAAAGAGCCTGGAAGTGCCTGGAGGTCTGTCTGAAACTTCAGAGCAATAGAGGTACTTAGCGATTGGCAGGATGTGGACCCCGCCATTGATTTCTGACAAAGGACTCTTGATTCTGATTGCGGTGTTTAGCTCAGTGGAGTTAAAAGAATTTCAGCCCAGAGATCTTCGACCATCACCATCTCATGCTGCCACCTTTAAACAAATGATTAGGTGGAAAGGCCAGGAGGAAGGATGTTCTAGCACAGGGGGAGGGGCTTGAACGGGGTAGGGTCAGAGAGAGGGAGACACAGAATCCGAAACAGGCTCCAGGCTCTGAGCTATCAGCACAGAGCCCGACGTGGGGCTTGAACTCACGGACCATGAGATCATGACCTGAGCCGAAGTCGGACGCCCAACCGACTGAGCCACCCAGGCGCCCCTCAGATCTGCATCTAGATGAAGTGAAGTCTCATAAACAGTCAGAATTGTTTCCTGGATGGTGCTTCTTTGTTCTGTGCTTTGCTCTCAACTGGCTGTTTCGAGGCATCTGGGGCTGAGCAGAAGTACCTTGCCATTAGAACTGATGCCATGTGAGGTCCAGCATGTAGAAACCTAGGTATCATTCGTCCCTTTTTCTCCTCGGACCTTACGTCCCATCAATCACTACCTTTTGCCTACTCTACCTGCTAAATATCTCTTGAACACATCTACCTCTTGCCACGCTGGCTGCTACCCCCTTAACAGGGGCTACGTTGAACAGATTACTGCCAAGCCTTCTCTCTAGGTTTCTCCAAGCTGCTGTTGCTTCTCTGCAATCCATTCCCCACTCAGCAGCCGAAATGAGTATTTTTTTTTTAATTTTTAAAAATACGTTTGTTTATTTAGTTTTGAGAGGTAGAGAGAGCACAAGCGGGGGAGGGGCAGAGAGAGACACAGAGGGAGACACAGAATCAGAAGCAGGTTCCAGGCTCTGAGCTGTCAGCGCAGAGCCTGACGCAGGGCTCGAATGTGTGAACTGTGAGATCGTGACCTGAGCTGAAGTCAGATGCTTAACCGACTGAGCCACCCAGGCGCCCCCAAAATGAGTATTTTGGTAAATGCCAATTGGACCGTGGTACTCTCTTGTTGTTCAACTCTCTTGTTGAAAACCCTCCAAGAGGGGTGCCTGCTTGGCTCAGTCAGTAGAAGAGGGAATTCTTGATCCCGGGCTCGTGAGTTCGAGTCCCACGCTGACTGTGGAGATTACTTACCAACCCCCCTACCAAGAAACCATCCATGAGTTTTCCAGAGCTCTTAGAATAAAGTTCAAAACCTGCAACGTGTTGCAGAAGACCCCGGATGAGCTGCCCCCTGACACCTCTGGCTTTGTCTCCACCATTCCACTCTCCCCCTTCCCTGATCCAGTCATGCAGGAATCCCCTTCAGTTCCTTGGTCTCATATCTTCCTTCCTCAGGGCCTTTACGCCTTCCACCTCTCCCTCTGAGATGCTTGTTTTCATTCCCTTTGTCTGGCTAACTTGTCATCCTTCAGATTTCAGCTTCAACGTTACTTCTTCAGGAAAGCCTGCCCCAGCCAACCGAGATGTTAAGATGCCATGAGAGATGCTTGTTTGCAGCACTTTGCACACTTGTGATGAAGTAATTATTTCTTTAACACCTTGTCTCCTCCACTAGAATATTAGTGACTTGAGGGTGGGATCCTGTCAGTTTTCTTCACCACCGTATGCCCAGCATCCAGTTCCGGTCCTGGCACATACAAGGAACTCAGCAAACATGTGCTGACCAATTGGCAGGTAGGTCAACATAGTATGATGTCGTTGGTCAGTTTCAAGCTGAGGTTTATTTTGGGCTGATTTGAAACATGTTTCTTAAATTCAAATTACACTGAAATGTTCAGCTCCATCTCTTAAATATTCCACAGGGTCGCAAAACGAATGAAGCAGTGATTTTCTGTTGGCTATACTACCTAAGGTGAAGTCACTAGGTGTTACTACTGGCTAGTATAACAGAGACATTGCATCGCAGAAGGAGAAGGAGCTGGGGCGCCTGGGTGGCTCAGTCAGTTAAGCGACCAACTCTTGATTTCGGCTCAGGTCATGATCTCCCGATTGGGGAGACTGAGCTCTATGTCAGGCTCTGTGCTGACGGTGCGGAGACTGCTTGGGATTCTTTCTCTCCCTCTCTCTTTCTACCCCCCACCTTCTCAAAATAAATAAATAAACATTAAAAAGAAAAGGAGGGGGGAGCCTGGGTGGCTCCATGGTTAAGCATCTGACTTCAGCTCAGGTCATGATCTCACAGTTTGTGGATTTGAGCCCCACGTTGGGCTCTGTGCTGACAGCTCGGAGCCTGGAGCCTGCCTCAGACTCTGTATCTCCCTCTTTCTCTGCCCCTTCCCCACTTGTGTTGTGTCTCTCAAAAATAAAATAAAACATTAAATAAATAAATAAATAAATAAATAAAGGAGAGGGAACTTCCTGCTGGCAGATCCATTAGCTATATGGCAGAGTGTCACATAGGACAGACCATGGAGTATGGAAGGCTTTCATCCTTTCTCCTTCTCTTTTCCCTCTACTGCCTCTCCCCTTTTGTTTTAAGGAGAGAACTATGAGTGTTTATACAGCTGGGGGGAAAGAACTGAAAGGAAGCAACTAAAAACGCAAGAGAGACAGGATAATTGGGCACCAGTTCATTTATTCAACAAGCATCAGATGTCTATGGTTAAACAAAGCCAGGCACTTTGTTAATCAATACTGACACACAGATGAGTAAGACACAATGCTTGGAATCGAGGGGATCACAGGAAGAGAAATGTCACATAGATAATGCTATTAACTATACGAAAAGATAATGCTATTAACTATACGAAACCTAGCAATGGGCATATCCATTCTTTACACATAATTATATACAAAGAAATGTTAGCTGGCACCCAGAAGTAATCACAAAGCAACTTCAAATATTATTGTATTCTCTTGAGAAAAATGCCAAAGGGGGAATTCCATACATGGTTCACAAGAAACCTTCTTAAACTCCTATTGTTCGTTTCTCTTTCCCTCCTCCTGTCTGTTAAGGAGGACTCTGTCTTTACCTATTAGGTTCCCAGATCATTGCATAGTATCGAATAATAGGGGAAGGCATTTTACCTATTCACCTAAGGTATTTCTTTAAAAAAAAATTTTTTTTTTAGTGTTTGAGAGAGACAGAGAGAGAGACAGAGAGAGAGGGAGAAACAGAGCGTGAGCAGGGGAGAGGCAGAGATAAGAGGGGAAACACAGAATCTGAAGCAGGCTCCAGGCTCTGAGCTGTAGGCCCAGAGCCCAATGTAGGGCTCGAACTCGAGAGAACCATGAAATCATGACCTAGGCCAAAGTCGGATGCTTAATCGACTGAGCACCCAGGCACCCCATCTAAGGTATTTCTCACTCTGCCCTAAAGTTTCTCTCTTCCGTTGCTCCAAACTTCTTCCACCTCTTCTAGAATCCACACCACCTTGGCTCTTCTCTTCGCTTGCTCCTCCCCTCTTTTAAAACCGTCTGCTCTCATCAGCTAGTAACTCCTCTTCCTATCCAAACTAAACCAAGTCATTCAAGACTTGGCCCTTCTCAGTCCTACCCTTCCCCTATTAATCTACTGCTGGGCAATGATCTGGGAATCTAACAAGCACAGACAGAATCCTCCTTAGCAAGCAAGAGGAGAGAAAAGAGACTGGAAATACTCACGCATTATTATTACTGTTACTGTTCTTATGAATTGTAATTTCTTAGTTGAAATATAGCTGACACTAGTGCATTATTATTATTTCCTGTGGTATGTGAAGTGATACGGTTATCTAGGGGCATTCGGAACAAACAGAGCAGGACCATCATCATAAAGGACGATAGGGAGTTAGCCAGGAAGAAAGGCGGTAAGAGGCATTTCAGGCACAGTGAACAGGATAAGCTAAGGGCTAGGGATGGCAAATAGCATGTGAGGCTGGGGTAGCGGAAGGGACTGAGGATACAGATGGGGAAAGGAAGAGGGGTCTCTCTTTTTTGGAGGCACGTTGAGAAGGAAATAGAAGTAGTTGGAGTAGATGAGAAATGTCCAACTGGAAGGCCTTGATTTCTTCATCTAGGTTATTTCAGAAGGGAGACAGAGGAGGCTCCAGAACAATGAAGGGTTGGTACAGCTGCCTGATATTGCTAGACAGCCATCAAGACATGACCACTTTGACCTCAGAGCTGCCAAAAGTCTTGCCAAGGGTGAACTTAGATTGGGTCCACTGGTATGCTTTGGCTTGAGTGATTTGATTTACTTCTTCAGCAAAGTTTTACGGCTGGGGGTACTGACAGAGGGAATGGTCAGGGGGTAAAAGGAGTATAGCACAGACCCTGAAACTGGTAGGTGCACAGTTCAAGTTTGTTGGGTGATATTCATAAAACACAGTGGAGCAGAGAAACAAGTGTGGCTAGAGGAGACAGGGGTACAAGGTAGAGCAAGGCCCGATGACTGTTACATTTGTTAACTTTCCAAATGTAGCCACGTAAACCTTCTGGGATGAGGTGGAAAGACGTAAGGTATAGGCAATTGGCTAGTCCAATTCAGCAAACATTTACTGGGCACAAGCTCTGAGTAAGGTGCTGTGGGGACTGCCAGGGTAAGCCGGCTGCCTTCAGGGAGCTTCAGATCTTACAAAAATAGTGCTGTACAAAGCATTATTTTTGTAAAGGCATCAATGGAGACACAAAGAGGCATAGCACTACACAGAATTTCAATGACCAAAAAAGTCAGGGAAGGCTTTGAGGCAGGGAGCATTGGAGGTGAACTTTCAGGATGTGTGTATATTTGAAGGTTGGCTTTATTGGTAGAAGGGAATCTTTAAAGGGTAGGGAAGCTCTTGGGTTAAAGAGCAGAGAGGTGGGATGGTCTCAGACGCATTTTAAGGATGGAGAATCTGGGGTGCCTGAGTGGCTTAGTTGGTTAAGTATCCAACTCTTATTATTTTTTAATTTTAGAGAGGGTGTGGGGGAGAGGGGCAGAGGGAGAGAGAGAGAACCTCAAGCAGTCTCCAAGCTCAGCATGGAGCCCAACTTGGGGCTTGATCCCATGACCCTGGGATCATGACCTGAGTGGAAATCGAGAGTCGGACACTCAACTGACTGAGCCACCCAGGTGTCCCAAGCCTCCAACTCTTGATATCAGCTCAGGTCTTCATCTCAGAGTTATGCGTTCAAGCCCCACGTTGGGAGCCTAAAAATGGATGCTGAATCTATGCAGCTGCAGGATTAGATTGGCCTGTGGGGAATTAGCCTGGTAACCTATATCTGAGTTGATTTATGAGGGGCTTTGAATGTGAAGCAGAGAGATACAGACTTTGTCTACAGGCAAGGATAAACTGCAGAAGATTTTTGTGTGCAGAACGGTAACATAATTCAATCACTGTCTTAAGCAAGGGCTAAAACAGTTGAAACACACATGATTAGGTACCAAAAGGATACCTTTTTGAGAAGGGAGGTTTTAATTACATAATTCATTAACAGGGGAAAGGGGCTCTTACTTCCCAGGGCCAGTCATGACCCTCTTCCGATTTTATAAACAGATTGAAAAACAAAACACAAAAAAACTTAAGTCTCCAGACTTCCATCTCTGGGAAAACAGAAGTAAATACTGACACAGGCTTGCTTTGTTTTCCCAAGAGAGCTCTCCTAGACGATTTCTCTCATTATCTAGGGGGAAAAAAGTTAACTTGTTTTTCCCTTTAGAGTACAGCTAAGCTGAAGGGAAAACTGATGTATCGCCTTAGATTCTCCAGCTTTGGTTTGGTTGCAGTATTAGTCTCTGAGCCAGGTGTTCACAGCAACAAGAAGGGAGCTTACTTAGAAGAAGTAGGAGACGCGGGTGCTCTGCAAAAGGGCTGATTTTAAAAAGAAAGAAAGAAGGCGGCTGGGGCAGGTCTCTGTCCATCTTTTTTGGATAATTACGTAGGAAAAGTAATTGAGGTGGAAGCCGTGCCCTCGCCTCTAGTCAGGACCTGTGAACCCGAAAGCGCCAGAGCAACATGCCCAAGGATGGACAGGGGTTTCCTACTCTCCCGCCCGCATCACTCGGCGTTTAATTCCGCCAGGCTCCCAGAGGGACGATTTTAGCTACAGTCTAGCGCGCAGTGCAGCCAATAAGAAGCCAGGACTCTCCACCCGTCTCGGATTTCAACCAATCGGCGTCCAGAACTTTAGATTGCTAGCGGCGTCCCTGTTGTCCGAGAAAGGAGGCAAGCCCCCTTAGAGTTGCCAGCAACGGACATGGCCGCGGCCCCTGGAGGAGGGGACGTGAAGTGAGGAGGGGGCTGGGAGGGAAGAGGACGCGAGCAAGGAAGACAGCCCCCTGGGCCCCGGTAAGTACGAGAAGGCCAGTGGCCCGAAGCAAGGGGAGCAGGGAAGCAAGGGGGCGTGGGGCTCGGCCTTCGACGTCCTCTGGATTCTTGGCCAAGGAGAGAGGAGTCTGGGGTCTGCACCCAGGAAATGGCCTCGGGGGACCTCTTCGAAGGGGGAGTCAAGGGACGGGCTCTTGCCTCCAGCCCCTGGCCATTTCCTTTCCCCAGGTGCTCACACTTGTCCTTGGTCCTGGCTTGGCCCCTTGGGGGTCCCGCGTCAGATCGAAGCCTCCTGCCAACAAAGAACCCTGCCCCAGGTTTGTGGTGGCTGGGCCCTGGCGCAGGGGGGCTTCCAGCGCCGAAGCCCAGTGTATTTACAGGCCTCTGGGGGCCCACACCCCCAGCCCCAGTTCAGACCGTTGTCCCCGCTGCGCGCGCTCTCTGCTGCCGCCCGGGCCCTCGTGCTGACCGCGTCCCGTGTCCAGGTGGATGGAACCGGATGGGGCTAAACCCTGAGCGGCGACGGTGCAGTTTGAGCATGCCCTGCCTTTTTTTTTTTTTTTTTTTTTCCTTTTCTTTTCTTTCCGTCTTTCCAGAAACGTTTAAAGACTCCTTAGAAGCAACTATAGGAACACAGTACTTGCCATCCTGCAAACCGACTGCTGTGCTGTGCCCTCCTTCCCCTGCCGCACACCCCAGAAGTCCAGTCTCACAGTCCCTCGCGTGCCACGGCGTGAGCCCCTGCCGGGTGCCCGGTGCCAGATGCCAGGGAAACCTTGCCCTTTCGTTGGTGTGGAACCACAGGCTGCACTTTGGCGTGTTCGTTGATTTTGGTCACGTGCTGCTACATCCCACCCTCTCTTCCGAGTTTTTGTGTGGCTCTAGGGAAAAAAAAAAAAAAGAAAAAAGGAGGAAGCCTTGCACTGAAATCTGTTTCCCTTCAGGCATGTAATTTTAGCTTTGGAGATGTTAGTTTTCTCATGCTTTGTTCACACACTCAGCTTCAGTGACATCCTTCAGTTATTCCCCGGGCACCCTTCGACGACGGAAGTGGGGAAGGAGGAGCTGTAATGTTTTTATTTTACAAATGTGGAGAGTAACTTTTGGGAGGGGCAAAGGGGCGGGGCCGGGGTCACCTGGAGCCAGGACTGGAACTCTGAGGTCCAGATGCTTCAGTTCTTTATCCACTACACCAGTTGTTTCCTAGGTGAGAGTGAGAAATCAAGTTCCTTAACTTCTCTGAGCTTCTTGCAGGGTGATGGAGGGCCTTAAACGAGAGAGTATACGGAGGATCTCTATCGATAGGTGTATATGGCATAGGTACCAGCGCTTACTAGGTTGTTAATACACGTTTGCATTTGTTATTTGTAAGTAACCAACAGGTAGTTCACTGGCGGATTTCTTGCATTAATATTTACTGTGGTCTTTCTATATGGGGCCAAATGATTTCAGTGATTCTCAGTTGAGAGAGCAGGAAGGGATGGAGGCAAAGCATCGTAACCTCTTCCTCCATTTTGACAGAACTGTTGTGTTATTGTAGTGTTACTGACAGGGATATGTCTCCTATAAGAAGAACAGTGTAGAGGCAGAAAGAGGTTGGGAACCACTGCAGAAGAAATACTACTGTGGTATGTCTCTGTGGTAATCTTGGCAAAAGAAGGGCTGATCTTCGTATTCCAACAGGTGGTTTTAATTTTTTTTTTTTTTAAGCAATGGCACAGATAAGGCATATCATCTGAAGAGTCAAATAAAAATGGTCCATGGGATAAAAAAGTTTGAAAATCACTCTAAAGATCAGAACACATCAGAATGTAGCCTATTATGAACCCTGGAACAGGGGCAGCGTGTTCAAATAAAATCCACAAATTATCTGCAAGTCTTATATTGGCTGCCCTGTTAGCTTTAACATCCTTGCTCACTGGTTCTTTTTGTTAGAACTTCAAATAGAGAAACTGGTGGATACCACGGAGCCGCTTCCTTGACCGGGGAGGTGAAGTACAAACCATCCCCTTGATAATCAGCCTCCAAACAATTGAGAGTTAACTGCCCTTGAACTCCCCCCCACCCCCACCCCTACCCTGCCCCTTGTTTGTGGTGACCCGACATCAGAAGATTAGACCGGGAGAACCGGGGCTGGGCGGTGAGATGGAAGAAAACAGAAAGCCCTTCACAATTCTATTTTGAGAAGTTGCTAGGGAGTGCCAGCTCCAAGTGTTGAGAATCAGCCTTTTGGAAAGCTTAACTCCTGCTGAACTAATGAGAAGTGAAGGTCACAGTACTTTGGTTCTGTCCCACTGCCCTTTCCCTAATGTTGGGCTTGGGAAACAGTGTCTATGAGGAGGGGGAAGGGCGCTAATGTAAATACTACCTAAACCCAAGGCTTCACTGAACCTTACCTGGTGAGTTGAGTCTGAGCTCTTACAATAGTGAGTTGGAAAGACACAAAACCTCTAAACCCATTCCTGGTGTTCCAAGTGAGAAAGTCCCAGGTCACGGTTGGCACTTCTCCACTGGTAAATGTGTGTCAATATTTTTTATCTTGTTATTGTGTCAGTGTCGTTTCCTTGAGACTGTCTTTCTTTAGCTAAAAGCTAGGTTCCTTTAAAAATATTGTTTGAACCCTGGTTTCCAAGCCTGGATTTGTTTCTAGTAGCACAGGTGAGCTAAAGGGTAGGTCAAAGCTGTAACAGGAATGTTTTTCTTCCGGAACTGACCCGCCATCCAGAATGTGTGGTTTGGTGATCAGGGGTTTGTATAATAATAAGCTTCGCCTGTGGCTGCTGAGACAGTAGTAAACAGTATTGGTCACATGGTGTGGCAAGTAGGGTAAGGGCCAGATTTAAACCCGGCCTGATGCCTGCCTCAAGCTCGGCACATCTCACGCTGATTGCTTTGGGTTTCCCTAGCTCCAAAGACCAACGTGGTGGGGGAGTCAGGGGTGCCCAAGGGAAGGAGACCCTTCCAGGGCTTACAGCAGCCTTTGGGAAACCAGAAATCTCAGTGTAATTATATGAACCCAGTTGTTTTTTTCTTTTTAAATGTTTATTTATTTTTGAGAGAGTGAGCAAGAGAGTGGGGGAGGGGCAGAGAAGGAGGATCCAAAGTGGGCTGTGCGCTGACAGTAGAGAGCCAGAGAGCCTGATGCAGGGCTTGGACTCGTGAATCTTGAGATCATGACTTGAGCCGAAGGCTGACACTTAACTGACTGAGCCACCCAGGTGCCCCTGAACCCAGTTTTATTAATTTCAGGATCCTTTTGAAAAAGACATTCATAATAGCAATATTCCTTAGTAGGGAGGTGAACAGAAAACTATTGGGAAGTACTTGGAAAAGATATATACTGGAGAGAAAATCAAAGATGTGTTTAAAAGAGCATAAATATCCCTGAAGTTGACATGGAACTCAAAAGGGGGAGTATTGCTTAGTAATATAAGCCAGATCCAATAGCAAAATCAGAATCAGAAGTTGGTGGGGGTTTTTTTATTGTGATAAAATCGATCATTTTATTTTTTATTTTTTTTAATGTTTGTTTTTGAGAGACAGTGCACGTGCACATGTGCACACACATGCATGATTGGGGGAGAGGCAGACAGGGAGAGAGAGAATCCCAAGCAGGCTCTGTGCTGATATGGGACTTGAACCTGAGGCAAAATCAAGAGTTGGATGCTTGGGGCACCTGGGTGGCTCACTCAGGCGTCTGACTTCAGCTCAGGTTATGATCTCGTGGTCCATGAGTTTGAGCCCCACATCGGGCTCTGTGCTGACAGCTTTGACCCTGGATCCTGCCTCAGATTCTGCGTCTCCCTCTCTCTCTGCCCCTCCCCTGCTTGTGCTCTGTCTCTGTCTCTTTCTCAAAAATAAATAAACATTAAAAAAAAATTTTTTTTTAAAAAAGGAAAGAAATCTAAACCAAAGTCACAAAGATTTTCTTTTATGTACTTTTAGAAATTTTATATTTTTACATTTAGGTGTAGGATCCATTTTTACTTAATTTTTGTATATAGTGCAAGCTGTATTTCCAAGTCCCCCTTTTTTTTTTTTTTTATCTCAATGTTCAATTTTTCCAGTATAGTCTGTTGAAAAGACTTTTCTCCACTGAATTGCCTTTGCAGGCTTCTCAAAAATCAATTGACCAAATATATCTGGATCTATTTCTGGATTCTCTATTACCAGGCCAATACCACACTGCCTTGATTGCTGTGGCTTTACAAACCTTGAAGTTGGATGGTGAAAGCCTTCCAAACTTTGTTCTTTTGCGGTAGTCTAATGTGAATGTCTCTTATTACAAGTGGAACTGAGCATCTTTTCCTATGTAGAAGCTGCTGGATTTCTTGATCTCTCCGGGTTAGAAGACATTATAAAAGGTTATTCCTTTCTTATTTGCTCCCTGATGTATTTATTATCTCCATAATTTCCCAGCCTCTGCTTGGATCCTTCCGGTGCTGGGGAGCTCGTTGCCTTTCAGGGCAGCCTGTTCCATTTTTTTATACAGTTCTAATTATGTAAAAGATATCGCTCATGTTGAGTCCCAGTCTGTCCCCCCTGGAGTAAGTCTGGCCCTCCATTCATGTGGCAGCCATTGTGCCCTTCTAGACGGCTCTTACCAAGTGTGCTTTGGCCAAGTGGCTAATCCTTTCCAGCATTTCTCATATCAGAATTTCCTCAACCTTTCTGCTGCTGTCAGAAAGCTCCCCACTTTTGTCAGTGTGCGTGATGGACAAATGAACAAAATATTCCAGGTGTGCTCTGATAGGTACAAAAATCAGACTTACCTCTCTGTTTTTGGGGGATGTGGCATGTTAATTAATTAACATGTCTGTTAATGCAGCCTAACTGTGAATGAGCTTGGGGTGGCCATGTCACCTGTATTGAAATTGCACTTAATTAAGCCACTTAGAGTAGTTTTACACAATAGTTTTTGATGTTTAGTTATTTTTGAGAGAGAGAGGGGGCGGGGGTGGGGGAGGGAGGACAGAGGATCCGAATCAGGCTCCAAGCTATGAGCACAGAGCCTGATGCAGGGCTCGAACTCATGAACTGTGAGATCATGACCTGAGCTGAAATCAGTAGCCAGCCGCTTAATCAACTGAGCCACCCACGCGCCCCTATACAATAGTTTTTGAACCTAAGCGTAGGACATAATATCGAATCTATTACAGTTAAATTGAATCTGTTAGGTGCAGCCTGTTGAGATCTTCTTGGATCTTGACTTTTATCTTGTTTCCAGATTTATGCTATCTGAGATTAGCACACCATCTGTTTTCTCACCCAAGTCATTGATAAAAATATTGATTAGGATGCCACCAAGGAGAGAACCCTGAGGCTTGTTATTAAAAAACCTCCTTCCAGCTGAACATCAATCCATCAGTTAGTACCCTTTGGGCACAGCTGTTCAGCTGAATACAAGTCCCCCGCATTGTGTTTTCTGGGTGTTGGGTATGGCTAGAGTATAAGCAGAGCTAATGAAGATTGTACTGGAAGGGATTAGAAGGACAGCCAACTCCTCAGCTCGCCCTCCACCTGAACCTTGGGCATCCACTTAGCTCTTTTTGATGCTGGATCTGAACTTGGCACCAGGAAGCATCTGTCCCTTTGTTTCCATGGCTACTATGCTGCCTTTGTCTAGATACTCGTCATGGCAAACCAAAATTACTGTAATTTTCGTCTACCTCTTCTGCCTGTAATTTCTTTCCCTTCCCCCTCTGATCCGTTCTCTACCCTCTTAAAATACTGGGACCTGCTCAGAAACCTTCAGCGACTCCCCAGGGTCACTTTGTTTTGGCCTTCAAGCACCTATGCATTTCAGCTCCTGATTCCCCTCTCTATGTGGCCTTTCATTTCTTCTCTCTTACTTAGGTCTTCTGCTCTAATCGAACAGATCAGATCACCATCTTTCAAAAAGGCTCTGTCCATTTCTTCCTTGGTGGCTTTGTTGAGACTCCTTGTTCTCCCTCTTCTCACCCTTAAGCTTTCCTGAGTGCACCACTTGGGTCTTGGCTTCTTCCAGGAAGGGATCCCTGGCCCCGCCAGCCCCCATTTGCAATTCTCATTTGGTATTTCAATGCCAGTGTGAATATTTAGCTATGTTTTCTCATAATATTCAAAACCTGGCTATAGTATAAATCCCTCTATGGAAGGGACCATATCTTATACTTTTGTCAAAGCAGGACCATTCCGTATGCTTAGTAAATATATACAGTTATTATGTGCAGTAGGCATTTAATAAATGTTCACTTCCCTCATCAACCCTTCTCTTTTATATCCACCATATCTTGCGTGTGCTAGGCATTTTAGAGCTTGGTAGAGCTGATTAGTTGGATCTCAGATCCCACCTTACTTTTTAGAAATGAACTCTACTGACGCAATATTTCCACAAGATAGGATGCACCTATTTAAGTATGTAGTTCAAAGAGTTTTTTTTTTAAATTTTTTTTTTCAACGTTTTTTTATTTATTTTTGGGACAGAGAGAGACAGAGCATGAACGGGGGAGGGGCAGAGAGAGAGGGAGACACAGAATCGGAAACAGGCTCCAGGCTCCGAGCCATCAGCCCAGAGCCTGACGCGGGGCTCGAACTCACGGACTGTGAGATCGTGACCTGGCTGAAGTCGGACGCTTAACCAACTGC
This sequence comes from Neofelis nebulosa, assembly GCF_028018385.1. Taxonomy (NCBI): domain Eukaryota; kingdom Metazoa; phylum Chordata; class Mammalia; order Carnivora; family Felidae; genus Neofelis; species Neofelis nebulosa. The sequence continues at coordinate 19,022,995 of NC_080797.1, read as the reverse complement.
GCCACCCAGGCGCCCCTGTAGTTCAAAGAGTTTTGACAAAACTATACACCCTCGTCACTGCCACCCACAGTCAAGATATTGAACAAAAGACCCCTGTGCCCTTTGCAGTCTTTCCCTCCCCATGACCCTAGGCAACCCCTTCCCTGCTTATTGTCACCATAGATTAATTTCACCTGTTCTCAATTTTATATAATGGGATCATATGCTACGTGCTCTTTTGTGCTTCTTTCACTCAGCAAATGTTTTTGAGATTCAGCCACATTGTTGTATGTGTCAGTCACTCCTCTGGTCACTCCTTCTGGGCAGAATTCCATTGTATGGGTATACCACAGTTCATTCACATGTGAACAGACATTTGGGTTGTTTCCAGTTTTGGGCTATTTTGAATAAAGATGCTATGAACATTTGTATACAGTTCTTTTTGAAGAAGTATGTTTTCATTACTAGGATATATAGTGAATGTATACTTAACTTTCTTAGAAACTGCCAAAATGTTTTCCAGAGTGATTGTACCATGTTACATTCCCATCAACAATTTATGGGTTCATATCCTTACCAACACTAAATATTGTCAGTCTTTTTCATTTTAGGCATTCCAATAGGGTATGTATGGGTATTAATATTGATAAACATGAATATATTAATATAAATTTTAACATTTAATTATTTAAACATTAAATGTTAATATTGAGTCTTCCAATCTATGAACATGGTATATCTCTCCATTTATTTAGGTCTTGAATTTCTCTCAATAGTGTATAGGCCATATATAATAATTTTTAATGTTTATTTATTTATTTTTGAGAGAGAGAGAGAGAGAGAGAGAACAAGCAAGGGAGGGGCAGAGAGAGAGGGAGACAGAATCTGAAGGAGGCTTCAGGCTCCAAGCTGTCAACACAGAGTCCAATGTGGGGCTCAAATCCACAAACTGTGAGATCATGACCTGAGCTGAAATTGGATGCTTAATTGACTGAGCCAACCAGGGGCCCCTTACATATATATTTTAAAAAGTCATCCCTAAGTATTTTGTGGGGTTTTTTTTTGGTGCTATTGTAAGTGATATTGAAAGTGTCCTATTTTTCTATATTTCATTATAGCACGTACAAATTTAATTTATATTTGTATTTTGTATTTTGACCTGTATCTTGTAACCTTGCACACTTATATGTTCTATTCCTTAGAATTTTTTCATATATTATCTAGCCTTCTGCAAATAAAAACAGTTTCACATATTTCTTTACAATCTTTATGCCTTTCATTTCTTTTCCTTTTTTTTTTTTTTTTTTTTTTTTTTTTAAGTAAGCTCTAGGCCCAGTGTGGGGCTTGAACTCATGACTCCGAGATCAAGAGTCGTACGCTCTACTGACTGAGCCAGCCAGGCACCCCTGTTCTCCTTACTTCTGAGTCTTTATTCTTCACCTAGGTGGCACTTTGTTCATATTTCTTATTTCTTGGTGATAGTAATGGCAAGTATTTATTAACACCTACCATATGCTAAATACTGTACTAGACCCTTTGCATATAATATTTTATGTAATTCTTGTTCCTTCTTTGTGAAATAGGCATCATTCTATGAACAAGGACCCTGAGGCTCAGAGAGACAAGTAATTGGCCAAGGTGATTTGGCAGTTGATACATGTTGGAGCCAGGATTTGAACCAGGGGTATTTGGCTTTGAAGCCTGTGCTTTCTTTCACATTGGACGAGGGGTAGAACTGGCCCTTTAAGGATCTAGCTGCTGGTTTCAGATCAGGCAGTTGAGGACCATTCTTTCCCAGAATCCCATGTATGGAGTGATGGGAAAACAGAGACTCTTAGAAAAATGTCCTGCTCCTGGCTGCCCTCTCTGAACACTGTGGTTCCAGCTGGCCGCAAAGTTATTTCACTCTCGTGTTGGCAGAAGGAGTTAAGCACAATCCCCATCTGGCTTCTGGTGCCTTGTTCTGTGTGGCAACTACCTCATCCAGCCCCTGCTGGGATGGGGCGTATGGGGAGCTTGCTCTGTACGCTGTACTCGTAAACATGGCCTGGGCTGCGTGAGTCAGAGCGGCCTTGGGGAGACGTGGATTCAGCCGCTCAGGATCCCATTTCAGTTGGCTGCCAAGGACCAAATGTCACTGCACTGCGAGGCCACTTCCAGTGTCACTGTCTGTCTCTGACCCTCTGGGGCTGGCTCACTCGGCTCTGAAAGCCTCGGCTGCAAAGGCAGGCGTAGGGAGAGGTGTGGAAGCACAGACGTGTGAGGTCAGCCCTGGTGCTGCCATGAGAGGAATCACACGGGGTCCTAGAGTGGAGTGGGTGACCGCAGAGCCTAGGCCTCCTGGCTGGGGTCCCCTGGACACAGCTTTTTTTTTTGTTTCTAGACAGCTCTTTTATGGATCATCTTTCCCAGGCTTCTGACCAGCTCCTCTTAACAAGGCTTTGCTACAGGCCCCAGAAAGAACTGCCCTAGTCAGCAGGTTGGTGCTTACTCCACAAGGAGTCACTGGGCACCGAACCAGATGACTCAGTGGCACCCTACCCAAACACTCCCTGGTCTGAAACCTTTACAGTGTGCCGGCTGCCAGGATGGATGGGTGACAGTCAGGGGTTGTGTGGGGAGGTAGGGCTAGCCTTCGTTTTCCAGATTGTCGTCGAGATCGGATCACCCACCCTGGTAGGTGTGTGCCCGGGTGCCCGTTGAGCGCTGCCCTATCAGCAAAGCACACGAGACGTTCCGCTACATGACACGTGGGCACGTGTGTGTGGACACGTGTGTGGGCATGTATGTGCGGGCATACATGTACGTGGGGGGGGCGTGTTTGTGGGCATGTGGGGGGGTTCCAGTTACCTTAATGCTCACTTTTATTTATTTATTTGTTAAAAAAAATTTTTTTTTTTTTAAATCTTAAGTAGGTTCCACGCCCAGTGTGGGGCTTGAACTCACGACCCTGAGATCAGCAGTTGCATGCTGTACTGACTGAGCCAGCCAGGCGCCCCCTAACTTTTATTTATTCTTAAAATGAATGAATGAATAAATGAATTTCCCTGATCTTTTTTTTTTTTTTTTAAGTGTTTATTTATTTCAGTAATCTCTACACCCAACGCGCGGCTCGAATTCAAAACTGAGCCAGCCGGGTATCCCTCATCTTTACTTTCTTTTTTTTTTTTTTTTTATTATTATTTTTATTTTTTTTATTAAATTTTTTTTTTTCAAGTTTTTTATTTATTTTTGGGACAGAGAGAGACAGAGCATGAACGGGGGAGGGGCAGAGAGAGAGGGAGACACAGAATCGGAAACAGGCTCCAGGCTCCGAGCCATCAGCCCAGAGCCTGACGCGGGGCTCAAACTCACGGACCGCGAGATCGTGACCTGGCTGAAGTCGGACGCTTAACCGACTGCGCCACCCAGGCGCCCCTCTCATCTTTACTTTCTAAAAAGCTGAGAAATCAACGTTTTTCCTGCTTGCCGGAAGCCTGTGAGTTAGAGTACATGCGGAGCAAAACACAGTGTGCCTCCGAAAATGAGGGCTCACAGAGGGGAAACTTCACCCCTCCGGCGTGGCCTGGGCAGGACCGGCCGGGCTCTGGTGCCCAGGGGTCAAGTCTTTCCCATGTAGTGCTCTGTTGTATAGACGACACCGTCGTGTTTCTCAGTAGCTGCTTGTTCAACAACCTGGACTCATGGGATCTCTTCCGTCTTTCTCCCTAGATGCCGTGACTGTGACAGAGTCACTGGGCCTTGTACATGCTGGGGAGGAGCCTTCCTTTTGGGGGTGATCACATTCATCTGGGCATGCCTGCAGTACTCTGGGCCCATGGATCTGAAGGAGAAGCACGTGGTAGGCCATGCTCGGTTCCCTTATGGGTATTGTCTGTGTGCCTCTGTTGGACTCTCCCTACTTGTGTTTGCCTGGGGGGTCCTCACTGGGGGAGGCTTTAAGCCAAAAGTGACAGGGGGTGTGTGGCTCTGAGGATTGGGGTACGGGATGGTGACCCCCCCTGAGAGGGTGCTGTCGCTGGGCTGCGAAGCGCTCCGGGAGCCGGGAGCACAGGACAAGGGGTCGACCGGTTAGCGCAGCGGCATGGGAGCAGGTTTCTGATTCAGGTTGGCGCCAAGCCAGTCTTCCACTTCTTGCCCAGGGGTGTGTAATTTCGTTGGTTTGCTCTTCGTAGGGCTCTGCCCCAACCTGCTGAGCCATGTTGAGTACTGTTGGGCACCCTCTGTGTGGTTAGAGAAGAGCTCCCCAGTCAGACTCCAAACACAGCTGCGTAACCAGCTGGAGGTGAGAGCCAGGAGGCCCAGGCATCTGCGAGGTCGGCCCCCCCCCTTCCTCCTCATTGCCTGACACAGGTACACCTCCCAGCCTCCAGGTACACTGCCTTCTCCTGGCATCGGTCTGCCGTCGATCAGAGTATCCCTCTCCCGTGACGGAGACCACCCCGGCAGAGGTCCTTCCGTCTCTTGCCTGGACTTCTGCCACAGCTTCCCACGGGTCCCTCTGTCTCTGATCTCCTTCTTCCACTTGCTGTCAGACGAAGGTATCCAGAATGCAGAGATGGCCTTTTGTCCCCTCTGCTTAAAAGTCACCAGTGGGTCCACACCACCTGCTGAAACCTTGGGTGTGGTGGGCAGAGCCCTCCGTAATCCACTGCTGCCTGTTGGCCCAGTGTCCCTAGCCTCCCCCGCCATGGTCTTTAGCACTAGTAATTCTGAATGCTTCAGAGTTTGGGCACACCGTCCATGTTTAGGCTCCTATTTTTTTTTTTTTTTTTCCTGACAAACTCCTGCTATTCTTTCTTCAAGAGCCATCACCTTCTCCTGATAAGTCCTCCCTCCCCTCCAGAGGACCCTCTTTCCAGCAGTCATAGTCCCTCCGCCACTGTGCCCACCACACGGTATTGAAACAACCTGTCTGTCCCACTTGATCCCAGTGTCCCTGGCTCCTAGCATAGAGCCTGGCATGCAGCAAAGGCTTAGGAAATATTTATCAGCTTGAACTTATGGATAGTGATCTTCCTGCCAAAGAGATCTTGGAAGGTCTGGAGAGGGAGCTGTGGGTCTGCACGCTGGGTCCCTGGTGGAGCCTGGCTGACTGCTGGCTCGCTCGTTCAGCTCCAGGCTTCACATGCCTCTGGGCCAGCGTGGAAGAGCTTGTAGGCCTGAACTTGAAGCAGGTATGTTCAGCGTCCTGTTCACAGATGCCTCTGGCTGTTCTCCAGGGGTTCATCCTGGTAGGATTGGCACAGAGGGAAAGCTACTAGCCTGGCTGCAAGGGTGCTGTATACAGCTGTAAGAGCTGTGCGCTGTTCAATTCCAGGGAGCACCCCCTTGAAGCTTTGATATTGTGTGATATGGTGGCCTGCCTGGGTGAGGCTGAGTGTCTCAAAACAGAGGACGGTGTTGTCCTCTGGTTCCAGCGTGTTGCTGAAACACCAGGTTTCTAGTGAGTTGGGGAAACAAAGTTCTGTGATCCAGCCAGCAGGCTGGCTTCTCTCTCGAGCCTGAGTAAGAACACTTGAGAGCCCAAGATGGTTAGGTCTCAGGGGTCATTTTTCCTAGAGAATTTTTCTTTATTCTCGTCTTTGTCCTTCTGGAGAGATGAGTCCTGTCCTAGAAACATCATCAGCTGCATTCACGGAACCCTTCCTTTGGGTTGGTGGAGCTCTAGGCCGTGGGGAGGTAGCCCCTGGCTTGGAGACGCTTACAGTCCAGCTGAGGAACTGACGGTATAAGCAGTTAAGAAATAGAACTGGACACGGTTTCTACCGGAGGAGGCGGTTTCTACCGGAGGAGGCCTACCGGAGGAGGCGCCTCCTCGTGAGTTGTATACATGGGCTTGTAAAGATCACCCCGGGTGGCCTCCAAGAGTCAGGGCTTCTCAGAGGCATGGGAACAAAGAGAGCTGGATGGGAGAGGTTGATGGAAAGGGCCCGTCGTCCCCTGGCTGTAGCCCAGGATCAGCTTGGCTGTTGCCGGTTGATTTTTTTTCTCCCCCCGCTCCCCTTCATGACCTACTGGTCCTCATTGTCCCCGTCAGAACCTTATCTCCTCGGTTCCGGGTCCGCTGTGGAGGAGGTGCTGTGGCAGTGAGCGCCTGGGCTTCTGTTTCTTGGGTGCAGCGATCCCTTTTCACTTGCTGAGGCTGGCAGTGTGGGAAGGGGCGGGGTGGGAGAGGGCCTCATTGGGGTCCCGCTGAGCCGCTGGCTTAGACCCTGTGAGCTGTTCTTTCCAGGGCCCATCGCACAGCAGGGAGAGTGCTTGCTTAGTTGTGGTGCCCACAGAGCAGGGCCCTGGCAGAAAGCAGAAAGGGAAAGTGTCTCCTGGGAGCAGGGGACAGGGGGATGCCAGTCTCTTCCTGGCGGTTTGCTAAGGCTACGGCCCACTGCACTGCTGCCTCCTCCACCCCCTGGCCTGCACCTCGCGGAGACTTCCCGCCCTTAACCTCTGGACTGCCTGGCCCCTCCTTTTCTGCTCCTGTTCAGATCTGGATTTGGCAGAGGAGGGGGGGCGGGGAGGGGGCTGCGCTGGGTCGGGGGAGGAGAGAGGCGGACTTGAACTCAGCCGAGGCTCTCTCTTCCCCTCCCTGCAGCTGGAGATGGTGTTGTTGGTGTTGTTGGTGTTGTCTAGGAAACAGGGCCCTGGAGAAAAGTGTTCAGGCTCTCTAGTTATTGGACCTGTTGGGCTGCTTCGTCTCCCTTGGGGTTTTACAGCCCCTTCCTAAAGGTGGCCTGGACGCAGGCCGAGAAATTTGCGGTCCACTCCCAAGGCCTTTTGAGGGTCTGCGCTGAGAGCTGCCCGTGTGTCAAATTCGGGGGTCCCAGTGCTCATGGAGCCCCAGGTCACTGGCTGGGAGATGAGGGCCCATGTCCGCAGGGGTCTCCTGTCCCAGAAGCTCTTTGGCAGGTATGTCTAAATGTGACTGCGTGATTATCAGCTGCTGGCCCATCTCTGCTGTTGGGGTTCCTCGCCCCAACCTGGTGGGAAGGTGTTAGGTCTTAGGTATTGGAATCCTCAGAAGCCCTTCCTGTCTGCTGGCTCCTCCCCCTTCAGCTGGATTCTCGCACTGGATTCTTCCGCCTGATTCCGGGCCCCGTGCTCTGCCTCTTAGAAGCCACGGCTCCAGGCTTCTCAATGGCCTGTCCTTCCCCTCCATGCGGATGTGCTGCTATTAATAACTGGCAAGTCCCCCCTCCCCTCCTTCCTGCAGCTAGAACTGTGGGAAGAGCTGCTGCTGGCGTGGCTCCATTCGGGGAGTCTCTGAGCGATTCGGGGGAGCTCTCATGGATGGCGGGCGCCCACCTTGCCCAGTGAGTTGGGGGCCAAGGAGAGGTGGTCCAGGGGGAGAGTCCAGGTACCCCCGGGGGCCACGGTTGCCCCCAGGTTCCAGCAGCCACCTCCTGCACGGCCTCTCCTCCCCATGCATGCACAGCCCCTTGGCCGCGGGTGCCCCTGCACTCACCCCTCGGTGGCCTCTGATGAGTGGACCAAGCTCCTGGGCATCTGGCAGAGCATCTACAAACTTTCTTCTCTCAGCCCGGCTCCTCCCTCCCCCCTGCTCGCCTCTCCCTCCCTCCCACGGCCGCTGTTGCAGCACTGCCTCCTCCTCCCTCCCTAAATCTGCAGCGTGACTGGAAATAGGCTGAATTAATCAGCAGGCTGAAGCTCCACTCTGCACGGATCCGGATCCGCTGCGGCTCCGGCTCCTAGCTCCCCAGCCCTCGCCTCTCTTTCTCTCTCCTCTCACCCTCTCCCTCTCCCCCTTCCTGTCTCTTCTCCTCTCTGCTTGAGGGTGGTGGTGGAAGTTCTGTAGTTGACTTCTGTGGCTCAGGCTCTACCCCATGCTCTTTAAGCAGACAGAGCTATGGATGCCCCATCGGGGCAAATGCACCAAAGTGAGTATATGCCAACTTGGTTTTATATTTCTGTTACAAACGCCTTGTTCTCTGCTTTGGGTGCACGGCTTTGACTTAGCAATTTGCGCCAGTCTTGAAGATGGGTGCCGAACCGCAGGCAGCTCAGATTATGAGGTAGCTGGGACTGAGGAAGGAGGCTGAGAATGGGAGCCACAATGCCCGTGTGTCCAGGGAGCTGCCAGCCAGGCTTCCAAGGCACCCAGAGTAGGACTGGAGCTGAGTGTCCCAGTAGGGCATCCTATCGAGTTATGCTGGGACCTGGGTCTCCATGCACAGGTGATGGGAAGCCCTGGGCCTGGAAGCCACCCCTCCTTGGGGCCAGCAAGGGGGCTTTTTTTTTTTTTTTTCCCCCCGGATCACATGGGTCATTGAGGTAGGAGCAACCAGGGCCAGGCTGATTTCTTCCTCAGTCTGGGTGGTCGCAGGAGGAAGAAGATGGGTTGATGGGTCGAAGTGCCAAGGTCAGCATGCGCCTGGAAGAGGAAGAAGCTGGAGGCTTTGCTTTGCCTGGCTGAAGACAAGGCTGATTTGTGTCTGGCCATGCTCGGAAGAGATTTATCGTGGCTACTAAAAAGGACCAGCTTCAGTGATTTAGGCACTATGTGGGTCCCCTCCCCACCTGCACTGGCTAAGAAAGCTGTGACCTGGGGACTTGGTTCAAGGGCCAGCCAGTTCTAATTAGTGGCTATCTGCTGTTGTCAAGGCTAAGGGTCCCCATCTATGTTTGTAACCTATCCACCTGAGCCTCTGGGACCTGGTTGCTGCTCCCCAAATAGGTGGAGTGGGAAGGAAAAGAGCAGCTGTGTGGACCTATGAGGAGTCCTGAAAGGACAAGGGCTGGGGGCCAGGGACTTGTGGCTCCGGGCCACCTGGGAAACCTGACCGAGGTGGTGCGGGAGAGCTCAGGGGTGTTAGTTCTGGAAAGGCTTGTTAGACTGACCCAGATGCTCTGCGTCAGGCCCTGCAGATCTGGTCCTGTTCAGTAGCGGGTTTTTTTTACAGTTCGATTTGATGGATAGAGTCCTTTCCCCACCCTTCTGCTCCTTTAAAGCCCCATGCCCTCCCCGTGTCCCCCCCTTTGATGACGGAGCAGGCAGGAGAAGTCCAGCTCATGAGGGGCATTTGTGGCCAGCATCCCCTGAGCCTGGGTTTCGTAGGGGCTCAAGCTACTCTGTTGGGTCCACTTGAGTCTGACATTTAAAACGGCGGGATGGGGTTGCTTCTACCTGTAAAGCATCGGTGTGAGTGGGGAGGCAGGAGCCTGCCTCTGGTGTAGAGATCTCGACCAGCCATCCTGCCTCACCCTGGGAACGTCTTGGGAGGTGTCTGGCGGTGGGGCGGAGTGGCAGATTTTGAGCATCTGGAAGCAGGAAGAATCTCTTACTCCCTGTGGGTACTTAAGGCTGGGGCAGCTTTCTTGGCCCTGTGGACAAGAAAAGCAGACCTTCGGGTGGCGTGTGTACGAGTCAGGTCCTTCTTTCTCAAACCAACCATACGCATCCGTGTACAGGGTCCCCCCCCCGGCGCCCAGCCTCACTCGTGTCTTGAGAAAGGCCGGCAGGGCCAGCTCGCGCGTGGCCCTTTCTTAATTTCCCTTGAAGATGCCCAAGTTCCGCCAAGTTCCTCGGCTTTGGCTCTCACGTTGCAGCAGGGAAGGTGCCGTGAGAGAAAACTGATTTTCCCTGCAACCGGGACCCTCCCGCTGGAGGCAGGGTGAGGTGTTGCTGTTCCGTGTCAGCGAGGGGGCCATGGCATTTAGATGAGCGTGGCTGGGGCCAGGCAGAGGAGGCTGGCCCAGAAGGCTGTGTCCTCGCCCCAGGGCCTACCTGTACGGGCAGGCACTTTCTTCAGGAAGCATGTAATTACAGAGTGGCTACTTTTCCTCTGCTATGCTGTCTTTAATCGCCAGTCTGGAGCTGGTGTTCCTGGCCAGACACAACACGCGTGGGCAGACACACACAGTCCGTTCCGCAGGCCTCTGCTGGCCCTGACCCAGGAGCACTTTGCCCTCTGGCCCATACCTCCCACACCTGGAGACGCCTGGAGAACAGCAGTGTGCAGGTCCCAGGAAGCCGGGTGCAGAGAGAAAGGAAATCGGTTTCTGGGTTGTGGAAGGGGAAGCCCTGGGTTTCGGGGCACCTGGCATGAGGCAGCGGATGTCAGGACAGCCACAGGGCAAGCAGAGGGGAACTGCGGGTGTCCAAAGTCTAAAAGCCTGGCTGGAGGAGGGGCGCCACCCTGGTTCCCTGGTTGCTCCTCTTAGCCCTTGCCTGCCTTCCTGAGCATGGTCCGCATCCCAGACCCAGCAGCTTCCCATGTGACCTGCAGCCCCCTGGGATTTATCCAGCCCTCCCTCTGTCCTGCCCAATCCCCATCTCTTTGGCGGGCAGCCTTTCTACCTCTGCAGGCCAGCCCTTCCCTGCCTCCGGGAGGTTTTCTCACTGCAGCGTTCCTGGAGGCCCTGGCAAGTCCATCTTGGGAAGCTTCACGTCTCCCCCCTGCGGAGAGGGAGCTCATAAAGCTCCTGGGGGAGAAGTGGGCAGGGGTGGAGGGGTGGTGTGGGAGGCCCTGTGTACCCAACTTCTTCTTCCCTGGCCCAAATCTTCTTCTTCCCTGGCCCAGGCGTCACCCCCTGGGCCATTCCCTTAGACATGAGAAGGCCTCGGGTCTCCTTTTCCTTTCTTCCTCCCCTCCCCCACTCCCGTGCAGGAGTCAGGGAAGCAGACGTACAGACCTCAGCCTTACCTGACACTCATTTGTCCTGGACCACGGCTTTTCAGGAAGGTCCCAGGATCTCTGCCAGAGGGAGGTGGATGCTCTGGAGTATAGTATTTACCCTTGCTAGGGTACGGGCCCTCTGCCCAGAGGGCCATTTCTTCCTGAGCTGAAATACCCAGTTATCCCCTCTGGGAAGAAGCAGCTCTTATCTTCATAATCCCCCAAAGCCAGCATGGAGAGTGGGGATTAGGGGAGATTTAGGCAAGGGATCTGGGAAGTCTTGGGGCCAGGTTTGCTCTGGAGCCCGTCCTCATTTCTCGGACTGAGAAAGCTGGCAATGGGCCAGTGTTGGGGCTCCACTCAGGTGGGTCCTACCAGGGCGGGTCTGCAGCCGGGGGACACTGCCCCTGTGCAGCATCCCATTCTAGTAATGGAGACGTGTGTCCTATGAAGGACGAGGCTGCCAAGGAGAGGGCTGGATATGGAGACAGGCACAGAGGAGGAAGTCTGGAACATTAGTGGGCAAAGCCAGGGCAGACCCCAGGGAAGGCAGGTGTGGAGTAGGGGAGGGCAATGGGCCGAGGCAGCCAGGGCGTCACCAGCTCAGCCACCCTTGATCAAGACTCAGTAGATGACCTCAGTCCCTTTCTTGACGCCCCAAGTCTAGGGCTTTGCTCCTTTTACTCAAGAACCTTTCCTGGTGGGAGCTCACACTGGTGCTCTTGGGATGGCCCTGGGAAAGACCCAGTTCTCCCCCAGCCCTCCTTTCCCCGGGAGTGTTCTTTTTCCCAGGACCCCCGACCTGGGGATCTGTGCATCAGATTCAATGCGTGCATCAATCCCAACTTCTGAAGTTTTGATTCAGTGGATTTGGGTGGGACCTGGGCATCCACCTTTTTAGAAGCTGCAGGTGTTTCTGCTAGAGATCCCCGGCCGACAACCCCTGATGGAGATGTCACTGGGATCCCAGAATCCATGCGTGCATTCATTCAGCAAGTGTTCACTGAGCTGCTGCCGTGTGCCAGGCCCTGTCTTAGCAGTTGGCTGCAGGGGTGTGTGGAGATGGAAGAATTCAGACCTGTTTTCAGGGAACTGACAGCCAGGTGGGAGAGCCAGACAAGTACATCTATAATGACAGTTCTCCATGACGCAGACTGTGAGCCAGGTTGTCCAGTGTGCTATTGGAATACAAACCTCTCCTGTAAGTGCAGCCCTTGGTTTTGGGAAAATTTCCCAGAGCAGGTGATCTTTGAGCTGAGTCTTGAAGGGGGAGTAAGAGTTGTCTGGGGCAGGCAGGGTGTTGTTGGTAGGAAAATGCAGAAAGGTACTCGCCCATCAGCTAGGAGAGCATGGCTTGCGTCAGGAGTGGAAGAAATGCCGGAAAGGGGACTGGAGAACTAGCAGATCGCAGATCATGCTTTGGAGTCTGGGCTTGATTGGCAAGATAAACGCGGTCAGTTGATCTGATGTCTGCTACTGTGGCTGGATGTCACAGTTGGTTTGGAAAAGGTAGAGACTGGAGAGGGGGAAGGGGAGGTAGGGTTGGGGGGAGGGGGGGGTCACTGCAGGAGCTGTGCTGTCTGGGCCCGGAAGGGCCACATTCCAGGGTTTTGGATGAAACCACTCCTGGGCCCTGTGAAACAGTAGTACAGCAGTTGAGTAAACAGGCCAGAATTCAGGGCAGTGGTCAGGCTAGAGGTAAACTTCAGGAATTGTAAGCTTGGTGGTGATGAGCAACTATTCCATGATGGTGGCTGAGGTTGCCCTGGAAACTTATATGAATTTGTTGAGATGCCTTAGGGTGGGCTGTGGGGTTAGATGGACAGGAAAGAAAAGCCAGTCAGAGAAGGAGAAAACAGGAGCGAAACCCAGGAATGGGGCTGTCAATAAGAAGAGGCCAGGCTGGGGTCACACAGGACAACGTGGGTGGTCCCCAGTGTTGCCCAGGACCACCCCCATCCGTGCCCCGTTCCACCACCCTCGGTGACGTGACAGTTGTCCCTTTCCTGGGAGCAGCTGTCTTTTGTCTGAGATTGTGTCCTTCCCGATGCTGGAGCATCCTCCCTTCTGTGAAATGGTGGAAACAGAAGATCGTGGGTTTTTTTCTTAATGCTTTTACTAGGAACAATGAAGAGACAGCGTCTCTTTGTTAGTTATCCTCTCCCTGCTTAAAAACACACTATGTTTCGGCCTGTGAAATATAAGGACGGCAGCAGAGGTAGAGGGGAGGTGAGGGGCCAGATCGGTGTGAGGGGTGGGGAGATGCTGATGGCCTTGGAAGGTGGGTTAGGAAACCCTGAGTAGAGAGAGTTTCGGGTCTGTTTCTGTTTTAAACTTGGCCTTGAGGAGTAGGGGATTTTTAACGTGGTGGAGATTTGAGCCAACACCCTGAGGGCTGGGACTAGTGGAGGAAGAGGAGGGAGGATTCAGGGGGGAGGGATGAGGGAAGGCCACTCCAGGCAGTGACTGGGGTGGGGGGGGGGGTGCCCAGAGAGATGCTGAGGGCCTTCTGCTTCCCTCCCAGGGCGAGCCACCCTTGGCCCTGGGCCTGTCCACCCGGAAGGCCCTCAGCATCCTGAAGGAGCAGCTCGAGGCGGTGCTGGAAGGACACCTGAAGGAACGGAAGAAATGTCTCACGTGGAAGGTGAAGGAAGCTTTTTCACAGGGAGCCCAGAGCCTGAGTGGGATGGCGGAGAGGCGTGGGAGGCCCGTGACTCTCCCGGTGACCCTGGGCTGCCTCGCAGACTCATGTCCTGGGTGCACTTGGCGCAGGAGCCCGGGAGGAGACCGAGGCAGCCCTGGGGGGGAGGAGGGGGGGGGGGGGGAGCGGCCAGTCGGTCCGAGGGCTGGGGCAGGGTCAAGCAGCTGTGGAAGGTGGCCAGATTCCAGCAGGATGCTGCGTCCCGGCTCCTTCCCCGGGCCCTCGCTCCCCGCCGCCCTTCCTCACCCCTCCTCACCTCCTCAGGAGATGTGGAGGAGCAGCTTCCTGCACCACAGTAACCGCTGCTCCTGCTTCCACTGGCCGGGGGCCTCGCTCATGCTGCTGGCGGTGCTGCTGCTGCTGGGCTGCCACGGGGGCCAGCCGGCGGGCAGGTGAGCTCCCTCCCTCCTCCGAGCCGCCCCACCCCTGCCTCAGGTTCAGCATGTCTGCCCCCCACCCCACCCCCAAGTCCGGGTTGTTAGGAATCCTCAGTCCCTTGGCTGGCTGCTGTCAGCACCAGAACCAGACACGCTTTCCAGAAGGGGCCGGGGCGGGGCGCCCCTCTCCCTGCTAGAACCCCCTTCACTCCTTCCTGCCAGCCACGGGGCCGAGCTGGTGAGCGCCTCGGCGCTGTGCCTCCTGCTCCTCCTCAACCTCATCCTCATCGGGCGGCAAGATCGGCTGAAGCGCAGGGAGGTAGAGCGGAGGCTCCGAGGGATCATTGACCAAATCCAAGGTGAGGCCAAGGGTCAGGCGTGCCGGGCGGGAAAGAGTGCCCTGTGATGCGTCGGAGCCCTGTGAGCTCTTCTCCCGAGTCCCAGCCAGGAGCCCGGCACACGGGTGGTCAGCATTCTGGCGGCTGTTGGTGTCAAGAGAGTGAGAAGGCTCAGCCGCCCTCTTTTGAGCAGGACAGTGGTAGCCAGGGACAGCTAGGCGCATGCAGGTGGTGGCCTGGGCACGGCACGCAGGCTTGCTAACGGTGGGAGACTAACAGAGAAGACCCTCTCTTGGCAGGAGAACAGTGAGATTTTTTCCCTTCCACGTCTGTCTTGTCCAGTGGTACTGGGCCAGGGCAGGTGGGAAGATGGGCCGGAGAAGTCTAAGACCTGCAAGAATCAGGGGTGGGGGCCCGGAGCCGGGAGCCCCAAATGGAGCAGCCCTGATCCTAAAGAAGGGAGTTGCTCAGTCAGATTTCTGCTTGTCCTTTCATTCAGGTAGTGGTTACGCCCCAGCTATGGATCAGGGGTGTTAGGTTCTTCTGAGAGACGGTGGTTCCCACTTCCCAAGGGCATGTGGTCTTGTAAGAGAAACACCTGTTGTCTGAGACCTTTCTCTAACTGTACTGGGCAGAATGCTAAATCGAGGGGATGCCTGGGTGGCTCAGTTGGTTGAGTGTCTGACTCTTGATTTTGGCTGAGGTCATGATCCCAGGGTCATGGGATCGAGTCCCATGTCGAGCTCTGTGCTGAGCATGGAGACTGGTTAAGATTCTCTTCCTGTCTCCCTCTGCCCCTCTCCCCCACTTGCATTCTCTATCTAAAATAAAAAAATTTTTTTTAATTATTATAAATAAATAAATAAATAAATAAATGCTAAGTGAGAAGACGTTGCTTCATTCTGAAATGACCAATGAGTTGCAGCCATGTGCCAGGCACAGGAAGTGACTGAGAAAGATGGGCCCTGCCCTCCGAGAGCTTAGTCTCTTGCTCAGGAAGCATCCATGGCTCCCTGTTGCTCATCAAAGCATCCCAGAGACTCTGGCCCAGGCTCCAACCTTCCTCTCCAGCCTCTTCTCCTGCTACTCACCCTCATGTGAAAAGTACTCCCCAGTCCTAAAACCACTGCGGACTTCCCTGCTTCTGTGCCTCCATCCTGCTGTCCTGCCTGCCCTGCTCCTCCCTCACTAGGCTCTAACTGAAGATCTTGCCCCTCCTTCAGGACCCACCCTTTTGCCCTGAAGCCACCTCTGATCACATCAGCTCCTCTGTGCTCCCTGCAGCACTGGGATCTTTCCTAACACTCTGAGCACATGCTTGCCTTGCTTTGGTGTTATCTGCCCACATGCATCTCTCTTTTCGGTTATGGCTCCTCAAGGGCAGGGACTGTGTCTTCTTTGATCTTTGCACCCCTCAAAGCCCTCGGCCATGGTTGTGAAATGTCTTTGAATGGAATGGGGCTACAAAGAAGAAGAGCTTCAGGTGTTCAGAGGCCTTGGCGGTGCCTGGGCTGGAGCGGTGGGAAAGGCTTCACAGGGGAGGTGACCTTGGGCGAGAGTCGGAGTGAATGGTGTGGGTTGCAGCAAACCTTCTGGGAAAGGAAGGAGAAAGAAGGCCGCGCTCCATGGTGTGTGCTGCTGGGTGGCTGGGGTGTGGGGCTGTGGGTGAGGTGCTTTTCCTCTTTCCATTCTCGTCAGATGCGCTCAGGGATGGCAAGGAGATCAAGTGGCCGGATGCCATGTACCCAGACCTCCACATGCCCTTTGCACCATCCTGGTCCCTGCACTGGGCGTACAGAGATGGACATCTGGTCAACCTGCCAGTTAGCCTGTTGGTGGAAGGAGACATCATAGCTCTGAGGCCCGGCCAGGAATCGTTCGCCTCTCTGAGGGGGATCAAGGTAGCTCAGGACTTTTCTCCTCCCCTGGAAATGCCATGGGAGCATCCACAGGCAATGGTGGGAGGGCCCCAGGGCTTAATCCTGAAGCTTCCTGGCCAGCTCACAGGCTTCTTGGCAAGGGCTCTTAGGAGAACAGAGAAGGGCTAGAATATTTTTCTCCTTCTTGGCCTGTTCTTTCTTTTCTCTGCCCCTTAAGCTTGTGGGAATCCAGTTCCACAGCTGCCCCCAGCCCTCCGCCCCACAGCTGACTCTTTGCTAACTGATGGTCCCTAACCCAATGAACTGCTTCCATTTAGCTGGAATTGTCAAGGAAGGGTGGCTTCCGAATGAACCTGTTAATTGCCCTCAACCTCCTCCCCCTTCCTCCCTGGCAGGATGATGAACACATTGTCTTAGAGCCCGGAGACCTGTTTCCCCCTTTCTCTCCACCCCCTTCCCCCAGGGGAGAAGTGAAGAAAGGGCCACAGAACCCCCAGCAGCACCGACTCTTCCGCGTCCTTGAGACCCCTGTGATTGACAACATCAGGTAGGGTTGCTGCCCTGCCTTCCTTCTGTCCCCTGACTTCTCCTCGTCCCTAGTGGCTCTGTGAGCTGGGGGCAGGGGGTGGGTGACGAGGAGCCTTGTTTACGCTGAGGTTCCCTTAGGGCAGGCACCTCTATGGGGTCTTTTCTTTAGTGTCTCATGAGCATTCCTAGACTGGGTGATTGTTCCTCTCC
Organism: Neofelis nebulosa; assembly: GCF_028018385.1. Taxonomy (NCBI): domain Eukaryota; kingdom Metazoa; phylum Chordata; class Mammalia; order Carnivora; family Felidae; genus Neofelis; species Neofelis nebulosa. The sequence continues at coordinate 19,006,348 of NC_080797.1, read as the reverse complement.
CCCCTGTTGGAACTCTGAGGGGACGGCTCTGGAGGCTGCCCCAGACCCCTCTCTTGGGGGGCGGGGGACTTGGTGGGGGCCAGGGAATAGGAGAGATTGCCTGACTCAGTGATGCCCCGTAAAGGTGCATGTTTCTGGCCTCTTCCTGAGAGTTTGCACAACTGTAGGGTCACCCCTTTCTGCAGGTGGTGCCTGGACATGGCCCTGTCCCGCCCAGTCACTGCTCTGGACAACGAGCGGTTCACGGTGCAGTCGGTGATGTTGCACTACGCTGTGCCTGTGGTCCTGGTGCGTGAGGCGGGCCGCGCGGGGCAGGGGAGAGGGCCAAGGAAAAGGGGGAGCCTCAGGGCCAGATTCAGGTGAGCGTGTGAGTGAAGACAGGGATCCCAGAGTGAGCTGGCCAGTGCTGGGGTTGGGGGCGTGTGAGTGGGCAGAGGAAAGGGAACCTTAGAGCCCGAGTGTCTCTCTGGGTGGCGGGGGCTAAGGCTGCACCTCTCCTGTGCCCCAAAGGCCGGCTTCCTCATCACCAACGCCCTGCGCTTTATGCTGAATGCCCCTGGGGTCACGTCCTGGCAGTACACCCTCCTCCAGCTACAGGTAACCCCCACCGTATCCCGACTGTCGTGCTTTGCACTTTCTGTGGCGCCTGGGTCCCCTCACGGCGCCCTGACTGTTCCTTCCTCTCTGTGGCCCCAGGGTCCCTCAGGCTTCAAACTTAAGAATGCCTGCCTTCCCTCTTCTCTTCTTGTCCTGGACAGCTGTCCCTTTCCACTCAGGGAATGGCTTCAGGGCCGGGGAAGCCCTTCCCTCCCTCCCTCCTTCCAGGCCAGCTGCTCCTTGGGAGCCTTCAGTGTGGTTCGCGCTTTCCCAGGTGAACGGCGTCCTGCCTGTCCTCCCCCTGCTCTTTCCAGCCCTCTGGGTTCTGGCGACCGCCTGTGGAGAAGCCCGCGTCCTGGCTCAGATGAGCAAGGCCTCTCCCAGCTCCTTGGTAGGTTGTTCCAAGGCATCTGGGGGACAGTGCAAAAAGAATACAAACCAGGAGCAAAAAGCGGGTGCCCAGCGAATGGGTGCAGACTGCGGGCCCGGCATGTGGGCAGGACTTGGGCAGCTCTCCAGGCCAGGCCTGGGAGAGGCCGGTGAGCGTCTGTCCTGGCGCTCAGCAGACAGGGGATTTGGGGATTGCCTGGGTGTCCTTTACCAACGGCGTTGGGAGCCTTGCTGGCATGGGGCCCCCCACCTTCCAGCTCGGAGGCCTGTGTGAGGGTGGCCCCCTGAGCCGGCTCCCTCTTCTCTGCGCAGCTGGCCAAGTTCTCGGAGGACACTCTCAGCAGCTATACAGAAGCCGTCTCCTCTCAGGTATGCTCACCTGGGACACCTTTGGTCCCAGGCCTCCGTAGGCACCGACCTGAGCTCCCTCAAGCTGGCCCCTTGTGGAACCCTGGGGCTCCCCTGCCTTGTGGCCATTGAGTCTCCTGTCTCATGAGGGCAGTGCGCTTTGCCCAGACAAATGCCTCTCCAACCCCAACTTCCTGGCATCCCTGCACTGTTTCCTCTGTTGGCCCCAGAGGCTATCTCTAGGGAAATAATGCTGGACTTTGCCTCTTCCGCCAGGAAATGCTACGCTGCATTTGGGGTCACTTCCTGCGGGTGATCCAGGGGACGTCGCCGACGCTGAGCCATAGTTCCAGCCTGTTGCACAGCTTGGGCTCTGTCACGGTGAGGCTGGGCCCTGTGGGAGGACCCCGCCTCAGCTGGCCTGCCGCCTGGCCATGTGTGGGGTGCCTTTCTGCCACTTACGTGGACCCTGGCAAGTTGGGGAATGCCAAGCCTCCTTCCCAGTTCCTGTCTCTCCCTGCAGGTCCTATGCTGTGTGGACAAACAGGGGATCCTGTCGTGGCCAAACCCCAGCCCGGAGACCGTGTTGTTCTTCAGTGGGAAGGTGGAGCCCCCACACAGCAGCCATGAGGACCTAACAGATGACCTGTCCACCCGCTCCTTCTGCCACCCCGAGGTAGAGGAGGAGGTATGGCCGGCTCCCGGGGACCCAGCTCTGGGCCCGGCCGGTGGCCTCGGGGAGGGTGAGGCTAAGAGGGAGAAGGATGGCTCGAGCACCATTAGGATCTGCTGGGCAGTTGAGGCGGAGCCCCCACAGCCAGCAGTGAAGGGACATAACCACCCTGCCTCCTTGGTCCGTGGCAGCTGTTGGGACCCCAGTCCGAGGCCTGTGCTCCTTGTTCTCTTCAGCCCCACGAACGAGATGCCCTCCTGGCTGGCTCCCTGAACACTTCCCTGCACCTTTCCAATGAGCAGGAACGCGGTGACTGGCCCGGTGACGGTCCCAAGCCCCCTGAATTCTACTCTCACCACAAAGCACACGGCCGCAGCAAACACCCATCCGGCTCCAATGTGAGCTTCAGCAGGGACACAGAGGGTGGTGAAGAAGAGCCTGGCAAGGTGAGAGGAAGGTGGAGAGCAGCCGTGGGGTGTCCCGGCCTCCCTGCCGAAGAGGCTATGGGGCGCAGATGTCACGGCCTCCATTCCCAGGCCACCAGGCTTGGCCAGGCAGGGCCGCCTCCCAAGGCCTCATCTGGGACCCTTCCGGGAAGTAGGCCCTTTCTCCCTTTCTGGATTTCGCAGATGGTAATTGGGCGGGGTGAGGCCCTTTCTCCTAGTTACCACCTTCTAAAGACAGAAAGCTGGCGGCTTCCTCTAAAATATTTCCACTCGCCTGAAAGAGATCCTTCATTGTTCTCTCCCTGGCCTGGGTACTGCCATCGTTGGGGATAGCTACTAGAAGCAGCTGAAGGCCAGCAAGGGCAGGGAGAGGGTGTCGGGGAGGGATGCACAGAGCGTGAGCACGAACCCTCCAGTCTGACGCTGTCCTCTCCCCTCCACGTTTTCCTTGAGGCCCAGCCCGGGCTGGAGGGCGAGCCGTATGAAGCGGAGGACTTTGTGTGTGACTACCACCTGGAGATGCTGAGCCTGTCACAGGACCAGCAGAACCCCTCCTGCATCCAGTTCGATGACTCCAACTGGCAGCTGCACCTTACCTCCCTGAAGCCCCTGGGTCTCAACGTGCTGCTGAACTTATGTAACGCCAGCGTCACGGAGCGGCTGTGCCGGTTCTCAGACCACCTGTGCAACATCGCCCTGCAGGAGAGCCACAGCGCCGTCCTGCCCGTGCACGTACCCTGGGGCCTCTGCGAGCTGGCCCGCCTCATAGGTACGCTGGCCGCCGCTTCCGAACCTGCTGGTGCCCCGTGGCCGCATGGAGAGCGCCGTCAGCCCTCTTAGCTTCTTTTTTTTTTTTTTTTTTTTTTTTACTGTTTATTTATTTATTTTGAGAGAGAGAATGCAAGCAGGGGAGGAGCAGAGAGAGGGAGAGAGAATCCCAAGCAGGCTCCGTGCTGTCAGCACAGAGCCTGATGTGGGGCTCGAACTCATGAACTGTGAAATCATGACCTGAGCCAAAATCGAGTCGGACGCTCGACCAACTGAGCCAGCCAGCGCCCCAGCCCTCTTAGGCTCTGACCACCCCCTTTAACCAGGCACCGTTCGGCAGTGCTTCCTCATCTCGTCTGGGAAAGTAACCAACAGAGGGATGAGCAGGGGACAGGAAGCAGCCCAGCCTGACTGGGCTTGTCTCCGTGCCAGGGAGGGCGGTGCAGGTGCTTCCTCCCGGACACTCTGAGTTGCTATCCCTCCCCCTGCAGGCTTCACTCCTGGGGCCAAGGAGCTCTTCAAACAGGAAAACCACCTTGCACTCTACCGCCTCCCCAGTGCCGAGATGGTGAAGGAAACCTCGCTGGGAAGGCTCTCCTGTGTCACCAAGCGGCGCCCCCCCCTCAGCCACATGATCAGCCTCTTCATCAAGGACACCACCACCAGTGAGCCTTCCAGGCTTGACCAGCATCAGGCCAGACCTTCCTGGAGCTTGGCAGGGCGGAGCTTCTTTTAGGCATCCCTCTTTAGGGGCAGCCCGGGCAGATGAGCTCTAGATAACGTCCCGAGTCTTCTTTGCACGTGGCAGGGATTGGATTTGGGGACTGGGGCTGGGATGGCGTGGCCACAGGGGCCGGGACTGTTTGAAGGACGGGCGGCCTAGTGTCTGCATCACAAGCCCGGCACCTCCCACACAAGCCTGGGGCATCGTGTGGAGACCCCCAAGGTCTCCTTAGCACCCTTCTCGAGGATGGCAGGGTGTTCCCTGAGTGAGTGAGCCGGGAGGAGGGCAGCGGTGGCTTGGGGCACTCACGGCTCGGCCTCTTCCTCCCTGCCTCAGGTACAGAACAGATGCTGTCCCATGGCACGGCGGACGTGGTCTTAGAGGCCTGCACAGACTTCTGGGACGGGGCCGACATCTACCCTCTTTCGGGTTCTGACAGGTGGGTGAGGGGGCACACGCCAGTGCTGGTCGCAGACCGCCCCACCATCTGCCTTCCCGCCGGCCCACGGGCAGTGGGGGCATCTCAGGACTGCTCGACTCACTCCTGCCCTGCTTCCCTGGCAGAAAGAAAGTGCTGGATTTCTACCAGCGAGCCTGCTTGTCTGGCTACTGCTCTGCCTTTGCCTACAAGCCCATGAGCTGCGCCCTGTCCTCTCAACTCAACGGCAAGTGCATTGAGCTGGTGCAGGCGCCTGGCCAAAGCAGCATCTTCACCATGTGCGAGCTGCCCAGCACTGTCCCCATCAAGCTCAGCACCCGCCGCAACAGCTGGAGCTCTGACGGTACCGTGCACGTCTGTCCCTGTGGGGGCCCCGAGTGGGGAGGGCTTCCGGAGGGCCGTGGAGTCCATCATAGCAGAGGGGACAGTGGGCGCAGCATCAAGGTGGCACTCACCGCTTGGTGATGTGGGCCAGTCCCTTAGCCTTCTCGTGGATAGGTCGGTGCTTGCTCTGGTCTCCTCTCCTCACAGGTTTCTTGTGACACTCCAGTGGGGTACTGGATAGCAAAGGGCTTTCTTTGAAAGTTATAAAATAGCAGTATTTATAGAACATTGGCCTTACTTGAACCAGACAAAAGGCCAGGTCACAACCCTGCTGAAACAGAGGGACTCAGAGCCACCCTGCCCCTCCCCACTCCACCAAACAGACAGACTCACAGGGGTCTTATGACCCAAAAGACCATGAATTGAGGCCATTGCTGAGAGTGAGGGCAGCCCCCTAGCCTTGGACCAGGGCTGGACTCTATCGTTACTCCTGAGGATTGTCACCTGACTGATGAGTACCTCTCGTTGTCTTTTCTCCTGTGTCCGTTGGCTCCTTTGTATGTCTTGGCGGTGTGTGTGCGTGGCTGTGTGTGGTCCCCCGGGGCCCACGTGCTCATTGATTTGGGTGTGGCATCTGTGTGTGTGGCCTGGGCCGCCTCCTGGAATCTGCTGGTTCCTGGGTGTTCCTGGCCGGGCTCTGTGCCTTGTGCCTACCTGAAGAAGGGATCGGGGAGGTGCTGGAGAAGGAAGACTGTATGCAGGCCCTGAGCGGCCAGATCTTCATGGGCATGGTGTCCTCCCAGTACCAGGCCCGGCTGGACATCGTGCGCCTCATCGACGGGCTGGTCAATGCCTGCATCCGCTTCGTCTACTTCTCTTTGGAGGATGAGCTCAAAAGCAAGGTGGGGAGAGCCACCCCTCTCTGCTGCCCCTGATGCTTTCTCCCATGGGCTTGTGGGCCCATCTGTTCGTGGCCATCTGCCTTTTGCAGGTGTTTGCAGAAAAGATGGGCCTGGAGACAGGTTGGAACTGCCACATCTCTCTCACGCCCAATGGGGACATGCCTGGCTCTGAGATCCCCCCCTCCAGCCCTAGCCATGCTGGCTCCCTGCATGATGACCTGAATCAGGGTAAGGGCGAAGTTTTGTGGTGGGGACGAGGTGGGTGTGGGCTCTTCTCTCCTGGGAGCTACAGCTAGAAAGAGCCTCCGTAGATCCTTCCTGATAAGTACATTCCCTTGGAAAATGGCTCTCGTCTCCCCGCGGTAACAACAGTTGACAGCGAAGGAGAGGAGACCCAGATGCAGGAAAGTTCTCTGCCGTCTTCAGGGCAAGGAAAGGCCCCCAGAAAGGCTGACTCCAAGGTGAAGGACAGGCTTTCATCTCCACAGTGTCCCGAGACGATGCAGAAGGGCTCCTTCTGATGGAGGAGGAGGGTCACTCTGACCTCATTAGCTTCCAGCCGACAGACAGTGACCTCCCCAGCTTCCTGGAGGACTGCAACCGGGTATGACGGCAGGGTCTGTGCCCCTTCACCCCCAGAGGTAGCTGAATCGCTGGCCCCGAGAAGGGGGGGCAGGGAGGGACGGACCCTTCTCCCCAATCCTGAGGCTCCTGGCATCTCTGCTCTCTCCAGGCCAAGCTGCCCCGAGGCATCCACCAGGTGCGTCCCCACCTGCAGAACATTGACAACGTGCCCCTGCTAGTGCCCCTGTTCACCGACTGTACCCCCGAGAGTGAGTACCGTAGAGGAATCTGGGCTGGACGAGCTGGGGAATCCAGGGGGCTGGAGCTGTGGGTGTGCCCTTTCTAGGGAGTCAGAAGTGACAATCGTTCCATGATATTCATCCTCCTGGGGGTAGGATTGTCCCCAAGAGGGGCCTGCTTCCCCTGTCTCCTGCTCTCTTGCCCCGTGGGTCTCTTCCCAGAGCCTCACCCAGGGCTCCGCCTACCTGACTCTTGTGCCCCCTGACTGCACCCCACCCCAGCCATGTGTGAGATGATCAAGATCATGCAGGAATATGGGGAGGTGACCTGCTGCCTGGGCAGCTCTGCCAACCTCAGGAACAGTTGCCTTTTCCTCCAGAGCGACATCAGGTCAGGATGACATCCTAGAGCGGGGGCTTACACGGGCTGGGGCATGTTCCACGGCTGATCTTGCCCTAATTGGGACCGAGGGACCTGGACATGGTGGAAAGAGAGGGAGCAGGTGCTTGCCTAGTCCTATGGGCGATGGGATGGGGTCTTTGCGGAGTGTCGCTGAGGGGTATGCTTTCCCCCTGCGCCGAGCAGCATCGCCCTGGATCCCCTGTACCCATCCCGCTGCTCCTGGGAGACCTTTGGCTACGCCACCAGCACCAGCATGGCCCAGGCCTCGGATGGCCTTTCTCCCCTGCAGCTCTCGGGGCAGCTCAACAGCCTGCCCTGCTCCCTGACATTTCGCCAAGAAGAGACCATCAGCATCATCCGTCTCATTGAGCAGGTGGGGGCTCGGGAAGGCGGTGGGACGTGGGGCCTGCATGGGGTGGGGAATAGTGACACAGGCTCCACCTGGGCTCCCTGGGGCAGATGTACCTGCAAGAGAGCCTTTCCCGGGCACTGTTATTTGCCTCCACCCTTTCCTAGCAGGAGCATCTGGGGCATCTGGCTCTTGGCTGAGATCTGTCAGCTGTAGGCCTGGCCACAATCTGTCCCTCCCGGTCCCTAGGCTCGGCACGCCACCTATGGCATTCGCAAGTGCTTCCTCTTCCTGCTGCAATGCCAGCTGACTCTCGTGGTCATCCAGGTGAGGTGGGGCCGGCACAGGCATTGCCCCTCCCCCGCCCGCTTCCCCTGCCCAGGGCCAGTTGAGTCTGAGGTGGCAGTTCCGGGGGACGCGGCACAGCCTAGGGGCCCCCGAGCCTCTGTGAAACCCCTGGGCTTTCGGTAATGATCCCATCAGCAGAATAGTGGGGCCCCTGTGGCCCCGGCTCCCCTGGGCACCTCTCTGGGCACAGGGCCAGGCGGTCCTGGGGCTCCAGGCATCACACTGTTCGCTAGAATCTAATCATGCTTCCTGGGCTCTCCTGGTCCAGTTCCTGTCTTGTCTGGTTCAGCTGCCACCGCTGCTGAGTACCACTGACATCCTGTGGCTGTCCTGCTTTTGCTACCCTCTGCTCAGGTGAGAGTCATTCTGCCCCTCCGTGCCCAGGCAGGCAGGGTTGGGATATCCCCGAGCAGCCCCAGGAGCCCGGGTTCCGTGAGACCCGCTTAGTGCTCACGTCTCCTGGTGCAGAGGGCACTGGGGGGCTCTCTCTCCTTCGTCTTATCCCATCTGCTCAGGCCTCCCCTCGCGTCCCAAAACTCCCGAAAGGCTACCCATGTGGGAATCGGGGGACAGAAGGCCACAGTCGCCACGCTTCACCAAGTCCCTGCTTTTCAGCATCTCTCTGCTGGGAAAGCCCCCGCATAGCTCCGTCATGTCTATGGCCACGGGGAAGAACCTTCAGTCCATTCCTAGGAAGGTGAGCAACGTGGAGCCCTGTGAGCCTGGGCCTTTCCTGAGGGACGGGTGCGTGGAGGGGACGGGGCCTCGGGGGAGAGGTAGGGGCCTCCATCAGGACTTCCGCCAACCGCAGGGGAGGTGGCGGTGTGGAGCCGGGAAGCGTCCTCCGCGCCTGGGCCTGCCCGTGTCCTGGAGGGCCCGCCGCGCCTGGTGCCGGAGGGGCCGCTGCCGTGGGGGTGACCGGCCTCCCTCTTCTCTGCAGACCCAGCACTACTTCCTGCTCTGCTTCTCGCTCAAATTCAGCCTCACCGTCAGCTCGTGCCTCATCTGCTTTGGCTTCACGCTGCAGAGCTTCTGTGACAGCTCCCGGGCCCGCAACCTCACCAACTGCTCCTCCATCATGCTGGGCAGGTGCGTCCTGAACCCACCCCCCCCTCGCCCGCCCCCTGGGCCCCGTGCGCACTTTCCCGGGGCCCAGAGGGGGCTGAGTCCACCCCTTGCTTTGGCAGTCATGCCGACACAGCTCCAGCCTGGTTTGACGACTTTGCCAACGGGCTGCTGACGGCCCAGAAGCTCACGGCGGCCCTGACCGTCCTGCACACGGGTGAGAGGCTCCCAGGGAGGGGGCCGGTGGCGGCCGGTGGGGCACCCCGGGGGCAAGGCCTCGGCCGGTGGGAAGTCTAACACCGCCCGCTGGCCCTGTTTTCCCCAGTCTTCATTTCTATCACCCACGTGCATCGCACCAAGCCCCTGTGGAGAAAGAGCCCCTTGACAAACCTCTGGTGGGCCGTGACGGTGCCCGTGGTGTGAGTATCTCCGGGCGGAGGTGGGGGAGGGGCAGGGGACTTTGGCAGAGACTAGGGGGCTCGAAGGCAGGAGTTGAGCCAGAGGTTGAGTGCTGTCCCCCTTGAGCTACTCGTACTGGGAAAAGCAGGGCAGGAGGCAAGAAGAGGCAGGTTCACGCAGGGCTGTCACTTCCCCCCTGCAGCCTGCTGGGGCAGGTGGGCCAGACGGCAGTGGACCTACAGCTGTGGACGCACAGGGACAGCCGTGTCCACTTTGGCCTGGAGGACGTGCCTCTGCTGACATGGCTCCTGGGCTGCCTCTCCCTGGTCCTTGTGGTGGTCACCAACGAGATCGTGAAGCTGCATGAGATTCGGTGAGCTGCCAACTGGGCACTCCCTCCAGGGTCAGGCGCGTTCCCCAAGCCTGTCACCTCCCGGGCACTTGCCCGCTGCCTGGACTTCCATCCTTCTCTGGGGTCCTACCCTGTTCCCGGTCTGGGGTTCTGCTCTAACCTGTGCTTTAATCTCCTGCCCCACCAGGGTCCGGGTTCGCTACCAGAAGCGACAGAAACTGCAGTTCGAAACGAAGCTGGGCATGAACTCCCCCTTCTGAGCCATCGGCCACAGTGCCCATAGTTGCCCTGGTCCTGGGGCTAAAGCCAGACCAGTTTCTGAGTCTGGGGAGTTGGTATCGCGAAGGTTTCAGGGTTTCCTCTTGCGCCCCATGGCACTGGAGGCCCAGCTCTGTGTCAGACCCAGCTGTCATCCTGCCCCCTCCCCGGGGCTTAACCGTGGAGGAGCTGGTGAGCCGTGGCCTCGGCATCAGGCCAGTCTGGTCTTGAATGTATGACCTAGTGCACTTAGTAGAGGGGCCCTTAGCCCCCTCCACCTGTGGGCTGCCCCCCTCTTTAGGGGCTCTTAACCCAGGGCCCTCTGCTCTGGGGTCTCCGGGCCGAGCCGTGAACTGTGGGGCCAGGACCTCAGTGGTAGCAGCCGTGGGAGGTCCAGACAGGCCACTGTCGAAGGCAGCGGTGGTGGTGTATCCTCCCTGCACCCCAGCCTGTCTTCCTGGGGCAGGAGCCTGGACGTGGTTGAGTGTTTCCCCTCCCTCCTTCTACGGGGGAGCCTCACGCTCAGACCTGAAGATGAAGAGCCCGCCCCCCGCCCCGCCCCCGCCTGGCCCTGGCCCCTCTTCCTGTGCTGCCTTCAAGCTGGCCTCGAGCGTCAGTCTTGGGGATGTGACCCAGGGCTCCTTTTAGCCCCCTGCCGTAGTTCTCGTGTGAGAATGTTTTTACTGGTGTATATTTTTTACTGGAAATGAGCCTTTTAGGAATGAATGTAGACTGGTTTGTATTAAAACTTGTAAATTGCCTAAGAAAAATCTGTGGCTGGTCCATGAGGCAGCCACTAAGGGGCCCGCCCAAGACTTTGGCTGGTGAGGGAGCCCCGAAAGCGAGGGGAGGGCCCGAGCCTTCCTCCTTCCACACTGGCAAGAGCCCTCAGGTCTGGCTCAGGTGAGAACCCTGGGCTCGGAGGTCCACGGCACAGATCCAAACACACAGCCCGATCACGTGGAATGACACTTTCATTGGTGTTAGTTGGGAGAAGAGGTTAATGGTTACAGAGCCGGGGCCTGGGCCAACCAGATCAGGCTTCCGGCCCCGAGGTGGGCAGTGGGCACTCTTGCTGTGGTTCGAAGCCCCTTCCCTTGTGTCCTCTCAGGTGGTTATAGATAGAATAAATTCCATTTAAAATATATGCATTTCTCTCTGCTTAAAAAATAACATTTACAGTTGAAAAAGTTTGGACTTTGGGCATCTGTCAATCCCACTGCCCCCATGCCCGCCAGCTTTTCCTCACTGAGGGCAGGCAGCAGCAGGAGCAGGGGCTGGCCTGGGCACCGCCACCGCCGCTGACAGCAAGCCCCTGGCTGCCTATTTCCATGTCCTGTGTATACCTGTGGGAACTGGGTCAGACACACAGCTTTCTCCAGCCTTTTAGAGTGCCAGGACAGCACGGCACAGCAGGCGTCAGTAGGTCCTCGGCACAGACACTTGAGACACTGGAGGTGGTAGGAGGGCGGAGGAAGCTCTTACCAGGGTCCCTGTCCACGGGGGCAGGGCTGTCTGGCCAGATGACACAGCGGGAGGGAGCCCTGCTGACATGTGAGGTTCTGACAGGTCCCCTCAGCCTGTCATGAAGACCGCCCCCTAGAGCTGCAGTGCTGAAGGTCGCTGGCTTGGAGCAGCAGGGGGGACCCTGCTGGGGGCAAAGGCAACAGACGCTGCACCACTGACGGCTGCCAGAAAGTCTCAATCAAGCATGGCATCCAGCTGGTCAGCCAGGGCATCAAACATGGTGCTGATGTCATCCAGAATGTGCTTGGTGGAGGTGCCGGGAGGGCTGCAGCGGGGGAAGAACTGGGTCAGATCAGAATGCACCCTGCTGGCCCTGGGCGGGCAAGGGGCTGTTCCTGAACACCTGGCTGGTGCCAAGCACTTTGTGTGCCCCTTGCTTCTCCCAGCCTGCTGAGGCAGCAGGCGCTAGTGTCCATTAAGTGAGAGCTCCGGGGCCCAGGAGGAAGTGCTGTGCTCAAGCTCGCGTGCCTCTAAGCGATGGCCCCCAGGATTCCCCCCAGGTCACATCTGGGGAACTTAAGAACCAGGGCTCTTCCTGTTTTAATAGGGGTCGCCTGGGCCTAAGGATCTGTCTGGGACCACGCCCCCTCCCACATTCCCAGGACCCCGGGGAAGAGGATTCAGGGGGAGCTGTTCCTTCCCTGCAGCCTTCTCTCCCTCCCTGCCCACCGGGCACCCAGCACCCCTCACCCTTCTCGTTCCTCTGTGCCAATGCTCTTCTCTGCGGCCCTTAATGCAGCCGCCAGGGATGAGCTGGTCTGTTCCAGTCTCTGCTGGGCCCGGCCAGAGCCCACGACTCCAGTGCTCTCTGGCCTTGGAGGGGGCACGGGGCGGGGGCCAAGCCGAGGAGCCAGCTTAGGACCAGAAAATGCCAGCTGGGTGCAGGCCACAGACACAGGCTTGGGGGCTGTTCCTGCAGAGACAAAAAGGTTGGCCGTGACTTGGCTGGGCTTGACACAACCCTTGCGAACACTGCCTCCTCCCGCAGACCCTGCCTCGTACCTGCACCCGGCACCTTGATGAGGGCAGCGGGGGAAGCTGGGGGCTCGGTCTCCCCATGCCGCCAACTGCCCGCCGAGTTCTCCAGAGCAGGCCCAGAGCAGGGGGGAGCAGGGGGCTGGGCTGGGGAGCCGGAAGAAAGAGGGGCTGGAGCTCCCTGAGTTGGAAGGCTGCTAGGGTCAGGCCGGGGAGGGCTGGGAGAAGCTGAGGAGGGGGCCTCGCCAGGGGTCTGGGAGGGCAGGGGGGCAGCGGGGCTGGGCGTGGCACTGGCCACTCCGAAGGCCAGAAGTGCCGTCTGCAGCGGCTCTCTCTCCCGGCATTTGGGCCTCCGCTTAACAGTGTCTGATTCTGTGAGGTTGAAATCGAGGCCAGCGGGCACAGGCGTCTCCCGGGGTGGGGGGCCAGCTGGCTTCGGCCGCTGTTTGATAGTCAGGTTCCCCTCCTCGGCAAACGGGAGCCCTTCTCCTGAGCTGCCCCGAGATGGGGGCGTCCCCTCAGGTCCTGGCTCCTCCTCCTCTGTGTCCGACACGGGGCCAGCTGGGGCAAGTGGGCCGGGGGGCTCTGATGGGCCAGTTGGTTCACTTAGTGTTCGCCTTCGGGGCACAGAGGCCCCCTCCTTGGGCCCCGGGCTTCCGTCTAGTGGAGGCGGCTCCGTGGTGGGGCCAGAGACAGAGCTGAGGCGTTTAGGGGGTGGGGGTGGGGGGCCTTTGCGTCGGGCACGAAGGGCAAAGGACTGGCTGCGGGGGGCCCCTCGAGCTGGAGTCGGGCTAGGGCTGGTCCGAGCTAGGGCACTGCGTCCCGGTCGCCGAGTGAGGGTGGCGTAGCTCCCCAAGGCACTGCCCACTGGCCCTTCAGCCTCTCCCTCTGCTTCCCCCTCGGTGGGGCCGGGGCGGCTTAGGCTATGGGACCGGCGCTTGGGCCGAGGTGGGTCTGGAGGAGTGGCGGGGGGACCAGCCAAGTAGGAGAAGGCACGAGGTGCACCAGGAGGTGGCCCCGGGGCTGGGCTGGAGGGTGGGCCCTGGGGATACATAAAAACATAAGGCGGGGGGCCTTGACCAGGAAGTGGGGAACAAAGCTTCGGGGGCCGCTCTGTGCCCTCTGGAAGGTTCCTCTCCTGTGGGGTGCTCGGGTCTCCACCACTGGGCTGGGGGGCCGGCTGTTCCTGGGAGTGACCGGACCCTCGTGAGCGTGCTCCAATGCTCTCCTGGCTGGGAGAGCGGGCAGGGGGCAGGGGGAGGGGCTCGGGGCCACCCCCAGCCATGGCTGCCTGTAGCTCTGGGCTCAGCTCACTGCCCTGAAAGGTGAGGAGGCGTGGGCCAGCTGCAGCCGGACCGTCCCCATTCTCCAGCCCCTCAATGGCCATCAGCTCCGGGCCTCTGGCTAGACGGCGGCCACCTTCAGCTGGGGCCTCCCCCTGCAGTAGGCCCCGCCGAAGCTCGGCCAGCCGTTTCACTCCCAGCATAAGCTTCTTCTGATGACCTGAGAGGGGACGGGTAGAGGCAACAGGGTTAGTGGGGGCTACAAAGGGTCACCTTGGTCCCCCTGGGATCCCCTTCTCCCTTCTGGGCCTGACCCCTGAAATGTTTTAGAGACCCTGGGAGGCACGTGGGGGCCCGGCCACAAGGCCCCAGGGCAGTCCTCACCGAGCTTGTTGACCCCGATCTCTTGCAGCTCCTCCCAGGTGAGGTCGGCCACCAGCCCCATGGAGTCGTAGCCACTGCTCACCAGCTGCTTGTGGTACTGCGGCAGCCCCAGCGCGCACAGCCACTCCAGCAGGTCCGCCTAGAAAAGGACCCCAGTGGAGCCGGGTCCCCAGCCAGCCTCAGCCCCCAAGCCAGGAAGGGCCCACACAGCCATGGCTGAAGGTGGGTGCCGGCACCAGCCACCTGCTTACCGGGATGTAGTTGGGCAGCCACTCGGCGATGCTGAGCTGAGCAATCTCCGAGGCGATCTTCTTCCTGTGCCCAGGCTTGGTGACCCCGATGGCCGTCAGGTCCTGCCACACAGACTCGTGCCGTTAGGCCCCCTCCGGTACCCACTGGGCCCTCTGCTGCCTTCCTGCTGTGGCACCTACCTCAGGCGTCATACGGCTGATGGTTGGCACGTCGTAGCCAGCCTGCAGGAAGTGGGCGGTGTAGCCTTCCAGCTGGAACTCACTCAGCCAGTTATGAATGGCCTGCGCATCCTGTGGCGTGCGGGCAGAGAGTGAAGTTAACAGAGCGGGGTCTATGGAGGAAGAGCCGAGGCTGGGGCCCAGCCATCAACCCCAGCCTCCCCTCGGGGCCCGGCCAGAGCAGGGACTTGAGTCCATACTGAGGCCCATCCCACGCCGGGCCCACAGCCCACTTCTCATGCAGGGGTGGTGGTGGTGGTGGGGGGGGGTGGGGGTGTCACACCTTCCCCTCCAGCAGCTGCTCCGGCCTCACGTCCTGGGTGAAAAGCTGTTCCCCAGAGTGGTAGTTGACCAGAGGGCGGTGGCTCAGGTTGTCTTCAAGAGGGAAAGAAATGGAATCAGGGGTGGCAGGATGGAGGAGTGCCCGCCCGGGTACCATGTACCCTTCCTACCTGCCAGGGACGGGGGGTGCAGTCCTGGCAACACCTGGTCCTCTCCGGGGGAAGGCAGTGGCTAGAGACAGGACAGGAGCTACTCAGCACGTCGGGGAGCTGACAGCAGGGCGGAGGGCTCTGTCCTAGCCCCAAAGCCCCCTCCCTCCTACCTGAGCATTCTCAATAAGAAGGCCGGTGCCATGGCCGTTGGTGCCCTCGGAACTCTGCCCGCTGCCGGCACTGCGGATGCTGCCCACGCTGCCCTCGCTGCCCACGCTATTCCTGTCACCTGCTGCAGGGGCACAGGCAAAGGGGTTAGAGCCCCAGTTGGCCTCACCAACAGCTGACTGGCAGCTTGCCAAGACCAGACACCCACTCCAGTGCCCAGCATTGCCCTCTGGGAGGATGTACCTGGGCTATCTGGGCTGAGGCCCACCCGAGGGAGCTGGCCATAGGTCAGAGAGTGCAGGGGGTCATCGGCAGGGGGCTGCTGTGTCCGAGAGAAGCCTGGGCGGAGGGGGGTGGGCACCGATGGGAGGCGGGGCGCGAGGATGCCCACTCGCTTGCTGACCACCTCCACGATGCCTGGGGGGAAGTAGCCCACACGGTCCGTGCCCCTCTGGCTCTCATGGATGTGGCCCTTCCAGCGGCCGTCGGGATGTTGCTCAAGCACCTGAGGCAGATGGGGCATGGGGGGGTGATGGCATCGATCACTTCCTGCACCAAGCAAAGGCAGGCAGCCAGCCCTATAGCCATGGTCCAGCTTTTCCTTTCCCCGCAAGGAGCTGATGCCCAAGTGCACCCACAGTTCTGCCCTTCCTGCCAGCATCCGGCCCAATCCACCTGTACCGGGGCCTCACCGTGATGACATCCCCTGCCCGGACATTGAGAGCAGTGGGATCGTGGAGGTTCCAGAAGTCCTTGAGTGCTCGGACCTTCAGGATCCCCGAGGCCTCTGAGAGAAGATACAGGGCTGGCATCATCTGAGGGTCCTTAGGGTGTCTTCCCACCCCTCCTGTCCCTTTCACGACCCTCCCCCAGGTTCCCGCTACAGCAGTCCCCTGACCAGCCCTAGGTTTGGGGGTGTGGCATCTTGCTCCTGGGACATTGGTCCTGCTCCACTTCCTCGTACCCACTGGAGTGGCTCTGGCCACCCCCTCCCCCAACCCTGGGCTGGGTCTCCCCTCACACACACTCACCACGCAGCAGCTGCTTGATTTCTCGGCTGGCCTGGGAGGTGGTGAACTGATTCACAATGTCCAGTGCCGTCTGGTTATACGTGTTCCGAATGTTCACATCCACCCCGCCCTGGGTGCACAGTGTGAGCACACACTAAGAGCTTCACTGACCACTTCCCCCAGTCCTCGTGACTACCCAGGAGGCGAACGGTACCCACTACTTTCGAATTTTACAGACGAAGAAATGGAAGCTCAGAGATAGGATCAAGGACGAACTCAAGGTCATTCAGCTAGTGACGGGCAGAAGTGGGGCTTGAACCAGGTCTGTCTGCTTTCCAGTCACAAGGCCACTGCTTACCCAAACACCACCTTGTGGGTGGAGACCCCCTCCCGCGTGCGGGCTGCCTGGGTGCCCACACTTACCTCCAGGAGCAGCCGGACTACCTCGGTCTTGCCATACAGCGCAGCCTCGTGGAGTGCGGTGCCTGTCTTGGTCTGGCGGTTGATCTCGATCCCAGCTCTCAGGAGCTGCCTGTGGCGTAGGGAGGGTGGTGAGTCACGGGGGTGGTGGGGGCGGGGGAGGAAGCAGACTGCCCCTGGCTGGGAGAGTGATCCAGAGCGAGAGTGAAGAGGGCGGCAGGGCACCGAGGGGACATCACCCATTCCACAGGAAAGGGATGAGGAAGTGGGGGTGGGGGGTGGTGGGTACCTGATGACCTCTCGGTGGCCGTTCTTGGCAGCCAAGTGCAGGGGCGTGGTGTAGTTGGGGTCACACGGGTCCTTGGCCTCACCCTCCAGCAGCGCCACACACAAGTGACTGTTCAGTAGTAGCTGGGCCACCTGCAGCAACCAGCACCCGGGTTGGGCTTCCTCCTGAGACCCCACAGATGCCCACGCCCTGGCACCCTAAGGGCTACAGGCCTCACCTTAAGTCGCCCAAACTCGCAAGCCAGATCCAGGGGCGTCTTCTTTGCCTTGTTGACCAGGCAAGGGTTGGACTGATGCTGGAGGAGCATTTCTGACTGGGGTGTAGGGAGCGGAGTGAGGCGTCGGGCCTGGCCAGCGCCCCCCACCCCCACGCCCCGGCCCCAGCGCCCCTGCAGGCAAACAGGCTCTCATACCACTTCATAGTGTCCGTACTGGGCAGCTAGATGCAGCGGGATCTGCCCGTCCAGCGAGGCGGCGTTCACGGCCGCGGAGGCCCGCAGCAGCAGCCTCACGGGCTCCAGCCGGCCTTGCCAGGCTGCGTAGTGCAGTGGGCGCATGCCTGCAAGGAGGGAAGGCGGATCGGGGGAGGTCCTGGGATGTGGTGGGGTCAGGGGAGGGAACTGAGCAGACTGGAGAGCCACCCTAGCTGCAGGGGGAGACGGACCCAAGGGCGGGGATGCTGGTCTGGTCAGGGAAGTGTCTGGTTGCATGGGGCTGAAGTCAGAATCCCACCTTGCCCACCATGGGTGATTCCTCACGACAGGAAGGTAACCTCAGCCTCCTCATCTGGAGAATGGGGTGTTAGTACCACCCACGACCCCAGAAGGCTGTGAAGATTAAAGAGGTCAAGCATCTGCAGGCCAGAGAAGCTGTGCCAACACGCATTAGCATCGCTAGAGCGTAGCAGGAGCGAACTCTGAGCACAGGGTCTGGCTAGGGGACACACCGGGGTCTCACCATTGCTGTCTTTGATGTCAACGGTGGCCTGAGCCTCCAGTAGCAAGGCTATGAGCTCCAGGCTGCCCCCCAAGGCGGCATGATGGAGGGCAGAGAATCTGGTGTGGTGGGTGGGACACAGGGCAGGGGTGTTAGCAAGCGGTGCCCCACCCCCCAAATCCTGGTCTTCCACACCAGACTCATCCTGGAGGCTGGCAGGGATGAGTTACTTGCCCACTGTGCCCCCACTCCCCCACCCTGCCAGCCCTGCCGTGGGAGCGCAGAGCAGCGGGCTACAGCATGAAAGGGCTCAGTGTCTGGGCTGAGAGGCCTGTTTGTCTGGCCTCCCCCCCCAGCCAGCCCAGGGGAGGGGGCCGTGGGAGCAGGAGCCCGAGGGCTCCTACCCTCTGGGGAGAAAAAGGGGGCCTAGCAGGAATCTGACCCCGGAGGCCCCTCAGAGAGGCACCAGGGCTCCCTCCCCTCACTCAAGGATAGCTCCACAGGCAGGAGGGTGGGCAGGAACCAAAGCTCTCAGCAAACCCCATTCAAGGGCCAAGTTTGAGAGGGGAAGGGATTCTAGGGCCCAGGGCTTTCCCTTTACCCCTCCCCCACCCCCACAGCTCTCGAGGGGGACAGGGGCTCACACTCACCCATCAGCATCCTGGTAGTTGACGTTGAGTCTCTTCGTGGAGCCGAGGAGCTCTGGGGGATCAGAGCAGAAGGCATCAGGACACGTTAGAATGATCCGCCCTTACCTGCATCCTAACCAGCGCTCCCACCCCGCCCTGCTCCCTGATCCAGCTGACCTCTTGGTGTGCAAGAAAGCACCTGCCCCATGGCCCTTCTGTGATCCTGTCCCTGTGGTTCCCCACCCGGCCGGCCAGCCCATCAGCTTGAGGGCACCCAGTGCAGGGAGCTGCTGCAGCAGTGGCCTGGCTTCCCTGGGCCCCCAGCCCAGCTTGTTTATAGAGCCAAAGGGGGCGGGAAAGGGGGGGACTGGCATGCCGTGCCCTCAATGGACAGGCCCACGAATGCATGGTTAGCATTCCTGCCTGAAAGGGCCAAGGAGTGTCTCATTGTCCCACTGGGCCGAGGGGGGCTGCGAGAGAAAGGAGAGGGGCACTAGATGCTGGAGGGTTGCGGGGCAGATGCCAGGAGTGGGCCCAAGCCCGGGGACATCCCTGAGTGGAACGTGGTGAAGAAGGTGGCAACAGACAGAACGTGCGCTGTGCCCAGCTCTGCCACGTACCGGCTGTGAGATCCTGAGCAAGTCACTTAACCTGTCGGGCTCAGTCTCCTCATCTGTAAAATGGGCCAGTCACGGAACCGGCTCACCAGGGTTGTGAGGATAATGCCTGACCCTCGTCTGCACGCCAAAGATGGGAGCTGCTGCCCTTTAGGACTCCTTACACGTTAGCCATCGTGGCCCACATGCCGTCCTTCAGCAAAACTGCTACAGTCCCCCCACTGGCTCCTGTCAGGGAGATAACTGCTGATTCTGCACCCACAGGCTCCCCAGCAGAGATGTCCACGCCCCGGGCACAGGGCTCTCTACGGGGTGGTGGCCAGAGGAGCCAGGGGCACGGGCAGGCCGCTGGTTCATCCCTGTCAGGAATGGTGACAGGATTCAGGCAGGTGTGCTCCAGGCAGGGGCCAGGACACAGGAGGGGGCGGTCCTTGAGGGGGAAGGGGAATGTCTGTCACAGGCGGGCCCCTGCCTCCTGCTGGAACCCACCCTTGCTGGGAAGGAGGAGGCCTGGCTCAACCCAGGCTGGGCAGGGTGCCAAGCATGCTGGTCCAGGCCTGCCCTCCAGGCCCTGGTGGGCCCCTGAATACCCCAGCAAGACAGGGCTTCATTCCAACAGGGAGGGATCGACGCGATAGTGAGGAGCATGGGATGGGGAGAGAGGGGACCAGCTACGTTTAGGGCTGAGCCGAATTCAGCTAGGTACTATGCAGAAAAGGTAAATACAGAGCTGGGCAGTGACAGAAGGGGAGAAAGGGTGGGGCTGCTGGAAAGAAACATAGGCCTCCCAGCCTTCCTCGAGGCCCCTTGGAAAGCCCTTGTCACACAGAACCATTCAGGGCAATGGAAAGTAAAGGGGCTTTAGAAGCAGGAAGTGTGTGGTCCAAAGTCTCCCCCTTACTGGCTGCACGACCCTGGCCAGCCAGGGTACCTCTCCAAGCTTTGGTGAAGACAACGAGGTCAGCGGGGAGGACACACAAAAAGTCCCTCCACCTGCTGCCAGCCTGGAGAGTCCGGAATGGGGCAGCTCAGTGGTGAGATACAGCCCCTCCGGGGAGTGGCAGGACAATGTGACAGGAGGGACAGGAACAGGGGCAGGGGCAGGCTGGGTGGCTCTGTTCTTTCCAGAACAATGGCCGGAAAGGCGGTGGGGGAGAGGCTCAGAGTGACTGGGCTTGGGACCTTGGCTGGAGGGCGGAGGGTCCTGGTTCCTGGCAGTGGCTCCAGGCACTTCCCCTGCATCACAATCTTCTTCCCCGGCCTGGCTCTGGGGGTAGAAGGGTCACTCCTGATTTAGGCTCAGCCAGAGGATGTGAGCTCACTGGGCCACCCTCAGCCCACCCCATTTCCTCTGGCCAGAGAAGGAGACAGCTCAGAAAAGGGAGCAGGGGAGGGAGAGAGGGCAGGGGTGAGGCCAGGGCAGCTGCTCCTCTCTCCTCCCAGCCACCTGCTCCTTTAAGAGGACCTGGGAGGGCAGGG
The DNA here is from genome assembly GCF_028018385.1 of Neofelis nebulosa. Lineage (NCBI taxonomy): Eukaryota > Metazoa > Chordata > Mammalia > Carnivora > Felidae > Neofelis > Neofelis nebulosa. The sequence goes on along the minus strand of NC_080797.1, from coordinate 18,986,140 downwards.
AATGCCAAACCACCAGTGACCAGATATCAAATGGAGGAGGCTGAGGGAGCACCTCTCTTTGGCCAGCCAGAAGGTTCTAGCCATCCACCAGAAGGATAAAGGGGAACCCTGGCACCTCCCTTTCCATCAGTTTCCTCTGCCTCACTGTGATATGGAGTAGGAGTTCCCAGCCTCCCTTCTGAGAACGGTTTTAGAGTCACCTGGAGACCGTTTTGATTTGCAGAGTCACAAGAGCTCTAGGATGATTCTAACTCTGAGGAAGAATAGGGAGTTGGCACTTTCAGAAAAACCACTAGGTAATTCTGACGGGCAGCTGAGTGCAGGAGCGAGGAGGGAGGACAGGGACCCTGATCTGCCACATAATGTCTGTGTGACCTTGGGCAAATCACTGAATCTCTCTGAGTGTCAGTTTCCTCATCTGTAAGGTAGATGTAGAAATACCCATCTCACAGGGAATTGAGGGATTATCACATCTCATAAACTGTGGGGTCTGCAAACATCACCTTGTGATCTCCTTTTTGCACCAGATTTCCTAGCTTCTCAGAGGACTGGGAGGGGAGGCTCAGTGCCAGGGCCTCACAAGGAGGCCCAGGACTCTGTCACTCTGTGGCCATGCCTACATTCTGTACAAGTCTCCTTGGGGGCTGAGAGAAGGGATCTCTTCCCCCATTGGCATTTTCCCTGGGGCGGGGCACCTTCCCAGGGCCTAGGAGTCTGGCTGTGAGGTTCCCGCCACCAGCCTCCAGACCCCACCCCCTTGCCCTCCCGAGGGCCTCACTTTGAGGCCCCAGAGCTGTGAGGCCAGCAGCAGCTCAACCAAGGCCCTACTGGGCAGGTCGCCAAAAACAACACAGAGGTGAGGGGAGGAGGGGGAGTGGTTCCCACTCTTGGGCCTCCAGGGCCCTCCCAGGACCTCCTTAGCACCTTCCTTCCATCTGCTCAACCTGCATCTACTACTTCCCCAGGGCACAGAGACCACTCGCTGCCAGCGCCCCCCACCCCAGCCACTATTCCCATCTCCCCATACCTTGGGTCTCCTGCCCTAGTGTGCAAGTGGGTGCACATACACGTGTACAACTCCCAGGCCCTTCAAATCCATCCTTCTGGCACCCCAAACTCCCAGGTGTGGGTGAGGATAATTATATGTCTTCACATAGTCTGGGGGGCCCCTTCCTGTGCTTGGGGCTATAGCCCCAGCACTCTGAAGGAACCTTCCCACACCCAGCCCCAGTCTGGTGGCAGGGGCTACCTCCTGCCCCTGCTGGTCTAGGAACACAGAACGAGTCCAGTGTCCTCCTGGGACTGCCCAGAGAGCTTGCCCTGAAGTCCAGAGGTCCACTCTCCTTGGAGGAGTGGGGTGGGGAGGGGTCTCACCACAGAGGTACCCAAGAGATGGGGCTCAGGTGTGGCCACCCATGCATAGAGCCCCTGTAACCCCGTCAAGACTAGAGACCCAGGCTTTGGAGAAACCTCTAGAAAGTTAGCTTTGGCCACACACACACCCCAGGGGATACAGACAGATAAGTCCAGGGGAAAGGGGCTTTAGCAAGAGCTGAGATAGTGGTGAACCTTGTTTTAAAGCAGTAGAGATCTCTTTTTAAAAGCTATCTTACAGGCATCCCCACTATGCTGACATAAATGCAGAGATGCAGTTGCTGAATTGGGGGATGGGGCTGAAGCTCTAGCTATTCAGTCTTTCCCAACCCACTGCCAGAAATCTCGTGGCTCCTCTTCAGAAAAACCACCTGCTAAAGGCAACTCCATGAGGGCAGGAATTTTGGTCTGTTTCATACACTGCTGCAGCCCGGTGTGCCTAGAACAGAGCCTAGCACACTGTAGGCACTCAAAAAACCCTTGAATGAATGTATTTCAACCCTTTTACTTTACAGGTGAGAAAACTGAGGCCCAGAGAAGTTAAGTGATTTGCCTAAGGTTACACAGCAAGGGGTGACTCAACTTCCTCTCTGGCTCTCTCACAGAGGCATTCCTTATACAGAATAAGACGGTCCTCCTCCTCAAGTCCCCAGATCACAGTGATCCCCAAGCCTCTCTCTGAGCACACAGGGGAGGGTCTCAGCTAGACAGTCACCCCCCCACCCCCAAGCACTCACTTGTTTTTGCAGCCTTGACTTTAGCCACCAGTTTCTGCACACCAGTCACATCTCCATTCTTGACAGCGAGGATCAGGTCCTGTTCACGACCCATTCTGGTCCCTGGGCTGGGATCTGGGATCAGGAGTCCGGGGCAGAGGCAGGAAAACTTTAGGTCTAAGCCAAGGTCTCAGGGTACCATGCTTTGGCCCTTTGGAGGGCCAGGTGTCCTGGGGGAGTGTGTCTGGTGTCCCAGGCAGTGGGCTTCTTGTTAGGCACTGATGGGTACTCCCTCAAGGTGTTTCGTGAGCTGCCACCACAAGCAGGAAAACCGATCTCTGAGGGGGTGGAGGCTGCGTGGAAATCTGGACAGATATCTGCTTGCAGCGTCTGACGGCCCAGGGATGGGCTGGGGCTGGGCACGCCGATCTTCCCAGTGTGGCTCAGGAGCACCGGCGCCCACCCAGAGAGCAGCCAGCATTCCCTCGGGCCTCGGGCAGCAGCAGTGGACAAATCTCAAGGGTCTGGAAAAGGTGCAGTGCCTCTGCTGAAGGCGGGCCAGGCCTGCAACGGTCCCAGAAGTGGGGCTCAGAAGAAGAGGAAGACAGGGCTTCCAGGGAGCCCCCCAAGCCCCCCTAGCTGCCCTTTTGAGTCAAGGAAGGGCCAAGCCACTCAAAGCGGGGAGACAGCTGCCAGGCATGAGAGCAGTATTTGGGGGAAGGAGGTGACTTTCTGGGAGGGGGAGGCTGAGTCACTGAGGCCCCAGGGCACCTGGCAGCACCTCAACCTGGGGGCAGGAGGGGCCCTGGCAGCACGACACACTCGGGCAGGCTGGGCCAGCAGCCTGTTCTCCACAGCCTGGGGCTCTGACACCCACAGACAACTGGTGGGCCAGGAGGTGGAGCCTGGAAGGGTCAGGCACAGGCAGGCGTGCAGGGGTCACTCCCTGTGGAAGGTGCCTGCCCCCAGACTCCTCCCAACCGAAGCTTTACAATAATAGCTGGATGCCCTAGCCCCAGGCTCTTTATGAATTCAAAGGGTGGGGTGGAGAGCTTATAGCTCCCCATTTCTGGCCGGGGTCGGCCTGCTGGACAGGGAGGCTTTACAGCACCTGTTGCTGACCCATCCTCAACCCTCGCACGGGATGAGGAAGCAGCTGGGCAGAGAACAGAGACAAGAGCTGGGGTACTGTTTGCAAATGGGGCTGCCTGGCCCCCCAAGCCTGAACCTGAGGCCCGGAGCTCTGAATTCGCTGCAGAAAAGCTTACGTCAGTTTTCGGTGGCCAGGAATTTGTTGCCCAAGTCCTGTGGCATGAGACCCGCGCAGGCCTGGGGCCCTAGCTGGGGTCTTCTTACTCCCAGAACGTCCCAAGCCCAACCCAGATGGCACTCCTGCTCTTGCCCGCAGCCGACATGGGAGGAGGGCGCCCCTGGTAGAGCTTGGGGTCGGGCTGGCTCCCCCGCCCCCCGGAATGCCAGTTCAGCGCCGCGCAACCCCCCAACCCAGCCCAAGCCAGGCCGACCCGGGGAACAAAGCGGCGGGAGCGACCGGGAGAGCCAAGCGCCGAAGGGATTGATGCATGAGGACGCAACACGGGCGCGAGGAGAACGGAAGGAGCAGAGAGACGAAGGCGCCCGCCGATCGCGAAAGAAAAGTTAGTTTGTGCCCGCCCTCAAAGGTGCTGACCACCAGCGCAGGCCCCGCAGTCTCACCTCTCCCAGCTGCCCCGCCGGGGGTCCGGCTGGCCTGGCTCAGTCCCTGGCACTCTGGACCGTGGCTCCCACTGCCCCCCTTAGCCCCTTTCTCCTTCTCCTCCTTTTCCAAGGCCGGCTCGGCGCCTCCCGCAGGAAATCCCGCCCCTCCCCCCTCCCTCCCGCCGGATCGGGAGCAGAGGGACCGTCCCGGCCGCGCAGTCGGACTGTCAGTCAGAGCCTGCGGCCCCGCCCCCATCCGTGCCCCGCCCCGCCCCCAATAGCTTTCGTCCGCCCTGGGCACGCTGGCCCGGTCAGCGCATGCGCCCAGGTGAACGGGCCGGGGAGGGGTGAGAATGCGCGCCGCGGTGTCCCTGGTGCGGAGCCGCTGCCACCTGGGGCCCTAGAGTTCAGACCTAAGGGCGAGATGCCCTGCTTATGACTGGGTGGCAGAGAAGACGTTATGTGAAGGGGTCTAGAAACCGAGATGTGGGGACCCCACTTGGGAAGCCCCCTTCCTTTTCGCCCTTCGCCCCTACTGGGACTCCCACGGTGACCTCCGCCCACGGCCAGAGTCGCCGACTCAAAGTCGCTGGTTAGAGCAATGGTGCCACCTAGCGGACCATGTCGGAGAGGCCCACGGTGGCTGTTGCAGGGACCCCAGCCTCCAGGAGGTGCTAATGACGGGCCGGAGTGGCGCTTCAGCACCATCGTGGGCCGGACAGCTCCTCCCGCCCCCGGCCCTGGAAACCCGGCTTCTGAGCCCCTCGGAAGGGACCCAATGGTAGACCGAGAAGGAACTCCGAACCTACCCAGACCGCATCTGACAGCCCACGATGGCCAGTCTACGAGGCTGGAATGCGAGAACCCACAACTCTCCCTTCTCTAAATCCTCCTTTCTTCCCTCCTTGTCCAGCCTGAGTGGTGGAGACTAAGCGTCCCAGGGCTAAGGAGGGGAAGATCACTCATTTATCCATACTACACTCTCAGACGCCGGGGTCCTCAATTTTTACTAGAGAGGAGCCCAGGGCAGGGCTGGGGAGGAGAGGAGCTCCTACAAATCCAGAAACCTGCAATCTCTCTGTCCCCGGAATCGAGGCACAAGTTTATTGGCAGCGGTAAGACAGGAAGGTGGGAAGCCGGTTGGTGGAGCCCGCAGCGGTGGCAGGATCCGCGGGCTCTAGGGCCCCGCGGAGATCAGGCGGTGGGCGGGCCGAGGGCGGTGCGCGCGCAGCCGCAGACCTCGGCCCGATGGAGCCCGAGCCCGCCGAGGTGGAGGTTCCCGCCGGGCGCGTGCTCAGGTGCGTTCTGGCTCAGGGAGGCGCGGGTCACGCGGCGAGGGCGTGGGGAAGGGGGACGGGACCGGGCGGCCCTGACTGTGCGCCGCTGACCCCACGTCCCTTCCTTCCCCAGTGCCCGGGAGCTCCTCGCCGCCCGCTCGCGGTCCCAGAAGCTGCCTCCGCGCTCGCATGGGCCCAAGGACTTCCTCCCCGACGGCTCGGCGGCCCAGGCCGAGAGGCTGCGCCAGTGCCGCGAGGAGCTGTGGCAGCTGCTGGCGGAGGAGCGCGTGGAGCGCCTGTAAGGGGGACGGGCCGGGGCGGGGCCGGGGCAGGCGGGGCGGCCGGACCGCGCAGACTTCGCGGGTGGACTGAGACCGACTCCTCCCTACTCTTCGCTAGGGGCAGTTTGGTGGCTGCCGAGTGGAGACCAGAAGAGGGCTTCGTGGAATTGAAGTCTCCAGCGGTGAGCTGCCGGGCTCAGGGAGAGAGACCTGCCTTCTCTGCCTTTCTGGCTCCTTTGTGACATTTGCTCTGGGTCCTACACAGGGTAAATTCTGGCAGACCATGGGCTTCTCAGAGCAGGGCCGGCAGCGACTTCACCCCGAAGAGGCCTTATATCTGCTGGAGTGTGTGAGTGGGGCCCCTGGGGGGTGAGGGAGGGTTGGGACCAAGGAACCCAAAGGACGGTTTTATTGGAGAAAAAGTGTAGATGCAACGGAGTATTCAAGAAGCTTGTAACCTGAATTCCAGAGCCGGAGACAAGAATACCATGTAGAGAGCAGGGATTCCAGTCCAAAGCAGTGGTGCTGCCCTCCTTTCCCAGTTGGCCATATTCTTGCCGTGTGATGCTGGGGGCGGGGAGGGGAGAGGGCGCCCATATATCCCAGCCTGGAAGTTGCCCCACTGGGTGTGCCACCACAGCCACAAGGTGAGCTGTTGACCCCACTTCCAGGGCTCCATCCAGCTTTTCCACCAAGACCTGCCACTGTCTATTCAGGAGGCCTACCAGCTACTGCTGAGTGAGGACACCATGACTTTCCTGCAATACCAGGTATCTGCCACCCTCTCCCAGGAGAGGAGTCACCCATCCACCCAGTCAGTGAGGATTTGTAAGTACCCATGAGGTTCTAGACAGGACAGGTGAGGGCTCTGCTCTCATGATGCTTGCATCCTAGTGGCAATGGGTAACAAGTGAGCAAATCAACTGAACGATTTGACTTCACAGAACCAAAGGCTAGGAAGAAGACAGAGCAGGGTAACAACCCAAGGCTAGAGACAAATGTGGACATCACGAGCACATGGATGGTGTTTAAAACCACAGGGCTGTATGGGAGTGTAGCCAGAGTAGAGAGCTGTCTGAGACCTGGAGCACTCCAGTGTGAGGAGATGGGGTGTGGGGGCGGGGGGGGGGGGAGGAGATAGAGAACCAGAAACAGGGACTGAGGAGTGTCTGACAGCCCAGGAGAAAAACCAGGAGGGGTGGTATCATAGAGGCCGAGAGAAGGACAAAGTGGGTGGCTGTGGTGAAGGCTGCTGAGAGATCAAGCAGGATGGGGGCACTCCTGTATACATCTCTCTGATGCAGGCATTAGAACACAAGGATGGACGTGCGGTTCTTTACCAAAAACCACTCCTACTGTACCCCTGTCTGTGGAGGTGTAGGGCTGAGTGGCAGGGGTGGGGGGTGGGCTGTCTACCACCTTTGCCACCTTCTTGTTCCCGTTGTAGTCAGGAGCTTCACTCTGGACAGCTTTGGCATCATAACGTTCTAGGGTGTAGTTCATTTCCTGCTTCTTCAGCTATTGTTTTTTGGGGATTCCACATTTAAATCAAGAAAGTGCTAAATGTTATTTGTGCCCAGAGTAAGGTAAGCAAGAGACAGGAATTCAGAGACTGAGACCTTCGTTTGGGGAGGGTGTGTATAATGGAGTATGGTCCAACCCATGCCAGGATTTGGAATCGGGGTGTGCAGGAGGGGCAGGGGAGGGGGGTGGGGAATGGCTCCCGATTGGAGGAACCATTTGGTGTTTTCAAAAGTGGACGTCTGATCTTTACTTGTTCTCTTTGAGGTCTTCAGCCACCTGAAGAGACTGGGCTATGTGGTTCGACGATTCCAACCAAGGTAAATCCCGATCCCATCTCCCATTTGTTCTAATCCTGGGACCTGGTAGACAAGCCCCAAAGTGGAAAATGGCCTCTCCTTGGCTGGAGACATGGGCTCTGTTGGAAATGCTCTATTGAGAGGCGCGTTGGGACAAATCTGGGTCATTTCAGCTTATCCCGGGCTATCACATTGAGCCCCATCTTCAGCCTGTTCGCTCCACAGGTAACAAGTGAACACTTGCAGCTCACGACAGGTCCCTGGCATGTAGCTGTAGCACCAGAGCAGTGCCTTAATCGGGGTGCGAGCACACTTGATGAGGGCGTGCCTGAATGAAGGACCAAGTGAGGAATTAACAGTTGAGTTGGGTCTCACATACCTTTTGCCAAGTTAGACGTTCTTTCTTTCTGGGGCCTCTAAAGATCATCACCTTAGTAGCCCAGCATTGCTAAGAGTCATAGAGATGATCAGCCTTAGAGTGGAAACTGGTACAGCCTTCGCTGATTCACAGTACGTCGCGAAAGCTCTGGGACAGCCATGTCCTTTCGTTCCTGAAAGTGGGATATATCCTAAGGAAATAGTCACAGATGTGTGCATAAGTTCACCTGCGAGAATGTTCAGTCATTTGACAATACTTGTCGATCGCTTGCCGGGTGCCAGGCTCCGGCTCATTGCTGAAGAAAGGCAAAATCACTGCCCCCACAGAATTTGCATTTAGCAGGGACCTTACATGAAGCATCATCACTTTGCAAAATGGTGAACTTGGAAACATCCTGTGAGTTCAACGGGAAGGCATGGTCACACAAATTATAGTTTATCCTTTAGAGCGGCACTGTCTGATAGAACTTTCTACGGTGATAAAAACAGTCTATGTCTATGCCATCCAATATATGTGGCTTTGCAACTGTGGGACTGAATTTTTGTCTAGTTTTCATGGATTTAAATTTAACCTTAATGGCTCCTTGTGCTAGTGGTGGGTGCCATTTGGACAGTGGAGTCTTAGCGCCATAAAAAATCATGGCAGGGAAGAATGCTATAGTGGTAAGGGGCCATGTCTGTAATATATATTCTTAAGTATAAAAAAGACTAAATAGCAGTATGTTAGTACAATGTCATTTTTTGTAGAAAAAGACATATGGAGACAGTATGTGTGTTACAGGGGTATCTGTGGTTTTGTTCATTTTTATCTTTCTGTATTTTCCAAGTTTTCTTTCTCTTGATTTTTCTCACCAGTGATTAATCATTTATTGCTGGCTCTGCAGGAGCCCGGGTTCCAATAAGTCTCTGTTCAGAGGTGCCATTGGTGAGACCCAGAGGCCTGGGCAAAGATGCATGGGCAGGCCCCTGTGATTGCCCCCATTCAGCTCGCTTGCAGGTCTGCCCAGGGCCTTTGCCCTGGCGTGTGGCTTTGACCCTGGCCCACCGACTTGTTCCTCTGGGCCAGTGCCTCACAGATTCCACTGGGAACTCCAAAGTGAGGAAGTCGGTCTGTTGCCTACCCAATTCTCAACCCCACAGCTCCATCCTGTCCCCTTATGAGAGACAGCTGAATTTGGATGGCAGTGCCCTGTGCTTGGAGGATCGGAATGGCAAGAGGAAGAGGAGGAGCTCCAGCTCTCGGTAATGCTCCCCATGTCCCCATGTGGCCACCCCCCCCCCCCCCCAGGGAGTTCTGGGGAGCGGAGCTGTTGAGGGAATGCTCATTTTAGGAACCCTGGAGAATGCATTGTCTTAAGAGCTGGGTTTGGGCGGCTCCCTCGTAGGACCCTGGAGGCAGTAGGCGTGCGTGGGACGTGTGCACTTCAGCAATCGGGAGCAGATGTGCTGGATTTCCTCCCCACGTCCCTCAGGTCCATTAATAAGAAGGCCAAGGCCCTGGAGAATCCCCTACAGGGGGTGGATGAGACAACTGAGAGCCTGACAACCTCCAGCCCACCTCCCTGCAACCAGAACAGCCGATGCCCAGAGGAGAAACCTCAAGAGTCGAGCCCTGTAAAGGGTCCAACGGGTCCCTCTCTGCTTTTGGGAGCCCTGGAGCCCTGGCCAGGCCTGGCCAACGAGGGGGGTGGGTGCAGCCAGCAGAGTGGCAAAGTAGAGAATGGGGTCAAGGGGGTTCGTAAGCCACGCTGGAACTTTGGGCACATTTCCTTCCCCAACATGGCTTCAGACAGCCGCCACACCCTCCTGCTGGCCCCAGCCCCAGAGCTGCTCCCAGCGAACGTCGCTGGGCGGGAGACAGATGCTGAATCCTGGTGCCAGAAGCTGAACCAAAGGAAGGAGAAGCTCTCCAGGCGAGAACGGGAGCAACAAGCAGAGGCCCAACGCTTCCGGGAAGATGTAAACGCAGATCCCGAGGTGCAGTGCTGCTCCAGCTGGCAGGAGTACAAGCAGCTGCTGCAGCGGAGGCACCTGCAGAAGAGCCAGAGCCGCCCCGCACACCTGTGGGACCAGCCGGTCCACCCCTTGCTGAGTCCTGGCCAGGCAGACTCCCCAGGTACCCCCTCACCCTGCCATGGCCCCACAGGCCCCTGGCAGCTGAGGCATCCTAACGCTTTGAAAGGGGGTATGGATTGACCACGACTAATTGAGGCTTAAGAAAGATGGGACCGAGAGAGCTGTCAGTGGAGTGGAACCCACAAGGACGGTCTGTTCTGGAAAGCAGCAAAAGGACCCACGTGGGAAGGTTTGGAAATGGCAAGTCTGTGTCCGGGGAGAGGCCAGGAGGAATGAAAACTACAACTAGGGCCTTAAAAATAATAAGATGCAGGTGGATGGCTCTGCCACCAGCTAGCTGTGGTCCCCTGTTCTCCCAGCTCTGTTAGAGGAGAACAAGGAGGTGCCATCTTGGCCAAATAAAAGGAAGGCTTACTGTGTATACCCTGCATGTTTAAGGACAGGGAACTAAGCACTGGGTGTTGTATGTAAGTGATGAATGACTAAATTCTACTCCTGAAGCCAATATTACACTATATGTTAATGAACTAGAATTTAAATAAAAATTTGAAGGAAAAAAATAGGGAACTGACAGGGCAACAACTATATTAGCAGATTCAGGAGACTGTGATCTTTTATAAGAACATGGGAGATTCCAAGTAACTAGATTAGGTTTGCCAGATGAGTTCAATTTGACTTTCAGATAAACAGCTAACTTTTTCTTAGTGTAAGTATATTGCAAATATTGCATGAGACATACTTATAATTTAAAAAAAAAATCTAAGTCCGGCAATCAGAAACTAGATGGCACATTCAGAAATGTCAGAGGAGTCTGTAGATGGTGGACTTCTCTCCCCAACACGTTTTCTTTTTTTTTTTAATGGCTATTTATTTATTTAGAGAGAGAGAGAGAAAATGTGTGCAAGCAGGGGAGGGGCAGAGAGAGAGGGACATACAGAATCTGAAGCAGGCTCCGGGCTCTGAGCTGTCAGCACAGAGCCCAATGTGGGGCTCAAGATCATGAACCGCGATATCATGACCTGAGCTGAAGTCAGACGTTTAACCAACTGAGCCACCCAGGCGCCCCTCCAACATCTTATTTTGACCTTATGTCCTTACAGCCACAGTGCTTCAACAGATCTCTGTGCTGCAGACCACACACCTCGCCGATGGAGGTACATGGTGAGTTTCCAGGTAGTGCCTGTCTCCATAGCACCTTGGCTGCCAGCAGGAGTTGGCAGCTGGGATTTGACTCCTAAAGTTGCGCATGAGCTGGGGGATCATTCCAGGGACCCTTAGCCTGGCTGATATTCTAGGGGAGAGGGAGGGATGAGTGGCAAGAGGTAGATTTAGCCCGAGGGTTGAGATAGGCAGCTGAGCCTCCCTCTGCCTAAGTGGCACCTCACAGCAGGCCCTCGGTTCCCCCTGGAGGAGGCCTCTTCCTGGAACTGGAGGAGGAAAAGCATGGCATGGAAAGGAAAGGGGGAGGAGTAGGAGATTCCCTGTTTCTTAAGGTTTCTCACTCTGTCTTCAGGTTGCTGGAGAAGTCTGGAGGCTTGGAGATCAGCTTTGACATTTACCAGGCTGATGCTGTGGCCACATTCCGAAAGAATAACCCTGGCAAGCCCTACGCCCGGATGTGCATTAGTGGGTATGAGACCATTGAGCCCTACCCTCAGGTTATTGCCAGTTCTCTTGTAAACCAAGTGGACGTCCTCTCCATGTCCCTGGGCAGTCTGGCAATCTGAAAGAAACCAGAGGTCCAGAGAGCTGTGACTGACCCAGGGCCACACAGCCAGTTAGTACTACAGGAACTGGAGCTTTCCCAAATCCTCAGCCCTTATTCCTGGCATTTTTGGTAGTCTCTCTCCTGTGCCAATTTAGTGCAGGGCTCACCCAGTAGGAGGGATATGAATCAGAGGGATTCACAGGCTAAGAGTGGTGAGAACCCTACTTTTCCTAACCCCTTATCCACCCAAGGCCCTGGGTTGCTCTTGGAGAACTTACCAGAGCTATGCAGTTTGCAGACAGGAGAGTCCAGCGCCAGACTTCTTGTACCCCCAATTCCTGTCTTACCATCTCCCTTCCCTGGCAGCCTCAGAGGGCTGGGTCTCAAAGCTTATGGTTGCCTATGTTTCTGTCTCAGTCTAACTTTATCCCTACAGATTTGATGAGCCAGTTCCAGATCTCTGTACCCTCAAGCGGTTGTCCTACCAGAGTGGGGACATTCCTCTGATCTTTGCCCTGGTGGATCATGGAGACATCTCCTTCTACAGCTTCAGGGACTTCACGCTGCCCAGGGATCTGGAACACTGATCACACCGCTCTGGCAGGGCTTGGGACCTGCCCTGGGGAACCTGGACTGTCTACTCTCAGGGACCATCTCAGCTGCCTCCTATACCCAGACGCTGACCTGTAGCTTCAGGAGCTAGTCTGGGCCTTGGCCCTGGGTGTCTGATGCTTGCAGGAGAAAGATGCCATGCCCCCTACCTGGCTTCCATAGCCCCATGCCTGAGATCGCCGCCTTGCAGTGATCCCCTTGGAACTCAGGACTAGATTTCAGAGACCCAGCGGGGTGGGGCAGAAGAGAGGACTCTGTGCCTTTAAATGAGAGGGTGCCTGCTTCGTGCGATAAAGCCAAAGCCATTAAAAAATAGATCCATTTTCTTCTGTGACTGGAGATAGTGAACAAGTCCCCAGCCCGATCCTGGGAGTGCAGAACAACACTCCCTCTCCCTCCATCCTGTGGTCCGTGGGAGCTATCCCCCAAGGCTCTCACCTCTGCTTTGCAGACCCACAGAGAGCGAGGGCTTCTCTGGTCGGAAGCAAAGAGAAATACTCAGGAGGGCAAGAACACCACCGCGCACCTTTGTCAGGGCCTGTGCAACCAGGGGACGGGAAGTCAAGGGCTTCTCTGGTGCGGAAGCAAAGAGAAATACTCAGGAGGGCAAGAACGCGACCCCGCACCTTTGTCAGGGCCTGCAACCAGGGGACGGGAAGTCACAGACCTAGTCTTTTCCGCTTACTGCATGGCAGTCCGTAGAGGGAGGCTGGCCTCGATGGGGCCTTCCCTGAATGCAGCCACATCTGGGCAGAAGGGCGGTGGAGAGGCACCATATCCATGTGGCTTGAACCCTGGCGGCTTCGAGTCGTGCTGTGTGTGGAGCGTGCCATTCGTGTCCCCGGCCTCCGCGCCCCTTCCGTTCGCCCCTCCTCGCTCCAACCCGCTCCCCCTTTGTGCTAAAAACTCTGGTCAATGTTGCTGTCTGTCCCTTGGGACATCGGACACCTTCCTGCCTCAGCAGCAACTCAGAAGACGGGGGTTCAGGCTTGGGGCCCGCTCCGAGAGGAGGCGCCTCGCGGCGACACCCCAGTCCCCGGGCCACCACGCTCTAGGGCCCCGAAAACTGGCCTCCTGTCCGCGGGTCACCGGCTCTGAGTGGGCTGGGTGTTCTCGGGAAGAGCCGGCCTGGCTACGCCCCTCCCGCAGCCGCTTAGGGCCGGCGTGGGGGAGGGACGGTTCCTTTCTGCGGCCCCGCCTGGGAGGTGGCTAGGACACCGGCGCGTCCCAGGGACTATTTCCTCCTCCCGGACGCGGCAGGACACTGGGCGCGGCGTGCGTCGTGAGTCCAGGTGAACGCAGGTGAGGCCGGGGGGCGGGCCGGCAACGCCTCGTGCATATTCACGCGGGCCGCGGTCCCGCCCCCCCGCCTTCCCCCGGGATGTGGATTGGCCAGAGAGCGGCCACCGCCCGCCTCCCGAGGGCGCCCTCGCTGCACTCCCGCCCCGTCGGCGCAGAAATGCAGGGGGCGGGGCCAGTCCCGGGGGCGGGCCGCTGGGGCCCGGCGCTCGCGGCCCCGCAAGCCCTCCCGGCTCGCCCTTTATGTAAATAGCAGCGGCTCCGCCCCCTGCTCGCCGCGCCGGAGGTGAGCAGGAAGGAGACGGCCGCCCAGCAGCCCGTGGGCCGGCGGCGGAGTGAGCGGAGCCGGCGGCGGGAGCCGTGGGACGCCGAGGCCTCGGGCGGGGGCCGGCCTGGGGCTCCAGGTGAGGCGCGGGCCCGGAAGCACCTAGCCGGGCCCGCCCCCTCGGGGCGCCCTCCACTCGGGGCGGGAAGGCTGGGGAGGGCCGGGACCCCTGGTTTCACGGAGCGGGGCGGGGAGAGCTGTACAGGTCCGCTCGCCTGGCCCTGGATCCCGTGGCTCCGTTCGTCTGGGAGAAAGACACCTGTAGGAATTGCGGCTGGGAACTTTTTTCTGCCTGAGCCGCGTGCGTTTCCACGATTTGAGCTTTGGAATTGCCCAGTAGCGTTGGCTTGGGGAAGCGGGGAAACAAGTGCCCGGCCGGGCTGTGAGTGCAGGAGGTCACCGCCGGCGGGGGTGGGATCCCCGGGCCTTGGGCCCCACGTGCAAGGCGCCTGGCCCAGGAGGCCGGCGACGCGCGCCTCAGGTAGCCCGCTGTCTTCGAGCAGCGGCCGGAGCACGTTACCTCGGCGGCTTAGTCCCTGCCCCTGCCATCTGGGCCCACTCCCGGCCGGCCCTTTGTGCCTCCTAATCCCCGGACGCAGGAAGCCCGCGGGAGGGACTTCGGTCTCTGGGCCTTTCTCCGCGTCTGGCGGCTTTGGACACCTTTAAGGGAACGTTTGGAGATCCAGTAGGTTTTCCACAACGACGCGGGTGGGGTTGCGTTGCGATACGTCGGGACTTGGTGAGGAGTGAAAAATATGGTCTTGCCAAAGCGTGCAAAGTGTGCTCTCGGTTTGCCCTCGCTGGACACTTTGTACACACGCGCAGCTTTGGCAGTGAGAACTGACTAACCGGGAGAACCGTGGCGTGGCCCCCTCGGGCTCTCACCTGAGATACGAGGAGCTTTGGGTCAGGCGGCGGGCCTTGGACTCCGGGCCCCTTCCCGTGGGGATCATGTGCCAGATGCAGGGCGTCTGAACCGGGGCTCTTGGGATCTTACGCAGAGTTTACAACTCAAAGTCCTGTCAGGCCGCAGAGGGGATTGTGAACAGGGAGGGGAGCTGGGAGGGAATGAATGTCAGGGATACGGGAACCCCCAGGTGGGAAGAATGAAGAGGTAGTCTAGAATAGCTGTGGCCCAACCCGGGGTCACAAGGGCTTTCCAGGAAGACAGTCTGTGTCTGTGTGAGCTGAGGCATTGGGACGGGTCCTCGGACACATGGTCCTACTTCTTTATCTTATCTGGTTTTCTTAAGTGATCTGCCCACAGTGCTTACCTATGGCAGTCAAGACTCTAACCCAGCTCTGGGGGCTCTGACCACTGCTCACTCCTCTTCTCCAAAGTTAGACTAGGCCAATCTCTGTGGGGGCCGATGGACAGTGTTGCCAGTGTCTGAGGTCAGCCTGCTTCCCTACTGTTCCTTGAGTCAATGGAGTGTCCCCTTTGGTGGCAAAATGATACAATTTCAATAACTTCATAATTTAGCACTTAGGAACTTTTGAATACAATGGCATTAAAAGAATAAAAAGGCCCGTAATCCCAGATGAACGGTTAGTTTAAAAAATTAAAAAGGCAGTAGGGGCCTGGGACACCTGGGTGACTGAGTCGGTTAAGCGTCCGACTTCAGTTCAGGTCATGATCTCGCGGTCAGTGGGTTCGAGCCCCACATTGGAATCTGTGCTGACAGCTCAGAGCCTGGAGCCTGTTTCAGATTCTGTGTCTCCCTCTCTCTCTGCTCCTCCCTCTCTTGTGCTCTGTCTCTCAAAAATGAATAAACGCTAAACAAAAAATTTAAAAAACAAAAGGCAGTAGGAGCCCATTGTGGGGAAAGTAAAATGTTTTAGAAAGTGTAAAATAGGGGCGCCTGGGTGGCGCAGTCGGTTAAGCGTCCGACTTCAGCCAGGTCACGATCTCGCGGTCCGTGAGTTCGAGCCCCGCGTCAGGCTCTGGGCTGATGGCTCGGAGCCTGGAGCCTGTTTCCGATTCTGTGTCTCCCTCTCTCTCTGCCCCTCCCCCGTTCATGCTCTGTCTCTCTCTGTCCCAAAAATAAATAAAAAACGTTGAAAAAAAAAAATTTAAAAAAAGAAAGTGTAAAATAGTCTACGGACATAGCGCCCGATCTCGTCTTATCTCAGAAAGTGTGAAATAAGAGACATAACTCCCTCTTGCCTCACAGTCTGTTTCCTTAAACATGGTGTTAAGTTTTAGTGTCTTTCTGGACAGCAGGTGTAGTTTTGGATCATGCCTTGCTGATTTCTTGCTACATATACATAATCTTGGCTCAGGCACTTAACCATGCCACGCCCCAGCGAGCCTTGTTGACAGGAGAATGAAAAAAATGTCACGAACACGCGTGGCCTGGTTTATAGCAGGCATGGGGGTGTGTGTGAGCTGCTTAAATTCCCCCATAAAGCATAAAAAGCGTCACCTGTGGGCCTCCGGGCAGACTCCTGAGCCTTTTGGACATGCTTGATGAGTTGTGAGGGAATTCGGCTTCTTTGTCCAGACGTCAGCTGAGAAGTCCTGATTTTTTTTTAAATATTTTATTTTATTTCCTTAAATTTTCTTTGAACATTTATTCATTTTTGAGAGACAGGAAGGGGCAGAGAGAGGGGAAGACACAGAATCCGGAGCAGGCTCCAGGCTCTGAGCTGTCAGCATAGACCCCAACACAGGGCCCAAACCCATGAACCATGAAATCATGATGTGAGCCAAAGTCAGACGCTTAGCCACCCAGGCGCCCCAAGAGATCCTGATTTTTGAAAGCCTCTGGAAGTCAGAACTTTTAAAAAGCAAATATTGTTCCTTGAAACTAGGGAGGCAGAGGGAGAGGACAGTGGCCTCTTCTAACTTCTCACCTTGCGTTTCTGTGGCCCTTGGTACTTCCCCCTGCTTCCTGGAAAAGCCAGAAGTGAGGCATGGTAGCCAGACCCCAGCTGGGGGCCTTTCCTGGGAGGAAGAGGGTATACAATCTAATCTTTTTGCTCAGCAGAGGGCTTGGCTGTATACGTTTTGTACCCCGTTGGAGGTGGAGGGGGATCAATCACATTCTTGTGTTGCTCTGTTGTCCTTAAGGAGCTTTAACTCCATGGTGCTTTCTTTCAACTTCGTTTAGGAAAGGGGTGTCCTTCTGGCTCCTGGCCCCAAGTCTCTGTGTCTGTCCCCCACTCCCAACTCCCCCCCCCCGCCCGGTTCCCTCCCCCCTCCCCCCATAGAGGAAGTGGTACCTGGAGCTAGAAAGTGTGGAGCTCCTACAGTCTGTAACACGCCCCCACCCTCCTATCCCTCCCGTCTGCATCGAGCATACCGGGCAAGAGTCTCTGGAAACCTGTGGGGTTCCCCAGCCTTGCTGGTCCTTCCATAAGTGTGAGGGGCAGCTGTTGAGACACCTGAGTGGAGGCCCAAGAGGCCCACGGTCCCTGCTCCTGGGTTGGCTGCCGTGAGCGGCACTGGCCGCCTGGACTTCTTCTGAGTATTCAGCACCGAGAAGCCTTCTTATCTCACCCAGGCGATATCACAATCAGGGCTCCTCCTGGGTCGAGGCATGCCAGGTCTGTTTGGCAACTCTGTTTTCCCCTTCCCAGGAGCAGTCTTCAGGGAGGAGGAGGGTATGGGGCAGGAGAGGGGTGTCCCCCGGGGGCCATCGGTACGGCTTGCTCTTTTGCACTTCTCCAGCTTTGGCTCCCAGGGTTCCCCGGGACACCCTCCCTTCCCTGTGCCCTGGCACCGTGGGGCTCTGCTCAGCTCCCTTTGAGGTGACCTTCCTTCCCCGCCCTGCCTCTCAGAGGAAACTGGTACTTTGAAGAGTCACCCTACTCCTTCCCCTTCCCAGGAACCACAGTGAATTCTTGAGCTAGGAGAGGCTCCTCTGGGCGTGGGGACAGGGAAGCTGCTAGGTACCTGACTCTACCCTTAAGGAATTCAGCAGAGACTAGAGCCTTCTCTCAAGACACCTGACTCAGTGTTCCCAGGGTTTGATGAGAGGGACATCTGGGCACAGGACTACTTGATTCTAGCAAATAATATTATTCTTGGAGCCTCCTTGCGGGGTGTCTTGGAGCCTTGGTCTGAGGCAGGGCCCACAAAGGTATCTCCAGCAGGGTGCCAAGCATGATGTCTACATGACCCTGGCCTTGACCCAGAGACTCGAGAACAGGGTGGGGAAGTTCCCTGAGGGACCCTGTGAGACCCAGTACTCCTTGGGGTCAGTGGTTCCCAACTAGAGAAGACCTTTGCCTTGTTGATCTCTATTCAGTCCTAGCTGTTTACTCATTCAGGTAATAAGTATCTACTGGTGCCTCTACGTGCCCAGAGTGGTTTAGACACCAGCCATTAACCTTACACAAAACAAAGATCTCTGCCATCCCAGGACTCACGTTGTAAAGGGTGGGGAGCGTGAGTGACAGAAAACGAGCATAAGTAATAAAGTAAGTGTTAAAAGTTGATTCGAATTATTTAGAATAAGAACAAAAGTAGGGGATTGGGACCACTGGGGTGGGGGGGTGGGTTGCAACTTGGAGAGGTAGCGAGGGCGCCCGTTTGAGCACAGACTTGCAGGAGGTGAGGGAGTTCTTCAAATAACATCGGAGCGTCTTCCATGGTGGACACTGAGCACTGGGGATCCAGCCATGGACAGGACAGGCGTTGTCCCTTTCTCCTGGAGCCGACCTCTCTTGGAACCTCCTTGGGTCAGCTGTTCAAGGTTTGAGGCAAGCAGGAGGCTGTGGAATGGGGCCTGAGAGGATGAGGCAGGCCACCTCCCACCCCAGAATGGCTGTCCACCTCCTCCCAGAATGGCTTTCCTCCTCAGGCTTGGCCAACTCCAGTCTGTCACTTCCTTGGAGAAAGTCTGATGTTGGGTTGCAGAAAGGGACTGAGGCCTCCAGAACGGAGATGTGTTCAGGGAATGCATGCATTTCGACTTCCCACCCCATCCTCCGGGAGGGAAACCCTCTAGGAGGAGCCCTGGGTGCGGCAGGAAGGCCCTCCCAGGATTGTGGGATTGGCCTGTGGCTCCTTAGGATGGGGTTGGGGGTTGCGACTGCTCTGGGCCCAGCCGGGGAGGCTCTGGCCACTGACCCAGGTTGTCCCATCCAGGCTTTGCCCTGCACGAGGGGTCTGAACTTGGCAGACAGGGAGTGGTGCAGTCAGGTTGGAGCTCAGATTGGGGCTGGTACCCTCACTAACTGCTTGGGTTTGATATCTCTCCGAATGGGTTATTCCATAAGTGATAGAGTTACATGTGGTGATGCAGGTGGAGTGCTTCCGATGGTATCTGGCCACGGTTTGGGTCTCGATCCTTGTTATTACCTAACACCAGCAGTGACAACCCTCTGGTTTCTGTCCCCTCTCTGGGTGTTCTCCTTAGTCCCACCTCCCACCTAGCCCCGCGCCCTTTCAGCCAAGGTGTGGTTGCTAAGCTGCTGGCCAGGGCACTGTCTGGTGCCTCTGGGAGATTGGGTTTCCCTGGGCAACACGGACGCCGGCAAAGCAGCCTTGGGTATCTTAGTTGGCACAGACAACTGCCCCAGTCGGTGAGAGCCCTGCCCCACCGCTCCCCTTGGTAGGAGGTTTACTCACACCCGGCAGACGGAAAGACACAGCCACATGCGGGCCTCACACAGGATGTCGTTGTCGCCCTCGTGGGGAAGGAAGGGTAGCCTCTGCAGCAGCAGGGGGCTGTGGGGAGCGCAGACAAAGGGGAAAGGAGAGAAGAGCTTGGGACTCCAGCTCATGCTGTTTGTGCTCCTGGAGATGGGGAACTCAGCCAGGTGCTGAGTGTGGCTACCGGGGCCTTCTTTCCCTCGGGCCTAGGTGTCCAGAGCCCTGCCCCTGGGCATAGCCTCTCCTGGCAGATCACTGGAGCTGACCAGGCTGTTGAGGGACCTTCTCAGGTCCCATCGCACACGTTCGTGACAGACGGGGCTTAGCTTGGCCAAGCCTCTGCCTCTGGGCAAATGGCACCTGTGTGGGGTGAGCAGTCTGGGCTGGGACCCCCTTTTTCCTCCCTGCGAGCACAATCAGATCTGCTTAGAGATAGGGGCCAAGACAAGCCTGCCCCATTCGGTTATTTTGTCTCTGCCTCTCCTGGTCTCTTTACTGAGGTCCTGAGATGCAGGGTTCATATGCATCTCAACGGTGGCGTCTCCCCCAAGGATGGAAAAGGAAGCCGGGGTGTGATTTGCCAAAGAGACCACTCTCCTGTCTTTTCTAGGGTGTGCATCAGGTGTGGGGAGACCAGTCCTGGCCTCTGGCATGTTTCATGGCCGGTGGCAGTGTTGGGTGATTTGAGCAGCAGGAAGGGAAGGAAGGGAATCACCAGGTCAGCTGCCCACAGGGAACTCACAGGCTGGTTCCACACATGAGGCAGAGACCTGTGTGGAAAATGGGTAAGAATCAGCCCCCACCCCCCAACCCACACAGCTCAGGCATCAGTCAGCAAGCTTCACATGGCCCAGCCCCAAAGCCTGAGTGCCCGCACCCAATGGAACAGGGGGCAGAGCCAGGAGGGATGCTTGGAGTTTAGTGCCGTCAAGGACAGAGAGGGCGACAGGCAGGAACTGACACTGAGGCTGGGCAGTCTTTAGGAGTTCAGGGGATGGAGGTGTTTCTCCTTACAAAGCCCCCTCTCCGGGGTTATGCTCTGGCCATGTGGCGGCCCTGGTGCAGGGAGCCAGGAGGACACTCAGAGCTTCTTACACGTCTCCAGTGACTGCCCCAGTCTCTTCTTGGCCTCCCCATTGGGCGTGGCCTGTAAAGTAGTAACGTCCTTCACCCCCAGGTCCCGGGACCCAGAAGCCCAAGGTCATCCAGCTGGTGCCACCCGCCTCTCTCTTCTCCCCTGTTCAGGTTAACATGGCTGGAGAGGAGCCCAGCCCCCAAGAGAGCAGGAGTGATCCCACCAATGGCACTGAGTGCCTCCTGTGAGCTTAGGGGCCCCCTCATACCTGACCACTCTCTGGGCCTTCGCCCCTTCTCACATGTGATCCTCTTAACTGCCCTGCCTGGGAGGCAGATAAACCAAAAGAAGAAAAAAAATCTCCACTAATCCCATAACCCTGCCAGTGTGTTGTCTACTTACGTAAATATTTTTTAAGAGTCTACCTGGCTCTCGGGTACATCGTGTGCACGTTTCCATGTCCACTGTCTTCTGCCCCTTACTGACTATACGCCTTCCATCGTGGTGCTGAGCACACTTCACCCGCTCCCCGTTGTCAGCCCCTTAGGTGGCTCCTGATTTTCCCTGAGAGCTTAACGACCAGCACAAGGCTGGGGAGAACATTTGAGGAGCTAAATGGATGCCCTTGTCCATGGTGGTTTTAGGGATCGTTTTAGCATAACGTGTGGTCAAGCCTTCAGGGCGGAGGGGGAGAATGGTCAAGATGGGTTCAGAAAACGCTTTTTAGATGATTTTTTTTTTTTTAATTTTTTTTTTTTTTCAACGTTTTTTATTTATTTTTGGGACAGAGAGAGACAAAGCATGAACGGGGCAGGGGCAGAGAGAGAGGGAGACACAGAATCGGAAACGGGCTCCAGGCTCCGAGCCGTCAGCCCAGAGCCCGACACGGGGCTCGAACTCACGGACCGCGAGATCGTGACCTGGCTGAAGTCGGACGCTTAACCGACTGCACCACCCAGGCGCCCCTAGATGATTTTTGATGTGTTGCACGAGGGACACGAAGGTTATTTCAGATGAAAGCACACATGGAGACCATAATGGATGGAGCTTGGGGTGGGGGGCTGAGCAGATGGGTTGGCCAACACAGGGCCACGTGGGGTGGGGGAGGGCAGACCAAGGCAGACCCTGCCCAGGACTGTCAGCCGGCTCCCAGTGAACTAGGACTGAGACTCTCCTCGGTGGCCCGCCAGGCTCCCCTTTCTGACCCACTTCATCTCTCCTGTTGCCGGTACTCAGCCCCTGTGCTTGTCTTCATCCTCCTGGAAGATGCAAGCTTGTTCCGTTCCCCTGACACGCCCTGCACCTTACCACGGCTGACCACTTCCTATCATTCAGGTCTGGGTGGAGACGTTTCCACCTCTGCTCGTTCAATTTAGCAGGGGCGCTGCAGTGAAAAAGAGGGCAGAAGTCCTGAGTGAGAATGAGAAGGCTCATCCTTGTGGAGGGCTGCCCGGATAACAAATAAGATTAGTAGGGAGACTGTTTTACTGTGACCAGTGCTAAGGAGCAAAGCAAAGCTGGGAAGAGAATGTCCAAAAAGGGACATTTAAGTAGAGGGGAGGGAGCGGGTGGGCTATGGGCTATCTGGAGGAAAAGCATCCCATGGCAGAAGGAACAGCAAACCCACGGACCCAGACGCGGGAACATTCACTGAGTCCTTCCAACCACCATACCCTGGTCACTCTGTCTTGTCCCCTTCCTTCGTTTCCTTGTTGGCCCTGCTCTCTATCTGAAACTGTCCCGCTGACTGGTTTCTGAACTTGTGAGTCATCACGGTCTCCCCTGCAAAGATATCAACTTGGTGACATAAAGGATCATGTCTGTCTTTGTCACTGTTGTGTCCCCAGCCCTAGGACAATGCCTGCTCCCTGCCAGCAGACCGGTGCATCCCCCTTTGCAGATGAGCTCGCTGGGCCTGGAGAAGCTACCTTGGGAGGCCACCCAGCTTGGAGGGGCTAAGCTATGGTGGTTGAGCCCTGGCTGTTGGTACCAAGCCCTGGCTCTTTCCCTTACGCACCCCCCCACCCCCCACCCCCCCGTTTCCCGCCACCCAGGAGTGGGCTGAGTAGGTAGGGTCTGTTCCCATACCATGAAGCTCCAGGTCTGGGTTCCTGAAGCTTCTCTCTGGAGAACCCGCTAATCGGGGGTGAGGGGAGCTGAGGGTTTGCCTGGAGGTGTAAATCCAGCCAGTCCCAGACCTGTTCCCTTTCAAGAAGGGGTGCGCTTTTTATGCCTTGACCTGGGCAGTTATTTCTGTGTTGGGAGCAACGTTGAGGGGTTGGCTGGAGTGAGGAACAGACGTGGCTGTTGGTCTTGGTCCTGGCTTCCCCCGTCTCACCTACCCCCTTCCTTGAGGTCCCAGCCCACTGTGGAGCAGGTGGCACCTCGCCAGCACCTCACAAGCAGCGACCAGGCCCCAAGCCCCCGCCTGCATGGTTGGCTCTGAGCTGAAGGCACGTGGGAGTGTGTGTGTCTGCATGTGGCCGTGCCTTTTAATTGCAGGGATGTAATTAGGCACCCTCTGTCCTGTCGCATCCATCCTTCCCTGCCTCCCAGAGTCCTTAGATTTGGAGTGCGCCAGACCTGGGGGCAAATCCAAGTTTTGCTGGTTTCTCCTCAGCGCCCTTGAAGCTCCCCACCCTCTGTGGTCTTCATTCCCTTGTCTGCCAAGTGGAGATATTCCACTCAACTTCAGGGGGGCTCGTGGAGGGTGAACAAACATCCGGAACGAGGTTTAGGTGTACCTTGTACAAAAGTGCAAAGGAAAGGAAGGGTCAGGACATGTACCGACATGCCACTGTGCCTACGAGTAGTGGGATTTCGGGAGGATTTTCTCCTCTGGGTTGTTTTTTTTTTGTTGTTGTTGTTTTGTTTTACAGTGAGCAGGGATTACTTGAGCGAACTGTTTAAAAAGTAATAAAAATAACACGTAGGAGTCTGGTATAGCGCCTGGTATGCAGCAGATGTTCTGAGGGGCATTTGGGTGGATGGCATGGCAACCATCTCCCACCAGTCTCCACATCCTGTCTGCCTCCCTCCTCCCTGCACCTCGTCCCCCTGGGTCTGTGCCGTGTCACCCTCGAGCCTGTGTGGGTCCTTGGCACAGATGGCCCTGTGCCCTCTGGTCCTGACCCCACAGCCGGCATGGATCCTTCAGGGCAGAGCCCAAAGCAGCCTCTCCCTGGAGTCTACAGGCCCCTCTCCTCCTCCAGGGCACCGCTCCCAGCTTCCTCTGGCTTCTGACCCAGTGACCTAGGCCCAGGCAGGGAAAGCGGACGCCCCCAGGAGCCCGGAGCAGAGCTGGTGCTGATTTATGAGCTTGTGCCGCCCTCCCCCACAGCTGGAATGCGGGGCCGAGGCTCAGCTGTTTGTCCGGGAGGCCCAGCAGTGTTTTCATGCTCGGTCCCCAGAGCCTCCAGGACTTACCTATGTTTCTTCCCTGATCTGCTCTGGGCCTCGGGTCCCGTGGGCACCTGGCAGTTTCCCGGCTACCTGCGGTGCCGTAGGGAAGGGGGGCACCCCATTCTGCCCTGGCTTCCCCAAAATGTGAATAGGCCCAAACCTCTCACATCCACCCCACCCCCTCCTGCAAGTGGCGGTCTTTGTGGTGCCCCAGAAGGTGATGGCCCTCGGGGGCTGGTCTTTACCTGTTCCCAGCCAGGGTGGTGTTTGGATTGCCCCAAGATGTGTGTCTATGCCAAGTGGGGTGACCCCTCCCAGCATAGCCAGCCCTTGGTTGCTCTGCCAGAAGACCACCACCGCCACCCCCCTCTGCCAAGCACTTGCCTTGGAGGGAGCCCCCAGTCTTGGACCACACAGGGTCCTTTCATATGCAAAGCCCTGGCCTGATGGTTAATTTTTGTCACCTCCTGAGAAGCCAGAAACTAAAGGGCATCCTTCAGGTCTCAGATCCTTCTTTTCCCAGTCTGGGCCGGGGGCTTTTCCCAGTCAGATCCCCAGTCTGGGCCAGGGGCTGCCCTCAACCTGCACCCTGGCCTGGTTCCCCCTGGCAGGACACTCACTCCACATGCTACACTGGCCTGTCTTTATCTGCACCTCCTCCGGTGCAGGGGCCGGGTCTGCTTAGTCTCTTTATAGTGTCCGAGTAGGCCTGAGCCCCTGTGTTCCTGAGGACGGGCCTTGGTGTCCTGTGGTCAGTGGGAGGCCGTGCTACTGGAAGCCGGAAACTGAAAAGAAGATGATCCTTCTCCCTTCCCCCAAGGATGATCCAGAAATAGTTGCCCTCGGATTGGGAATGCATTCTACATTCAGATGGCTTGGGCTGATGGGTTTGGGGCCTTGAGCTGGTTTCTTTATTGGGAACAGATTTCTTCTGATAAGGCTCCACTTAGGCCCATGGGAAAGGGAGTCACGGTGCACCCCATTAGAGCCCAGGGGAGCTGGGACCGGGATGGACAGAGATGGGGGGTGGGAGGCATGCAGCCGGGAAGCCCAGGGCGAGGGCTGCGGCTTCCGAAACCCCAGTGGCCTCTGACTGTGTGCCCTGCACGTCACCCACTCAAGCTCCTGCCAGTTGTGGTGGGAGAGGCTTCCCTGCGGTCAGCAGGAAGGGTCTGCCCGGGGGGTGCTGGCCCCCAGAGATAGCTACCGGGCCTCTCTCCTGCCCCTGTTAGGGTTCTGGTCTGGGAGCCCTGGCGGACAGCCTTTGTATTTCTGCCTCCCAACTGGCTCTCGTGAGAGAGGCTTGGGAAGTTTCCCTTTCTGTTTAGCTGGGCTTTTATGGTTTTTCAGAAAACAGGTTAACAATTAAGCTAATTAACCTCAGGGCCTCCACTCCTATAAAGCCAGGTGAAATGGCTTCCTCCCCCAGCTTCTCCCGCTGGCTTTATAAGGCCACAGGTGGCCAGGAGCAAGCGTTAGAGCTTCAACCAGCCCCGGACCTCCAGGTACAGAAGTCCCTGAGGTCCCTCGACTGTACTTTGCAGATGGAGCGAGGGTGCGCAGGAGGGTCGACGGTGAAGCCGCTGTGGGCCCGGAGAGAGGGGCTGGGCCCGGCCAAGCTGGAGCCTGGGAGCCAGGATGGGCGCTGGGGCCGGGGCTGTGCGTCTGCCTCACCCTGGTGATCAGCGGCTCCTCCTCTTTCGCTAGGAGGCTGCACACCAGGCACGATGAGACGGTTCCTGAGGCCAGGACATGACCCTGCGAGGGAGAGGCTCAAGCGGGACCTTTTCCAGTTTAACAAGGTAAGGGGAAGTGGGAGAGGCGGCCAGGTGTTTATGGCAGGCACCATATTGTCCACCCTCCACGGGCTGGGGCACTCAGCTTGCCTTTACCTGGATTAAGGTACTTCAGTCGGTGCTGCCTGCAGTCCCTCTTGGGAATGTGACTCTGGAAGTGGGGTCCGGTTGGCAGGCTTTCCTGGGAAAGGGCAGTGGGATGCCCAGGCATCAGGACTCCCTGTCCCGAGTGCCCATGGCCGTGTGACCTCTGCAAATCACCCTGCTTCGTCTAGCCTTAGTTTCCCCACCTGTAAAATAAGGATAAAACAACCTCTCTCCTCACGGTGCTGTTGAGGATGCTTAGGGACAAGAAAGGTGAAAGGAGGCTGAACCCTGCAAGGTGTAACTATGTTCCCATGATGCCAGGTTCCTTGGGCACTGACCACAGGCTGTGGCTGTCCCCTTTCTCCTCACGTTGCCCCCAGAGGAAAATGCAGCTGTCCCTGTAGGCCCAAAGCAACAGCTCCTTGTGGCAGCTCTAGGCCTGGGTGAGCGGGGAGAGGCGCCTGGGACAATGTGCCACAGCTGGCATTTGGCTGCCCCAACCCCAAACCTGCTGCTCCTGAGGTCCCAGAAGCTCCCCAGGGCCTCCCCAGGGTGGCTGGTGCCTGAGAAGGCCAGAGCTGCCCTGTAAACAGGAGGAGCACAACGTGGTTTATTGGCTCTGCAGCCACCTAGCAATCTGCTCCTGTTTCGGGGTAATTAGCCTCTCTTATGTCTGCTTTGATCTGGGCCCGTGGCCTGCGAGCCTGAGCTTCCCTCTGCCCCACCAGGTGGACTGCAGGAAGCGGAGGACCATGGTGCTCTGCTCCTCAGGGGCGCCGGGACCCCTCTGGGATGTGCTGATGGACAGGGCTTCAGATCTCACTTGGCCACTTAGCACTTGGGTGACCCTGTGCCTGTCACCCATGTCGTAGACATGTTACAAGGATTATATGGAGTTAAATAGTTTGTGGTCCAGGAACACTAGCTGCTGTCTGTCTTCAGAGGCTCCCTCCCAGGGAGAAAGAGTTCCCAGGGGCTTGTTTGAGGCTGGTGGCAGTCCCCACGTGTCCTGCTATTTTCCTCTGATTTTCTTGACCTGTGGCAGGTGTCACGATGGAGCTTTGCTGTGAGGCCACCCCCCTGTGGGATGAGGGCTTCCCTAAACGAGTACCTCCTCCCACTGTCAGAAGGAAGCTGTGGGCAGGATTTTTGGGCCGTGGGAAACGGGGTACAGGTGTTGGGAATGTGGGATCTCGGGGCCCCTGGGGGCCTGCCACCCTTGGTTCGAAGGAAGTAACCCGTGAGTTTGGTGGGGGGGGGGTCTCAGAACATCAGCACCCACCTCGGGGCTTGGGTGACCTATGTATGCCTCCATTGCCCCTGATGACACTGAGAGATCTCACACCCCAAAAAGGTGGCCAATTCTAGTAGAAACCGGACAGACAGGCTCAGCAGAGGGAGGAACCCCTGCCCCAAGTTCCAACTGTGTGTTGGGGTGGGGCTGGGGTGGGGCTGGGGCAGAGAAATCATCTCCCCCCACCCCCCACCCCCCTACCCCCAACCAGGGCCCCACAACTGGTGGCCTTCAAACTTGGCTGCCCCATCCCCTAGGCCTGGCTGGGGAGAGGGAGAGAGGAGGCTCCTTGAATCCCTTCCTCCTTCCATTCACTTGCTAGGAACCTGCCCTGAGCACTACTACCCAGGGCTGGGGCCGTGGGGATCTCAGATAACATCTTTGCCCTCCAGGACTTTTATAGTTTGGAAAGAGGGAAGGAGCTGATGGTCTGAAAGAAATTCCACTTCCTGGGACTAGAAGAGGAAGGGAGGGGGGGGATGTGGGCTGGTTTAGTCTCATCTAGACACTGAGTGAGTGGTGGACCCTGAAGGGTTGGGAATGGGGGATGAGGCCAGATCCTGGAATATTTGGAAGCCTGGGTGGTCCCACCCATGCCAGCCCTTTCCCGGCCCCAGGCTTCCCTGGAGTCAGCTTGAGGGAGCCTGGAACCTGGGAATCTAGGGCCCAACACACCATAGCTGTGGTGGGTTTTTAGCAGGACAGTGAGCGATCCCATTTAGAGTTTAGACAAGAACTTTTTTTTTTCTCAGAAGAGTATTGCAGTGATTGGATGAGGCCTGGGCCGTTGGAGGAGGGAGGGGGCGCAGGTGTGAATAGAACAGGGCTTCTCAACCTCCTCCCTCTTGACATTTGGGGCTGGCTATGTGGTGAGAACAGTTTAGCGGCATGCCTGGCCCTGCTCTCCCAAGATGTACAGCCAGAAATGTCTCCAGACACTGCCCAGTGGCCCCTAGCTGAGGACCGCTGGATTAGAGAACTATTTAGGGCATGAGGCCTGGTGCTCAATGGGGGTGTAGGAGTCAGGGGGGCAGGGAAGGGCAGTGGGTGCCCAGCGTGACTGTGGGGGTGCCATCCCGGGCGGTTAATGGTGCCAGGCACTGGGGTGGGGAGCCCAGGAGAGGTGAGGAGCAGGTTAAGGGAAAGTGATCCGTTTAATTTGGACAGAATAACAACGGTTATCCATTTATTGAGAGGCAGTTTGGTCCAGGGGTTAGTGGTGCCAGCCCCAGAATTGAGTGTCAAGGTTCACCAGGTGGGTGACCTCGGGCAACTCACTCATCTGTCCAGGGGAGACGACAGGAGCTACCCCAGAGAGTTGGTGGGAAGGTTAAATGAGTTAAGGTCTAAGTTGCAAGGCTGTGCATGGCTGGTGGCTAGGGATTCGGAGCATAGCCCTATGGGCCTTCTCTGGCCCGAGACTGAGTCTGGGGAACCTTGGAAGCGTTGGGTGTCTGCACACAGGGGGATGGATACACCGAGCTGGAGTTCTGAGCCTTGGGTGGCCCATCAGTGCAGGTGTTATTAACACGGAGGTGAGGGGCCCTCTGAAGGGTGCCTACGGCTGGTGCAGCAAGCAGTGTGCAGACCAGACTGGTGGTCTCTGGGAAGGAGCTGTGCCTGCGGATGGATTCTCTGAACCCTCAGCCAACCAGCTAAGGGGCTGGGTGGTTCCGTGGTTAGGGGCAGGGAGGCTGGAGCCAGACGGCCCGAGTCGAGATGCCAGCTGTGTCGCTTTCTCACTAAGTCACTGCAGACACGTACATTACTTACCCTCTCGGCTCCTCAATTTCCTCATCTATAAAGCGGGCATCGTAATAGTCTCTACATCCAGGTTGGCACGCTAAGCAAGTTAAATGGCTTTGAATGGTGCCTGGTACACAGTTGGTGCCTCACCCCATCCTCGTGACCGGTGCCTCACAGCTGGTGGCGTTCCCATTCTGCACGTGAGAAAACTGAGGCCTCTAGGGTTTGCACAGCCTGAGTATATGGCAAGTGGTAGCGCCGGCTGGGAACCAGGTCCCCCCGGTTCCATCTACCTACCAGCTGGCCCCTGAGGGTGGCAGCCTCACCTCCCAAGCCTCAGTTTCTTTCCCCTTGACCTAGTCTTCTGAGCCATCGAGGACAAGATGAGGGGACTGTGGAGCCTGCTGGACATGTCAGTGGGGAGGAAGTGATGCCAAGGGGACAGAAACTTCATGCCATAGTGAAACTCCTTCCTTGGAAATCACTTGAGGCCCCTCCCTCCCCTGGTGAAACCAGCCGTTGATAACGGCTCTGCGCCCTTCCTGCCCAGCCCGCCCACACTCCCCCCACCCCCAGGCCCTGAACAAACAGTGTGTTCCTGACCGGCTGCCCCTGTCCAGGACCAGGTTGTTTTGTCTTGGCTTTTTTGTGGCTGGGCCCCTGGTGTCAGGTGACAGCCACACAGGGAGGGCCAGGTTGCTGCCACCACCAGGAATCTGAGCTGACCACACCCAGTACAGGGCAGTGCCACCCAGCCCAGCGGCTGGGCGTGACCCCTCTGGCCCTAGACAGCCCTCCTTCCAGCCCCCCAGCAAGATCCTAGGCCCTGGATCTTGGCCGGCGTCCTCCCTCACTGAGGACAAGATGAAGGGGCCCCACTGTCTCTGACCAACAGCCTTTGCTCTCTCCCTTCCGAGAACTTGAAATGGGGTCCTGGAGCCAGCAAGAGACAGACGGGGCTTTCTTCCCCGCACTAGGCTAATGTTGCAGTTTGGCGGCTCCTACAAATCTCTCCTTTCCCAACTGCTGTCAAAAGAGTTCATTGTTCTCTCCTCCCTTGGCAGAGGTCACCTGAGCCAGGTAGCAGGATGAGGGCAGGGCCAGGTAGGCTGGATGCTGAGCTCAGGAGGTAGGGGAGGCTGGCATCAGTGGCTGTCAGGCTTTGGGGCAACCTCCCAGCTTGAATTTGAGCTGGAGGCCTCTGCTGTCCTAGGCTGAGGTCCCTTCCCACCCCTTGTCCTGGGTGGAGGGATGATTCAGGGCTGCTGTGTGCCTTGGCAGTCCCACAGCAGGGCACCCCTGGGGCTGAGTCCACTTCCTGTGCCCCGCATCGACCTTGTACTCTGCTGGGGGGCTGCGTCTTTAAAAGCTGTCAGGGGCGCCTGGGTGGCTCAGTCGGTTAAGCCTCCGACTTCGGCTCAGGTCACGATCTCACGGTATGTGAGTTCAGGCCCCACGTCAGGCTCTGTGCTGACTGCTCGGAGCCTGGAGCCTGTTTCAGATTCTGTGTCTCCCTCTCTCTCTGACCCTCCCCCTTTCATGCTCTGTCTCTCTCTGTCTCAAAAATAAATAAAAACATTAAAAAAAAAAAAAAAAAGCTGTCAGAAGTTGGGGGATGGGACAGCCAAGGAAAGGGGAGGCCAGGCTGCTCTGGGTTTCTAGCTCCTCCCTAACTGACCTCTGTCCTCTCCCCAAATCCAAACCCCCTCTTTCCCCATTCCCAACAAGACCCCCAGGCCTCTTGGAACTGGTCTGGGGCCACACCTCCTCCCCCTGCCTGCACTCAGGTTTGCAGCCTCCTTTGGGGATTTGTGGGCTTTATTTGCAGGTTTGCCTCTCTTCCCCACCCCTCCACAGACCTGGGGAATCCCCTGTCCCCACACTAATTACATTTGAACCTACTCTCTTGGTCCCTGCCCAGGTGCGGGCACCATGATGCTTCCTCCCCTCATTTTGTTCTTGAGGGAGCCATGATCCCTTGAGGAAGGTATCCTGAGGAATTCCAGGGACTGATGCCTCAGGAGGAAGGCAGGCTCTAGGGGGCAAGGCCTTTGTGCTCTGGGGGGTGGGCTGAACCTTCCAGCCACTGTCTTCTTGAGGGTTTTGTTCAAGCTGCGGGTGGTCCTGCTCGATGCAGTCGTAGGTATCCTCCCATTTATCAGACGTAAAATGAGGCTCAGAGAGGCAAAGAGTTCACCCAAGTCCCAAGGCATTTTAAGTGGAAGAAGGGGATTCAAAGCCTGGTGGGCCTGACTCAGTCCCCATTTGTTCATTCTTTCTTTTTTTGATACGTATGTATGTATTTATTTTTATTTTTATTACTATTTTAACTTACGTCCAAGCTAGTTAATATACAGTGTAACAGTGATTTCAGGGGTAGAGTTTAGTGATTCATCACTTACATATAACACCCAGTGCCCACCCCAACAAGTGTCTTCCTTAATGCCCCTCGCCCATTTAGCCCATCCCCCTACCCAACACCCCACCTCCAGCAACCCTCAGTCTTTTCTCTGTATTTAAGAGTCTTTTCTGGTTTGTCCCCCTCCCTGTTTTTATATTATTTTTGCTTCCTTTGTGTTCATCTGTTTTGTATCTTAAATTCCACATATGAGTGAAGTCCTAGGATATTTGTCTTCCTCTGACTGACTTATTTCACTTAGCATAATGCACTCTCGTTCCATCCATGATGGTGCCTTTCTTTTTTTTTTTTTTTTTTAAGTTTATCTTTTTTGAAAGAGAAGAGAGAAAGAGCAGGGGCAGAGAGAGAGGGAGAGAGAATCCCAAGAGAATCCCCGTCCTAACACGGGGCACGATCCCACGAACATGAGATCATGAACCTGAGCTGAAATCAAGAGCTGGATGCTGGGGTGCCTGGGTGGCTCAGTCAGTTGAACGTCCGACACTTGATTTCAGCTCAGGTCATGATCTCACAATTTGTTGGTTCAAGCCCCGCATTGGGCTCTACGCATGTGGATCCTGCTTGGGATTCTCTCTCCCTCTGCCCCTCTCCTGCTTGTGCTCATGCACACGCACGTTCTCTTTCCCCCTCTCTGTCTCAAAAATAAGCCTAAAAAAAAAAAAAGGTCGGATGCTTAACCAACTGAGCCACCCAGGTGCCCCAGTCCCCATTCTTTCTAAACCAGCTTATGGAAAAGAAGGTGGAGACGAGAGGCAGTAGAGAGAGGCGGTGGGAAATGAGAAGTGCAAGAAACTGAAGGCTGGGTCCAACCTTTGTCTCCCTCCAGATTAAGGAAAAGAGACCCACCAGCAGGAGTAAGTCAGGTGGGATGTAGGAGAACTTCCTGCCTGTGGGTTGGTAGGATAACGTGTGGCTGGAGAGGCTAACAGAAAAAGAAAGCTGCATGCTGTTTTCTCTTTGGCTTGACTTTCTTGCCCATATCCTGAGGCAGAATTGTCTAGGGCAGCACCTCGGCCCAACAGGAGTATAACATGAGCCACATGTGTAACTTAAAATGTCCCAGCAGCTGCATTACAACATTTTTTAGACAAGCGAGATTAACTTTGATAATCTATTTTGTTTTTAATTTTTTAAAAACGTTTATTTATTTTTGAGAGAGAGTGCGTGCACACACATGACAGAGTGTGAATAGAGGAGGGGCTGAGAGAGAGGGAGACACAGAATCCAAAGCAGGCTCTAGGCTCTGAGCTGTCAGCACAGAGCCTGATGTGGGGCTTGAACTCACGAACCGTGAGATCATGACCTGAGCCAAAGTCGGATGCTTAACCAACTGAGCCACTCGGGCGCCCCTGATAATACATTTTGTTTATTAACTCAAAACATCCAATATTGTTTCAACATGTAGTCAATAGAAGTTAATGAGGGTTTTTCTAGGTTTTTTGTTAACACAAAATCTTTGAAACGCCAAGTGTATTTTACACTTACAGCATAGTTCAATTCAGACACAAAATTTTCTTTGGAACTGTGTGCCCTGTACTTAGAGTTTGGGAGATTTGCATCTTGGTCTGCCTGACTCCAGCCCCTGTTCCTTTAGAACCCAAGAACTCACCTGGAAAGTTTTTCAGTGACTGAACTGTATGCCCATTCTTAAATTTAAATTAATTAAAGGGTGCCTGGGTGGCTCAGTCAGTTAAGTGTCTGACTTTGGCTCAAGTCATGATCTCATGGTCTGTGGGTTCAAATCCCCATTTTGGGCTCTGTGCTGACAGCTCAGAGCCTGGAGCCTGTTTCAGATTCTGTGTCTCCTCTTTGCCCTTCCCCCGCTCGCACTCCATCTCTGTCTCTCTCTCTCTCAAAAATAAATAAATATTAAAAAAAAATTTTTTTTAATTAATTAAAATGAAAACTTCTGTTCCTTGGTGGCACTGGCCACATTATAAATGCTCCGTATCTCCGTGCAGCTCACAGCTGTCCTACTTGGCAACGCGGGTCTCCTCCTGGGCACAGGGCTCCTTCCTGCAGGACTTTTTCCCCAGACTCCTCCAAATTCCAGAGGCTTTGGCCTTGTGTTCCTGCTGATTGGGATGATCGAAAAATGCTACCGTCCCAGGAAACTTTTCTCAAGCCCTGACTGCTGATTTCCTGAGGCCCCAGCAATCTGAGACTGGCTGAGGCCGGAAGGGGGCTCTGGGCGAGCTTATCCCCGCAAACACCATCACATGCCCTGCCCCCCACCCCCTTTTCCTGGGAAATGTTTACATTCCAGACACTCTGCTATCTCCCCAAGGCTTTTCCAGGCGCTGCATTTTTTACATAGCTGAATTGGGACCTGGGCTGGCTAGCGGGGCTCCAGCTGGGTCACTTCTGCTCTCCAGGCCATCCCTTCCAGGTATAGCCATTTGTAGGGCAGACTAGTTCCTGGCAAAGAGCCAGACCTGGGGGGCCCTTCCACTTATGTGTCCCCAGAATAGAGACTCCGTGGAGCTCTTGTTCCTGGCCTGCCCCAGCTCAGGGCCTCCTCCTGTGAACCACCATCCTGGACTGGATGAGCCAACAGACAGCATTGAGTTTACTAAACTATCATGCCCACCGTCGTCAGGACTTCTCCTTTTCTGCTCCTTTGAGGCCGGATGGGACAGCCAAGGGAAGCCTAGAGGAGGACCCTGGGCCTAAGGAGAGCCGCCTGACTGGTACAACCTTTCTCTTCAGGGCAGAGTCTCCATTGCTTTAAAAAACGAAAAGTAAAGCAGCTGGCTGGCATCCTTTGCCCTGCTCTGATCTAGCTCTACAGGTTCGGCATCCCCTGGGGTGGGAGGTGGGGGGGTGGGGAGGGCTGGTGGAGAAAAACAACCAAAAACCGTCCTGAAGATGGTTTATCAACCCAGATCTGTAGTGTATACACCCATGCCTTTTAAACCTGGAGTTCCAGAACTGGAACCTCTGCCTAAAGAAATACTCCAAGTTGTAAGCAAAGGTAGGAGTCCAAGAAAGGTCGTCAATGCAACTGATTGGCAACTGTAAAACCCGCAGAAACAAAGGTGTTCAACAACTAAAGCCTTGTGAGTTAGGGCACCTTTATGTGGGGAATAGTCCTTAGCCGTTTAAAAGTTACTTTAGTGCCTTTGACGGTTTGGGCCCGCTACATACAGGCGGACAAATGGGCGACAAAGCTATGCACGTCCGTATATATCCGTGTGGCACAACCCCAGTCAGGTCTTTGTATTAAGTAGAGACACACACGTGTATAGTCGCAACACAAAGACTCACAGATGTTAGCAAGGGTCACTTCTGGTTGCGGGAGTATGGGTGATTTTTGTGTTCCTTTTCAAACTCCTTCATATGTCCCAAGTTTTCTATAATGTGTATTACTTCTATAAGAAGAAATGAGCAAAAGCATGTGTCTGCAACAAAACTCTAGAAGCTTCTTTTCTGGAAAGATAGTGGAGAGACCTCACGACAGAAAAACTTGCAAGAGAGCAGGTGTTTGGCCCCGGAGGAGCCTCGGATGGCCCAGAGCTGGGACAGGCTACTGGGGGGTTCTGTCTAGCCCCTGGGACTGCCCCAGACCTGTGGTACAACCAGGCTTCCCGAGCCATCTGGTCCATTGTGGCAGCCCCTCCCCCCCACAAAGCTTCCCTTACCCCCCACAGGAGGACTGGGTCAGTCACCCACAGTATGGGTGGTGGAGGAACCAAGTCAGAGTTCCTGGAAAGCATCGAGTGGCCAGTGTGGTGTGGTGTCGGGGGAGAATGCGCTCCCAGGGCTGGCCCCAGGGCCTAAGACTGGGTCACAAACGGGTCTGGGATTGACTCAGCACTCAGGTATCTGGGTAGGAACCCGAACGTTACTGAATTTCTCCTTCCTGCTGGAGGTGGCTCTGTGCTGCACTCCTCTGTCCAGCCCTGGTGCCCCAGCCGTGGCGGGGCAGAGGGGACATGTCTGCAGGTTCCATCCCCACATGGTTCTCGTTCCAGACGGTGGAGCATGGCTTCCCACACCAGCCCAGCGCCCTTGGCTACAGCCCATCTCTGCGCATCCTAGCCATTGGCACCCGCTCCGGAGCCGTCAAGCTGTATCCTTTCTGTCCTCCCAGCTCCCACCGGGGGAGGGGCCCTGGCGTTGGCGGGATTCAAACAAAAGTCAGTTGTAGATGACCCCTCCTGGTACTGGGATGTTCCCTCTTGGGGAACCCTCTTGCGTAGCCTCTTGGGAGTCAGCCCCAAATGCCGGAGGTGGAGTCAAGTTTTTTGTTTTGTTTTCCTTTCTCCCACTTAGTAGACCCGGGGTAGCAGGCCCAAGGTGCTGTCCAAACCAGGGTGTCCTTGGGTTTGAAGAGCAGTGCTAAGCCTTCCAGATTCTCCCCAACCGTGCACACCTGCCATGTACACACAGGCACATCAGAGAGTAGAACTGACTCCTGGTTGGCAGGACATTGGTCTGAAAGGGCCACATTTTATCCAAAGCATTGGTTCTGGGCCACGGGGGACTCTGCGTTTCAGAGGCAAGCCCGAGGGTTCCAGGATGATGAAGGATCACCGCTTGGGTCCTCTGGCCTGGACTACAAGTCTGGGAACTTCCCCAGCCCCAAATCCCCCCTGAGTCCCTAGAGTTGAGCCAGTTGGGACATGGGAGTACTGGGAGATGGGGAACCACCCATGGGGAGCCTGGCTGGAGCCTCCAGTGAGGCTGCGGCTCCCTCCTGTTCCTCTTATGCAGCAGGGGCGGGGGAGGCGGGGACACCTCTAGCGGGCTGGCCTAGGCTGGAGGTGGCGGATAGCACTCCCTCAGCTGGTTAATCATTGCCAGGCTACAGCCACATCCTGGTTACCAGTCCCCGGTGCCACAGCTGCTGGGGTGGACCCATGGGGGTGCCCTTTTTCTCAGGTGCCACCTTGTGGTAGCTGATGGGTTTGTTGCAGCTCAGGTGGGGCGGGGGGCACTGTAGGAAGCAGCCCAACAGTTACTTGGATAAATCTCCACCATCCTGGGGTGTCTGCCCGCCCCCCCCGCTCCCCTCCACACACACCTGCCTGGCTGGAAAAGTTCTCCCTGGTTGGAGCTGGCTCCACCTCGGGGTGACATCACCGCTGGCCAAGGGCCCTTGGGCCAGGGCCACTGCCGTCTCCTCCCAACCCAAGGCCCCGGTCACTGCCGTCTGGGAGGAGGGCAAGCCCTTCTGTGACGCTGAGGTATTTACACTCCTTGCCACGTGGGCCCAGAGGTCCTGGCCCTTGGGCGGGAAGGGGTGGTGTCCTGCCTTCTGGAGCTTTTCCTGAGCCTGCCACTCGTAGCTATGGTGCCCCAGGGGTGGAGTTCATGGGTTTGCACCGGGAGAACAACGCTGTGGTGCAGATCTACTTCCTACCTGGCCAGGTGAGGGGGCCCTCCGCATCCTCCTACTCTCACATCACCTGGAAGGGATGGGGAGAGGCAGGCGTTTAGTAGTCCTGGGTTTGGTTCTGATAGGAGGGCCTGGGACCACCTCCCTTCCCCCAGCTGCGGTTCACAGACCACCCTAAGAGCAGCCAGGGGTCTTTTGGTTCTGGGGCTCCCTGAATCAACCGGCGCGGGGTGGGCCGCCCCAGTGTGAAGGGCCCCAGTGAATGCTGGCCCTCCCTGGTTAGCGACACCACACACTCCTGGTTCCTGTCCCCTTCCCTCCCTAGTGCCAGCTGGTCACCCTGCTGGACGACAACAGCCTCCACCTGTGGAGCCTGAAGGTCAGAGGCGGGGTGTCAGAGCTACAGGAAGATGAGAGTTTCACGCTGCGTGGCCCCCCAGGGTAAGGACCTGGTACCCGTCTTCTCCCGGCCAGCCTGACCGGCACACCCAACTCCTGGGTGGAATCACCCTGTGAAGGTCCTGTGGAGCCCTTGGTGGTCCTGGCAGTTGTTTGAGCCAACACAGCCCCACATGCGGGTGCTCTGGAGGAGCAGGGCCCTCCACGCCTACACCGTCTGCACAGGAGGCTCTGGGGAGTTTTTTCTGCCTCCTAGCCCAAGCTCTCTACCATCTGTCTTCTGTCTTGGCAGGAGACACTCAAAATGTTTGTCCTGGCCCAAGACACCATCAGACCCCGTTAAAGGACCTCACAGGCCCGCTTTCCCCAGCCACGGCCTTTCCCAGGACTGCCGAGGGCAGCCGGGAGTCGGGGATCCTAACCCCGGGGTCTCCCCTGCCTGAGTGGCAGCCAGCTCACAGGCAGCCATTCTCGTCCTCAGGGCCGCCCCCAGTGCCACACAGATCACTGTGGTCCTGCCTCATTCCTCCCGCGAGCTCCTCTACCTGGGCACCGAGAGTGGCACCGTGTTTGCGGTGCAGCTGCCGGCCTTCCGCACGCTGGGGGACCGGACCATCGGCTCGGACGCTGTGCTGCAGGGGTGAGCTGGACACCTTGTTGCCATTAGGAAGCTGTTCCCTCCAGCTGAGCGCGGCCTTCTCCCTTGAGTCCCAGTAGTGTCTTGGGAGCTCATAATTTCTCTCCTGGGAAGTCTACGGGGAGGGGAGAAGAGACCCTCAGCCCCCAACCTGTCCCCTAACTTGAGACTCTCGCCCCATAATGTGTTAGCACCATAGCACTCTGAGGAGTCTTGGGGGTAACCTGTCATTTCATTTAAAGGTGAGGAAAATGATGCTCAAAATGATTTCGTAATGTCACCAAGTCTCAGTCCAGCAGTCTTCACGCTGATCATGTGAATTTCAAAACCCCAGGGGCTCCGGAGGGGGGCAGGTGGGGCCCAAACCTCGTGTTGCCACATCAGGTGGGGCAACTCCTGGTGAGATTTATGTTTTGGAGTCTGTGCTAAGTTTTCGTTTGCATGCAGGCCCCATGGCCAAAGCTCTTGGACAGCCATAAGCCTGTAGGTTTCTTCGGATCACTCTGGAGGCTTTGCTCCATGACGATGATGTCGGCAACAGAGAGGGAGTCAGATCAGGTCTGGGTGTGGAGAGAGGGTGCCAGGGTCCAAAGGAGGAGGAGACGAAGCACTGGCAGTGGTGGAATGTTTTGCCATTTCACGGGACAGAGAGGAGGCCGGGGTCCTGGGATGTGGGGCTGCTTCAGGCTCAAGCGAGCAGGACCCTGGTCCCGAAAGGACTGGCCTTCCAACGTGCTCACATCGCTCAGGGCCCACTGTCCAAGGAAGAGTGTTGCTGGGTTTGGGAGGATTCCTACTTGGGGCTGGCTCCGCCTGAGCCCAAACGTCTGTCTTTCCCACCCGGCAGGGTAGCGTCAGGGCAGCACGACCACGGTCAGAGCAGGACTGTTTGCGGGTCAGCAGGCATGGTGGCTTCTCAGCCTGGGCGCCCCGTCTGTGGCCAGGACAGCAGGAGGACCTGTTCCTCACATGTGGCCCTGCCGGCACCCACGTGACTCTGTGCTGGTGGGAGTCTAGTTGCCGGGGGGCCTCCCCCAGCCTGAGTGCCCCGGGAAGCCCCTCCTACCAGTGTAAATCCTGTTCTAAATGAAAAGAGGTTTGGCTTGGGTTGGCAGAGAGGGGTCCAGGTGTCTGTGTTTCCTGCTCTCCCTCTTTGGTGTGGGTTCTTGGTCCGTTGCCTGCCACCTCATGGTCTTCTGTTGGCTTCAGCACCTCCAGACTTCACGTCAGCATTCCGGGCCCAGAGAAGGAGGAGGGGGACAGGGCTCAAGGCCAGACCAACCTAATGTAGGGAGTTTTATTTTGTGGGTTTTAAAAACTGTTTCCTTATGAAACACCACTTATACAGAAATGCACTAAGTATGAATGTGCGGTTTAATGGATTCTTGTAAAGTGAGCGTCCCTGCAGCCACCCCCTGGACAAAGAAATAGAACTTTGCCAGCCTCCCAGGAGCCCCCGCTGTCCTTCCCAGTCACGAGTCCCTCCTTCCCCCGAGGTAGCCACCGCATCAACTCTTCTGGAAGCCACTGCCTTGCCTTTCTTCGTAGTAGTATAACCGCCTGCGTTTGTGGATGGATATACAGGATATATAGGTTTCTATATATCCTTGTCCTCTTGTGCGCATGGCTTCTCTCTCCCTGCGATCTTCCCACGCTGGCACTTGCACGCGGTGAGCAACTGTGCCACATGCTCCGTCCTGCCCTGTTGGTGGCAGCAGCGTGGGCTCACAGTGCTTCCCTCGGCCAGGTTGCCCGAGGACGCCCGCCACCGGCGGGTGTTTGAGATGGTGGAAGCTCTGCAGGAGCACCCCCGAGACCCCAACCAGGTCCTCATCGGCTACAGCCGCGGCCTCATCGTTGTCTGGGACCTGCGGGGCAGCTGCGTGCTTGGCCATTTCCTCAGCAGCCAGGTAGGCGGTGCCTGGGATGGTGGCGGGTGCCACGTGGCGCTCTCAGGCCCCCGAATCACCTAAAGCCCTTGTGCTGAGACCTGCGGGTACGGGACCACCACCCTGACCCCAGCCTGCGCGCTTTCCCTCTCTTCCTCTGAAGCAACTGGAGAACGTCTGCTGGCAGCGGGACGGCCACCTGATTGTCAGCTGCCATTCCGACGGCAGCTATTGCCAGTGGCCTGTGTCCAGTGACACCCAGCACTCGGAGCCCCTGCGCAACTGTGTGCCTTACGGTCAGTGCTCCGTCCGCCTAATGGGGCCTGGCCCTGCCCTGTCACTTGCAAAAACAGTATCCTCTGTTCCCAGTCTGTCTTCCCCACATTGGGGTGTAGGTGCCCAACTCCTAGAAGCAAAACTGGGGCCCAGAGAAGTGAAGGCTCTGTCCAAAATTGTGCAGCAGATTTTCAGATGCCCGTCATGGCTTTCTCGAGGGACTGCTTAGAGCAAGACTCCTATGCAATCTGCTGCATGGGTATGGGCTTGAAGGGTCTGGGCCCTATGGACATAGGGGTGGAGGGCCCACTCAAGCTGGTTCCTTGTCTTGTAGGTCCTTTTCCTTGCAAAGCTATTACCAAAATCTTCTGGCTGATCACCAAGCAGGGGTAGGTATCAGTGCTCTGTCCTCCCAGCCTTCAGCAGCCTTCCGAGGGGCTACTCTGGCCTCTGCTTGTGGGAGGCGGTGTCTAGGGAGTGCCTTGGGGGTCCCACATCGGTGTCTCAGATGCCAGCAAAGGGAGAGAGGGCTATTCATTCATACCTCTCATGGCTAATTCCTGAGCAAACATTTCTGACCTTTCCCTCCACCCTCCCGGAAAGGTGATTCAGATCAGCCGTTTTCAGACTCTGTTTCAGCAGGAGACCTGTTTCTTCAGAGACATACAGGGAAACCTGATGCATAAACAGCAGTAGGGTGGGCTGGGGGTGGAAGCCGGGGTAAAGCAGGAGTGGCTACAGAGGCTCAGGAACCCCAGCCTGGGTGCCCCCACCTCACCCCCAAGTTCTCCTGGGTTATTGCAGTCAGGAAGAGAGGGCGGTCCACCCCACCCCTTCTGGGGACCTTGAATGAGCACTTACTTTGAGACTGGCTCCCTCCCTGGTCCTGCCACTCTGGTCCTTGGAAAGTCTAAGCTGCCAGCTCAGCCTGTGGCTGAGGTACTGTTGGGAGCCCCAGCCCACCCCACGGCTCTTCTGTGCCCGCCAGGTTGCCTTTCACCATCTTCCAGGGGGGCATGCCGCGGGCCAGCTATGGGGACCGCCACTGCATCTCGGTGGTCCACGACGGCCAACAGACAGCCTTCGACTTCACCTCCCGTGTCATTGACTTTACTGTCCTTGCCGAGGCAGACCCTGCTTCAGGTAGGTGGGCTTGGGAAGTGGCTGAGGGGATGTGGCCTGTCCGTTTCCAAACGCACCACTACCTGAGCCCCTCAGCCCCCCTGCACCCCTCTCAGTGCCTTTCCCTTCCCCTGCTTGTGGCTTCATCCTTGCTGGCCACACCTCCCACCTGCTCTGAACCCTCTTCACCCTTGCTCGGCTCTGATGGGACTGAGCCCAAGGCAGGAAGATCTAGGCTGTGGGGCTTAACAGCTACCTAGCTGAGGCAAAGAGGTCCCGGCTTAGACACGTGAAGCCCTCCCATTGTGGGGTGGGGCAAGTGGTGCCGTGTGGGGCCTCCTGGAGCTGGGCCAAGACAGCAAAGCCCTGAGTCAGCCTCGTAAATTGGTGACAAGCAAGACCAGAAAGGGCGATGTCGAAACCTGGAGCGGAGGCCTGGCGGGAGATTCCCAGGAGGGCGGGCCTCTCCTCCAGGTGAGTCCAGCCTCACGAGCCAAGGCCTCCAGGTGAGGGGCTCGGGCCTGCTCCGGACACCCTGGGCTGTATTCCCGTGCATCCTCAACACCACAAGGCTACTTGCTTTCCCTCCTTTCTCAGCCTCTTCCCTCCTCACGCCCGATGCAGGATGCCGGGGGGATGGGGGTGGGGTGGGGGGGGGGCATCGATTCTTTAGGATTTTCTACAGAGATGATCACGTTCTCTGTGAACAAAGACAGCGTTACTTCTTCCTTTCTGACCTGTGTCCCTTTTATTTTCTTCTCTTGTCTCCCTGCAGTAGCTAGGACTTGTAAACAAGCAGAGAGAGGGGGCATCTGCCAAATTTCTGATCTTAGCAGGAAAGCTTCATGTTTCGCACTATTATAGTCACATGAGCTGTAGCTTTTTTGTGGACGATCTTTACCAAGTTGAGGAAGTTCCCCTCTCTTCCTACTTAGATTTTTTATCATAAATGGGTGTCAGATTTTTCAGACATTTTTCCTGCGTGGATCAATATGATCACGTGTTTTACTTTAGCCTATTGATGTGATGGGTTCTGTTAACTCATTTTCATGTGTTGACACAATCTTGCACACCTGGGATAAATCCTACTTGGTTGTGGTGTGTGATTTTTCTCTATATGTTTCTGGATTTGGAGATTTTTTTAATTTATTATTGATTTTGGGGAGAGAAAGCATGAGTGGGAAAGGGGTGGGGGGCAAGGTACAGAGGATCCAAAGAGGGCTCTGTGCTGACAGCAGAGGAACCATGAGATCACGACCTGAGCCAAAGTTGGACACTCAACCGACTGAGCCACCCGCTGCCACTGGAGCTCATTTTTATTTGTTTGTTTGTTTGTTTGTTTGTTTAGAGAGGGAGAGGGAGAGAAAGAGGGGGCCCAGGTGAGCAAGGGGCAGAGAAAGAGAATCCCAGGAGGGGCAGAAGGAGAGAGAGAGAAGTGGGGCTCGCCTGAAGTGGGGCTCCTGCTCACCGGAAGCAGGCCTTGAGCTCACCCCGAAGTGAGGCTCGAGTGGAGCTTGTTTTTAAAATGCCGATTCTGGGGCACCTGGGTGGCTCAGTCAGTTAAGCATCCGACTCTTGGACTCTTGGTTTCGGCTCAGGTCATGATCTCGCGGT
Organism: Neofelis nebulosa; assembly: GCF_028018385.1. Taxonomy (NCBI): domain Eukaryota; kingdom Metazoa; phylum Chordata; class Mammalia; order Carnivora; family Felidae; genus Neofelis; species Neofelis nebulosa. The sequence continues at coordinate 18,943,880 of NC_080797.1, read as the reverse complement.
TTCGTCAGTTCGAGCCCCACATCAGGCTCCAAGCTGACAATGCGGAACCTGCTTGGGATCCTCTGTCTCTGCCCCTCCCCTACTTGCACTATCTCTGTCTCTCTCAAAATAAATAAATAAACTTAAAAAAATTTGTTTGTAATAAAAATGAATTAATAAAATAAAATGCAGATTCTCCAGGGGTGCTTGGGTGGCTCAGCCGGTTAAGCGTCCGACTTCGGCTCAGGTCATGATCCCACGGTTCGTGGGTTCGAGCCCCGCGTCGGGCTCTGTGCTGACGGCTCAGAGCCTGGAGCCTGCTTCGGATTCTGTGTCTCCTTCTGTCTCTGCCCCTCCCCTGCTCTTACTCTGTCTTACTGTCCCTCAAAAATAAATAAATGTAAAAAAAAAAAAAAAAAAAAAAAAATTTAAAATGCAGATTCTCTGACTCCAGCCCTAGAGCTTAAGATCCTGCAGGGCTGGGCTGGGGCAAACTGCTTCCTACGGTTCCTGCAGCCCCTGACCCTTGGCCTGTCCCCCAGCCTTTGATGACCCCTACGCCCTGGTGGTGCTGGCCGAGGAGGAGCTAGTGGTGATTGACCTGAAGGCGGCTGGTTGGCCACCAGTCCAGCCTCCCTACCTGGCCTCCCTTCACTGCTCCGCCATCACCTGCTCCCACCACGTCTCCAACATCCCCCTGAAGCTGTGGGAGCGGATCGTCGCCGCTGGCAGACAGCAGCACACACACTTCTCCACCATGGTAAGTCTGGCTCCGGCCCTGGCCCCAGCTCGGGCCAAGCTCTCCCATGGACTTCTTGGTCTCATTCTTTAGGAGTGGCCCATCGATGGTGGTACCAGTCTGGCCCCAGCCCCTCCCCAGAGGGACCTGCTGCTCACAGGGTAGGTGACTTTCATGGCGCTCTCCCTCCTGCCAAGTAGAATACGCGGGGTGGGAACAGACCCCAGAGCGGGCGCGTGCCAGTCCCGGGCCTCCCGGGCACCCCTGGCCTGGCATCCCTCACAACTGGCAGGTGGCTCCGCCCGCAGGCACGAGGATGGCACAGTGCGCTTCTGGGACGCCTCCGGTGTCTGCTTACGGCTACTCTACAAACTCAGCACGGTACGGGTGTTCCTCACCGACACAGAGCCCGGCGAGAACCTCAATGCCCAGGGCGAGGATGAGTGGCCCCCGCTCCGCAAGGTGAGGCCGGGAGCCTGGAAACCAGGCAGGGCAAGGACAGGCTGGGTCTCGGGCTTATGGCCACTCGCGGACCTCCTCTCCCTTGTCAGGTGGGCTCCTTCGACCCCTACAGTGATGATCCGAGGCTGGGAATCCAGAAGATTTTCCTCTGCAAATACAGTGGCTACCTGGCTGTGGCGGGCACGGCAGGGCAGGTAGCAGGCTGGGCTGGGGCAGGGGGTGCAGCTAGGAGGAGTGATCAGGGGACTTTGGGCGGTGTCCAAGGATTGGGGGGCAGCAAGGACAGACACCAGCCTCCTGGGCACCCACTGAAGAGGTCGCCAGGACCATCACCGACTCTTGTGGCTCTTGTGCTTTTCCCAGTGGATAGAGGTTGCCTGGTCCCATTAGAGACAGGCCTCTGGGATGATTGTTTCTCCTCCAGAAACCAGGATTAAGGGCCAGGGATCGGGAAAGGCCTTCCAGCTCTCCTTGGGCCCTAGGCTCTCCCACTCTCAGGGTCCCTGTGGTCCCGCTATTCTTTGGTGCTGGGCGGGGGGTGGGGGTGGGGTGGCTCAGCCCACCTGCCCCCCACCCCCCCCACCCCAGGTGCTGGTGCTGGAGCTGAATGACGAGGAGGCGGAGCATGCCGTGGAGCAGGTGGAGGCCGACCTGCTGCAGGACCAGGAGGGCTACCGCTGGAAGGGCCACGAGCGCCTGTGTGCCCGCCTGGGGCCCGTGCGTTTTGAGCCCGGCTTCCAGCCCTTCGTGCTGGTGCAGTGCCAGCCCCCGGCCGTGGTCACCTCCTTGGCCTTGCACTCTGAGTGGCGGCTCGTGGCCTTTGGCACAAGCCACGGTTTTGGCCTCTTTGACCACCAGCAGCGGCGGCAGGTCTTTGTCAAGTGAGCAGCCCTCTCGGGGTGGCCAGGGCCTGAGTCTAGGGCTGGTGCTGGGCAAGGACCCTAGGGCCCTGGCAGCACTGATGTCCTGATGTTCCCCCCAGGTGCACGCTGCACCCCAGTGACCAGCTGGCTTTGGAGGGCCCCCTGTCCCGTGTGAAGTCCCTAAAGAAGTCCCTGCGCCAGTCCTTCCGCCGGATACGGCGTAGCCGGGTGTCAAGCCGGAAGCGGCGGCCAGCTGGTCCCCCAGGGGAGGTGAGGCTGAGACCGGCCACGAGCCCGGGGCGGCTGGCAGCAGGTCCAAACTAGCCCTCCCTCCCCCGTGGCTTTGGCTGCAAGCACCGAGCAGGCTCACGTCCTGCCCCGCCGCCCACTAGCTCTGTGGCCTCGGACACACACACGTTGCATCTCTGGGCCTCAGCTTCCCCAAGTGTAGAGGGTTAAGTCTTCAGTTAGTATCACCAGGTGGGCGGTGGCCATCTTCCCCCGGAAGGACTGGTGCTGGGCAATCGGATCCCCCCAGGAAGGGGAGGCCAGAGCCCCCCTCAGCCTGACCAAACCCACGGCAGGTGCCGGAGGGAGGCGCCAGGGCTGAGCGGACGGGTACGCAGAACATGGAGCTGGCCCCTGTGCAGCGTAAGATCGAGGCTCGCTCAGCAGAGGACTCCTTCACGGGATTCGTCCGGACCCTCTACTTTGCTGACACCTATCTGAGGGACAGTGAGTGGCCAGCCTGAGGTGTGGGGGGCCCAGGAGAGCACCCTTCGGCCCGAGGGCTTGTTGGAGGCTGCTGTCTGGCCTGACTGGGAGCATGGGGAGACCCGATCCTCTGCCTCCCTCATTCTCTGCCGTGCCTGGGTCTCCAAGGCAGGTTGCCCTGGCTTCTTACTCAGGCTCCACCACTCTAGAAGTGTGACCTTGGACATGTCACTAAACCTGGGGTCAGCTTCTCTCCTGTAAAGTGGAGGAATATCTTCCTCCAAGAGTGCCTACTAGTACCCAGTGTGCCCTGCAGAAGCTCCCTGCCGCCCGCCCACCGGGGCAAGAGTGGGGTGGGGGTATCTGCTGCTGTATCTTCAGGGCTGAGCTGTCCCGGGTTCAAGACCACCTGTGCCTGGGTCCCTTAGTGGTCAGAGAGCCTTCCCAGCTCTTCCCGTCTATACCCCCAGGAAATACGCAGGGCCCACAGCCATTCCGTTTTACAGAGGAGAAAACAGGCTTACAAGGTTTGCTAACTTGACCTTGGGGTCACACAGGTTGTGAGTGGCAATGCCGGGACATCAGCCCAGGTCACCTGGCTCCACCTGACCCCCGAAACTGTGGGTTAGATATAAACCTTTGCTTCCTGGCAGGCTCCCGCCACTGCCCCTCGCTGTGGGCTGGCACCAACGGTGGTACGGTCTATGCCTTTGCCCTGCGTGTGCCCCCCACTGAGCGGAGAATGGATGAGCCCGTGAGGGCCGAGCAGGGTGAGTGCTGGGCAGGGGGAGAGCAGAGGGTCCTTATCTGCCTGGGATGGGGTGGGGTGGGGTGGGGTCTGTAGTCTCACCCTCCCCCCGACCATCAACCACCACTTGCCTCTCTCCCTGCAGCCAAGGAGATCCAGCTGATGCACCGAGCGCCCGTGGTGGGCATCCTGGTGCTGGATGGACATAGTGTCCCCCTTCCTGAGCCCCTGGAGGTGGCCCATGACCTGTCAAAGAGCCCAGACATGCAGGGAAGCCACCAGCTGCTTGTGGTGTCGGAAGAACAGTTCAAGGTGTCGCTTGGATGGAGGCGGGGCTCCCTGGGGATCCCTGGGACATCCGGGGAGTGCAGATCCTGGGCACAAATGACAGTGGCCGGGATTCACTTAAAGTTGTATTTGCAGCTGGTGTGTGACAGACTACCGAGGCACCGAAAAGGAGAGGGATAGAGATCCCGGGCCCCGGGGTCAGCACGGGGGCACCGAAGCGGGACCTGTGTCAATAGGGGGGACGGAGAACACAGACATGGAAATGAGTAGCCCTGGTGTCCCTTCCCAGTCAAAGCGTAGTGGCCGCATGTCCGAGCACTGAGCGGGCACAGAGACTGGGCGTCCGTTGCTGGGGAGCAGGGCCCTGTGACGGCACCAGGCACGGAAGCCACGGGTGTGAGCCGCGCCCTGTGCCCCCAGGTGTTCACGCTGCCCAAGGTGAGCGCCAAGCTGAAGCTGAAGCTGACCGCTCTGGAGGGCTCGCGGGTGCGGCGGGTCAGCGTGGCCCACTTCGGCAGCTGTCGAGCCGAGGACTACGGGGAGCACCACCTGACTGTCCTCACCAACCTGGGTGACGTCCAGGTGGTCTCGCTGCCCCTGCTCAAGCCCCAGGTTCGGTACAGCTGCATCCGCCGGGAGGATGTCAGCGGCATTGCCTCTTGTGTCTTCACCAAATACGGCCAAGGTGGGCACAGCGGGGGCGGGCAGGCGGGGGCGAGCAGCCAGGCCCCCGGGGGCGGGCGGGGTGGGGACTCCCGCTGCGCGGCCAGGGGCTGCTGGGAAGGGCAGCATGGGGTGTTGCGGCCGAGGCCAGGGTGGACTGACTGACTTCAGAGAACTTTTGAGGGAGGCCCCCGGCCCCTCGTTCCTCCTGGGAGGCAAGTCCCGTCAGCCGCTGCAGGGCCTGGGAGCCGTGGGCTGGCCTCACCTCCAGGCTTCTCCTTCCCCCACCAGGATTCTACCTGATCTCACCCTCGGAGTTTGAGCGCTTCTCTCTCTCCACCAAGTGGCTGGTTGAGCCCCGGTGTCTGGTGGATTCAGCAGAAACCAAGAGCCACAGCTGCCCCCGCAACAGATCAGGCCCAGAGAAGGTCTCAGGCCCAGCCAGGTCGGTAAAAGGACAGGTGGCCTTTGCCCTGGCCCCTCTCCTCTGAGCTAAGCCACCCTCCTGGCTCTGGCTCGCTGCCCCCCTTCATATGCCCCTCCCTCTCATGGAAGCTGCCATCCAGGGCAGAGCTTGGTTTATCACCCTGGCTCAAGGTGGGCCAGGTTAGTTGACCTCATTTTTCATGGGATCAGGGCTTTCTGAGCCAGAATGGGGAGCCCAGAGACTCCCAGGCCTCACCATCTCTCTCCCCACAGGAACTCAGGGAGCCAGAGTGATGGAGAGGGTAAGACAGGGTTCCCTGTGCCCAGGGGTGGGGATGGGGGTGGGGGGGCAGAGACATTGTGATACTTAGGCCCAGACCCAGACCGAAGGGGAAGGAAGGGAACCCCAGGCCAGCAGGTGGTATTGGGGCTAAGAGTAGAGACGGCATCACTTCCAGTCCTGGGTTCTGGGCTCCGGCACTGCCGCTCTAGTTAAGGAGGGAGCTGGGGCAGAGGAGGTCTCAGGGCTCACCTGACCTGGCCCCTGCCTTTCAGAGAGGAGGCCTGGCCCGGTGATGGAGCACGCTCTGCTCAATGACGAGAGTGAGTTGGGCAGGAGTCGGTGGGCCATCATGAGGGATGTACCGAGGGAGGCTTGGAAAGCCAGGGTGGAACCGAGGGCCGTTACTCTGAGGGAGGCAGACCTGTCCGACACTCCACCAGTAAAAGGGGGAGAAACATTTGTGTCTGGCCCGGCCTCAGCAGGCCTCTTCCCCAACCCTGCAGGGGTCCTGAAGGAGATTCAGAGCACACTGGAGGGAGACCGAGGGTGAGTTCCTGCTCGGGCCTGCAGGGGTGGGCCCTGAGGTGCCAGGAGTTCTCTGGGAATAAGGGTCCTCGTCTGGTCTCCCGGAGGTCCCCATGGATGGTAACTGCCCTGTCTTTGCCCGTGCAGGAGCTATGGCGACTGGCGATCTCCGCGAGTGGCCACGGGTTACAGCCTCAGCAATGGGGGAGGTAGGGGCTCTGGGCACCGCTGCAGGGCTGGGGGGAGGCTGGGAGGGTATGCCTCCTAGTTGGGGAGGGATAGGAGAGTGAGCCCACACACGCCCCTGGGTGGGGGACTGAGGCCCCCCCGGCCTGCCCAGGAGGCCTCCGAATTGCCACTGCTCTGTGTCCTTCCACAGCGGAGTGAGCAGGTCGCGGGTCCAGGCTACGCGATGAACACACACTACTGAGGGCGTTTCCTGGGGCGCTACCCCCCCGGTCCCGGGAGGCCCATGAACTGGGCTGTGCCAGGGACTGGAGCGGACCCCAGTGTGCACCCTGCTGCTGCTCTTGGCCTCGGAGAGGAGGGACCCCAGGGCCGTGGGGCTGCCCCACCTGGGCCTTGTCTGTCTTGGTTCTTTTGTCAATGTTGCACAGTTTTTTCTCCCTCCCCTTTTTGTAGTGGGCTGGGTTTTAAATTATAAATTTTAACTGCCTCTGGGTGAAAAAGTTTTTAATAAACACCTTATTACCTCTTCACTGGACTGGTCCAATGACTGACTTTTTTAATTGTGCAGAAATTTTCTACATAGACACAAATGATTGGTAGCGGTCCCTTGCCTTTGCCCCTGGGGTCCAGTTGCTGGACCAGGCTGGTACTCCGGAGAGTTAGTTTTTTAAGCTGTTGAGTCAGAGCAAACTGTGTCTGTTCGTATCTGAACACTATGTCTTCTGTCTTTGGAAACGAACGGCCAGAGTTAACCACCCTGAGGGTGCATGGCTGCATCCCAGGGTCGGGGGCAGAGGGAGTCCCCTTTGACCGGCCTTTGCTTGCTGTCAGAAGGGGGAGACACTCACAGTACCTCAGACCTGGTGGCTTCTTCCAGACTTCAGGGAACGACTGTGGGGTGCTGCTGAGGTCAGAGGCAGTTCCCAGAAGTGAAAGCTCTTACCCCCAGATGAGGGGCTGGATCAGACCACTGTTATGGTCTTCATAAGCCAGGGGGTTGAGTCTACTTGATTCTACTTCATTCACCTGTCTTTGTTGAGTACCTATTATATGCCAGGCGCTTGGGGTCAGAGGTGGCCAAGATAATGTGGTCCCTGCCCTCTGAGGCTCACCATACTAACAAGGGCAGGAAATCTTAGGATGCAGGCAAGCCGGGGGCCTGTGAGAGATGCGCCTGGGAAGGTGATGTTAAGCTGGGACAGGGACATGACCAGGAATGGGCTGGGTGCTCCGTTCTACACAGAGGATAGAGGGGCAGGAGCACTTGAACTGGTTGGCCTGCTGTGGGATTGTGTTAAGAGTTGAGGGTAGTTGGCAGGAAGTGTGCCAAAAAATGAGACCACCCAGTGGCCGGGGCCAGACTGGGACCTCCTAGAGCCTGGCGAGGGTAAGGGCACTGCTATGTGCCACCAGGAACCCACGTGGCCTGTTGGAAGGACATGGATTAGCGCACAGGGCAGAAGAGGAGTCCAGGCCCAGGTCCCTGGATGGATACGCCATGGGAGAACCCTACCCATCACCCTCCCGCCAAGCATGTGCAGCTCAAGAATCTGGATTGTGTAACTTGGGTCACTCCAGCTCTCCTGTTCTCCTTAGAAGTGGGGGTGAGGGTGGCACTTACTGAGACAGGAGTCCCAAAAGCCACAAGGAAGAGGGGGAGTAGTTGCCCCAAAGGGAAGAGGAACACAGACCATGGTCGCAGAAGCAGTGAAGAAGGGATGCTGGGTAGATAAGAAGGCAAAGCTACAGACAGTGGGGAGTGCTGCGTACCCTGCAAGACAGTCTGAACTTGATCCTGAGACTGGAAGCATCTGAAGGGCTTTGAGCACAGAAGTTCCATTATGAAGTTCATTCTTCCAAAGACCACTGTAGTTTAAATCCCAGCAAGTTCCACTCGTGTGACAGGCACATTGCCTTCCTGTTCTGCATCCCAGTTTTTTCTGGGGGAACGGGATGATAAGAGTATCCCCTCACGATCTGTTGTGAGGTTCATGGGAGTCCACGAGGTTCAGGGTTTCATGACGGGGGTGACCCTCTCTCAGGGTCAGGGAGAACATGTTAGAATGCACAGGATCTTTATTTTTATCATAAAAGAAATTAAGCCTTGTGTATATCCTGGACTGGCACTCGGTCCTCAGTCTTTCTAGAGAGCTGGACAGCTACACACACACACACACACACACACACACACACACACACACACACACAAGTATCAAGACTCTGAAAATGGATTTACCTCTGCCCTCATTCAGGATGAGCATTGCCTTAAGTACTTTGGGCTACAAAGTATTAACTAATGTTGGTTGTTCGCCTGTTTTGGTTCTAGGAAAATATTCTATTGGGAGTGTGAGATCAACAATTTTTATTGATAGGTGTGCACAAGTGGAAGAGTTTGGCACTGTCTAGAAAGTGGATTAATGGAAGCTCAGCCGGCATGGAGGGAGGTTGGAGGGCCCTGCAGCTCCTGTCCAGGGGGAGGTGGCCATAGTGGCCAAATGGAGATACTGAGGGGTTGGGTTGACCAGGGCCACTGCCAGATGGAGAAGGTGAGTGGCAGAGGTCACTGCTGACACCAAAGGCCCTGCCGATGTACCACAGGCAGCTGGGCACATGGTCTACAGACTTGGATCTGAGGGTCTTCGACATCGACAGGTGGGAGACTTAAGTGTTCACTTAGACTTGGAAGTCAGGCAGACCCAGTCCTCAAACACTGGCTTCACCTGTGACCTTGGGCAGATGACCTCACTCTTGTGCTCTAGTTTACTTACCTATAAAACAGGGCATAATCATAGGGCCTGCCTCAGAGGGTGGTAAGGATTAAATGAGAGTCTGTAAAATCGCTCGGCACCTTAACACCCAACCAAAGGAGGTGAAAGTTACCAAGTTACGGTGGCTGGTGGTAGGGGCCAGGAGAGGAGGAGACGGTTCCGGAGGGAGGGAGGGAGAGTGGAGCATGGTCAGAGGAGGACTCACACAGACTGGAGGAGCAAAGCAGGTGAAGGAAAGAATGGGGAAAGTGGGAGCCAGAGGTGAAAGCTGGGCTTGGAGGGAGAGTCCCCTCTCCCTGGAAGGCTCTGGGAAGACAGCTGGCCACACCCACACAACTGAGTGAGCTACAGGCCCCGGCCTGGATCAATAGGGCAGAGAGGAGGGCACCAGGAAGGCAAGAGATTGGAGATACATCAGATACGTTGTAATGGGCCAACGAAAGTAAAGTTTACTGCTGATGGTAGCCCCTCACACCTGTTCTCCAGCGGGCCTTGGGAGCCAGACTGCCTGGGTTGGCGTCCCACCTCTGACCACCACTGACACTTGGCTGTGTGCCTCAGTCGCATCAGCCATAAAACGGGAATCCTTAGGGCACCCACCTCTTAGCATGCTTCCAAGAATTAAATGACTCCATAGTAAAGTGTTTAAAACAGTGGCTGGCATATAATAAGCCCTGAAGTGTTAGCTCTTTGCTGATACTATTGAGGCCAAGGGGACGAAGGAAGGAGAGTGGGTATCCCTTAGAGTCCCCAGGATGATGATCCAGACAGGCTCATTGAAAGGGGGGCAAGCAGTGAAAGGGGAGCAGAGCACGTGGGTCCCTGCAGCTTGGCACAGTGCCAGGCTGGCCTGGCTGGCAGTGCCTCCCAGGTGGCACAGTTGCCCCGTCCTCGGCCTTTGATGCTGAAGCGTCTCCTCTTTCCTGGGCGGCCTCCACTCCTTTGTTGGTCTAAGGGGTCAGGACCCCGCTGCCAACTGCATAATTAATGCTCTTGAGTAAGGCTGGAGCCCCCAGGGGGTAGACTGCCAGTAGAGCCAGAGCAGAACGGGTGTGGGTGCTGCCAAGAGCTGAGGGCACTGCGGGCTAAGGTCTTCAGGGCGAGGACAGAGACTCCGAGAAGCCCCTCTTCACTGGGCCCGCCATGGGTGGGAGCAAGGGCAAAGCGTCCCAGCGCCAGGAGGGCCCCAGGAGGCCGGTCGCAGCAGAGCAGGAGTCCCGGTCGGGCAGCGCCCACTGCGCACCCAGCCAGGAAAGCGGACAGGGTCGAGGTAAGGCCCGAAGGACCAGACCGGTCTTGGAACCGGTCACTGCGGGAAGCCACAGGACCCACGCTGGCCGCCGGAAGCCCACCGCAGAGCAGAACGGCGGCTGCAGACGGTCAGGGGCTGGGCCGCCAGCAGAGGCCCAGGGGAGACTAGGCAGTGCGCGGCGTCGGGGACGCGGATCTAAGGAGAGCCGCGAGCCCCGGGAGGACCGTGGCGGGCGCCTGGAGGAAGAGAGTCTCTCCCGAGAAGGGACAACGAGTGAGCTCTGCCGCCGCAGGAGGAGAGGAAAAGGGCGGGGACCCTCGGCTCGGCAGGGCTGCCGGGAGACTCGGAGCCTGCATGGGGACACGTCGGGTGGAGACGGGGGCAGCTCTTGCCCGGACAGCGAAGCCCGCGAGGCCCAGGAGAGCGACAGCCAGAGCACTGGGGCCCCAGAGCTGCGACCCAAGCCGGAGCAAAAGGACACGGTCCCGGGAGACACCCAAACCGAGTCGGAGCCAGAGCTGGAACCCGGCGAACGCCCCAGCAGCGACGGCGGGGGCAGCGCTGAACCCCGGAGCCGGGAAGGGCCGTCGGGGGTGGGACCCCAGGGAGAGAAGGAGGATTCCGGGACAGACACGGAATCGAGTCTGGAGGGGGCCGGACCTGGAGGGGGCCCACGGACAGCCCCAGGAACGGCGAGCCAGGCCACCGAAGCCGAAGAGACTAGGCCGGGCAAAAAACCCAAGGCCCCCAGCCCCCTCGAGGGCAGCCCAGAGTGCGTCCCCCGGAGCTCGAGGGCTTCTCGGGACCCCGGGCTGGCCCGGGACACAAGAAACAGCGAGGCGCGGCCGGAGGCTGGGTCGCAGGGCGCCGAGCCGGGAAGAGCCGAGGCCTCCGGGACTCGGCGCCTCCAGGTCGGAAAGGCGGTGGGGGAGGTGCAAGTGGCGGCAGGTGAGAGCGAATCTGGGGCTGGAGGGGGAGACGGGCCCCGGGACCCAGCGCCGCTGGCCGCCCTCGTGGCGCTCCGCAGGCTCCGCGCGAAATCCCCGGCAGGCCCCGCTCCCCAGGCCGCCGCTTCGGCTCCCCGCCGCGCCGGCCTTAAAGAGCGGCTGCGGCGCGTGGCGCGCGCCCTGGGTCTGCTGCGGTGGCTTTGGCTGCGGCTGCGGCGGCCCGAGGGCGAGGGCCGGGGGGCGGGGTCGCGGGCGGCCGGGGGGCGGGGCCGCAGGCCGGGAGCGAGGCGCCGTCTCGCGCTGCGCCTGGCGGGCGTAGCGAGACTGGGGGCGCGGCCCAGGCCTCCCCCTGGCGGCGGCTCGAGCTCCCCACAGCCTTCGAAGAGCCCAGCTCCCGAGGACCCTTCTGAGGATGAGGACCGGACTCCGGATCCCAAGTTCGCGGTCGTGTTCCCCAGGAGGCACAGGACCGGGAGGGAGTCGAGCAGTCGGAGCTCAGAGGAAGCGTCCGCGGACGCCCCAGCCCGGGGGGGACGCGTTTGGCCTTGTGAAGGGGCTTCGGGGGACAGGGAGGGGCGCAGGGCGAGTGGAGAAAGTGTGGCCGGGCCCCGCCGGGGCTCTCTCCTCGGCCCTGCTCCCCGCGACGAGCCCCCACTGGACGAGAGCGGCTCCAGCAGTGAAGCGGGGCCGGAAACCTTGGAGGCCGAGGCTCCGGTCCACTGGACTCAGAGCTCGGAACCCCGCGAGGACCCCGGACTTGACACCGACGACGCGCTGCTGCCTCGACTCACCTTGGAGACCCACCTGTGGTGGGAGAGAAGCCCGGGCCCCTGCGGGCCTCCGAGGGGGCGGTGGGTGCCAGAAGATGAGGCTGAGGAGGCGCTGGAGAGGGACCTGGAGCTGAGCCTCGGGCCGGGCCTGGAGGTACCGCCCTCCCTGGGAGCGGAGGGCAGGAGCCTTGCGGAAGGCCTGGAAGACACGGACGACCTGGCTCGGCTGCGGTGAGCAGGCGCAATTCCAAACCTGTCCTGTCTGGGTCAGAGTTCCTCATTTGTCACCCCTACCTCCATTTTTATAAATTGTATCCTTAGATGGTATTGTAACTTACAAAAGGTCTTCCCGCGGGAAGAGGCGGGTGAGGGGTGAAAATCAGGTTCTCTAAGTGGCACAAAGCCGCCCTCTGGGTCAGCGGCCTGGTCCTGCTTGTAGCCCCCACGGAGCGGGTAACTCACTGAGCAGCCACACCCCTGTGTTATGGTCGGGGGCTCAGGGAGGATGCACGACTTGCCCAAAGTATCTCTCCATCCGGTTACAGTGCTAACCTAAGACCTCCTTCTGCCCACCCCACCCCCATTCCCTGCCTCTCCCTCCTGCTGTCCCCACAGACCAGTGTGTAACAGCTCTGTGCTGCTGTGCCTCAAGAAGAGGTTTCATCTGGGCCGAATCTACGTACGGGGGCACCTGGGGAGGGTGGGTGGGCTGGGATTGCCTGTCCCCTGGGATCAGAGGGCTCTCTGGCACTTCCAGAACTTCTCCTTCCTTCTCCTCCCTGGGCTGGGTGCTGAACCCTCTCTGGGGACCTGCAGAGCCGGGGGGCTGGGGGGCTGGGCTGGGGAGCACAGCAGCCCCACTCCATTTGTAGCCCCTGCTTCCTACATGCTGTGACGACAGCATCTGTTTTTTTCCCCAGACCTTTGGGGGACCCTTTCTGCTCTCCCTGAACCCCCGCCGGCCCCTGCCTCTCTTCTCAGCTGAGGTCCTGGCCAGCTACCACCCCAAGAAGGCCCTTAACACCACCCCGTACGTGCCTTTGCCCCCGTCAACCCTCTGCTCACCCCCTGGGCGGCTAAGCCCCAGCATGTGCCACTGATTGAGATCCTGGGGACCGAGGGCATGTCCTGCCTACATGTAGGAGGGCCCAAATGCCCATCTCAGGCAACCTCATTTGCTCCCACCCTCTTCCCTCAGACACATCTTCGCCATCGTGGCGTCAGCCTATCGCCTGTCTCAGAGCACTGGGCAGGGCACATGCATTCTCCTCGGGTGAGCAGTGGGGCCCTGCTGAACCCACGGGCCACTCTGAGGGCTGGGAGGCAGGGACGTGGGGTCTGCATTGGAAGCTGCTGGCCTGGTGCCCCGCTGGGTGGCACCGCTGGACTTTGTGAGGGCTGTGCTCCTGGCTGAAGTCACCGCACGTGCCCCTTGGCTGTGGCCTCTTGGCATCATCCTTCTCCTTGGTCTCCATGCCCTGGGTCTACCTTTCCACATTTCCGGGGGGTGGGAATCACTTTCGGGTGGGCATGCCCCAGTTCCTGGGCTCCATGGGGTGTCTTATGTGCTCCTTCCTGAAAACCCTGTCAGCCCCTCCCTCCCACAGTGGGCACAGTGGCTCAGGGAAGACAGAAGCTGCCAAAAAGATTGTGCAATTCCTAAGCAGCGTGGAGCAGGAGCAAACAAGGGACAGAAGATGTCAGGTGATAGGCAGCCGGGCATTTCCCAGGGTCCAAGAGGAACCATCCTTCTCCTTTGGGCCAGGTGGGCGGTCTTCAGGCCTCTGGCTTCTCCTTGGGGGCAGCCCCAGGCATTGCCTCCTGGAGGGCAGGGTGAGGTGGGGTGGGACTGACCCTCTCCAAGGACGAGCACAGCCCCTAGGCACAAAGTATCCTCAGCTGAGACGCCTGATCATGGACGCGGCTACCACTCCTGGGGATACTTGAGTGCCCCTCCCCCATGCAGCTGGACGGTGTGCTGCTGATGCTTCGCAGCTTTGGCCACGCCAAAACAGTCCTCAATGCAAACGCCAGTCGCTTCGGCCAGGTCTTGCGTCTCTGCCTGCAGCGGTGAGTTAAGGGGTTCCTGGTGGGCACAGGGGGGCACCCACGATCGGTTCCCTTTACTGGGAACCAGAGGCTGCTGCCCTTGGGTCCAGCCCATAGTGGGTCCCGTTCTGAGCAGGGCCCCTGGGTCACATGCACCCTGGGCACCCCCTGCCCACTGTTCCGTGCCCACAGTGGGGTCATCGTGGGAGCTTCTGTGTCACATTATCTGCTGGAGGCCTCGAGGGTCGTGTTTCAGGTAAGACCTGTGCTGCTGCTCGCCTCTCTCCAGCTTCCCAGAGTGGGAGAGGGAGAGGGGCCATGCAGGGAGTGTGGTTGCTAACCCCCTTGCCCCCCACCCTGCATCCCTGCCTTTCCCAGGACTTGTCCTTGCTCCCCTGAGGCACAGGACCAGAGCCCTGCTCTCCCTAAGCCAGTCCTTCTCCCCAAGGCCCAGGCTGAGCGGAGCTTCCATGTTTTTTACGAGTTGCTGGCGGGGCTGGACCCTGTGGCACGGGAGCAGCTCTCCCTACAAGGGCCGGAGACCTACTACTACCTGAACCAGGTGGGGGTGGGGCTTGCCTGGGGAAAGGTCTGGGAGCAGGGGTCTAAGGAGTGGCTGGAGTGGAGGGAAGCTATGGGCGGTCAGGCCCTGCCCCCTCACCCCTGCTCCCTCACCCCTGCTCCCTCACCCCTGCTGTGCTCTGCAGGGCCAGGCCTGCAGGCTCCAGGGCAAGGATGATGCCCAGGACTTCGAAGGACTTCTGAAGGCCCTGCAGGTGCTGGTCACGCGCCCTGAGGAGCTGACCGCAGCCTGGGCCATGCTGGCCGCCATCCTGCAGCTGGGCAACGTCTGCTTCTCCTCTTCAGAGGTGGGCCCCCGCTGTGGCCAGAGGCCCATCTGGACGCGGCTTGTCTGCACGGTCAGGGCAGCCATGATACCGAATACCTGTGGGCCTCCCTCCAGGCCTCACGGCTGCCCTGGGAAGCAGGCGGGTTCGTTGTGTAGATGCGAGAACAGAGACCTGGGTCGTCTATGCCAGTGCCACCAAGCTGCCACCCTGGAAAGGGAGACCTGCACTAACTGAGTAGCTCCTATGTACCTGGCTCCAACTAAATCACTTTATATATTTGTTTTCTTTTTCTAATTGTTTTTAATTTTTTTTTTTTCAACGTTTTTTATTTATTTTTGGGACAGAGAGAGACAGAGCATGAACGGGGGAGGGGCAGAGAGAGAGGGAGACACAGAATCGGAAACAGGCTCCAGGCTCCGAGCCATCAGCCCAGAGCCCGACGCGGGGCTCGAACTCACGGACCGCGAGATCGTGACCTGGCTGAAGTCGGACGCTTAACCGACTGCGCCACCCAGGCGCCCCTCTAATTGTTTTTAAATGCTTATTTATTTTAATATAATTTATTGATTAATATACAGTGTGCTCTTGGTTTTAGGGGAATGTTTATTTTTGAGAGAGAGAGAAAGAGAGAGAAGGACAGACACAGCATGAGCGGGGGAGGGGCAGAGAGCCACGGAGACACAGAATCCAAAGCAGGCTCCAGGCTCCCAGCTGTCAGCACAGAGCCCCTCATGGGGCTTGAACCCATGGACCGTGAGATCGTGACCTGAGCTGAAGTCAGACGCTTAACTGACTGAGCCACCCAGGCGCCCCTCTATCTGTTTTCTAATTCGGTTCTCACAACAACGCTGGAACTTAGGGTCGTTGTTTCCCCTTTAACAATAAGACAGTGGAGGCTCAGAGAGGAAAAGAATCTTGCCAGAGCCAGCCAGCTAGTGAGGAAGTAAAATTAGGATTCGCACTCAGGGTCCCCAGGCTCCAGAGTCGGCTCCTACCTGCCCGGAGCTACCTGTGGGATGTGGCCATTCCCCCGCAGAGCTGTTCCTGTTCCCTCCCTTCTCTGTCCAGCGGGAGTCCCAGGAGGTGGCTGCTGTGTCCAGCTGGGCCGAGATCCACACGGCAGCCCGGCTGCTGCTGGTGCCACCAGAGCGCCTGGAGGGAGCTGTCACCAGGAAGGTCACGGTGAGCCCTGGGGCTCCTCAGGAGGCAGGGCCAACCCCCACCACCCGCAGGCTTGGCGTGGGCCCGTGTCAGCCTCAGACCTGATGTTCTGCATATACCTACCTCCCCTGCCCTCCAGGAGACAGCCTATGGCTGGGTCTGCAGATCTTTGCCGGTGGAAAGCGCCATTGATGCCAGGTGGCCCCAGGGGTGGGAGAGAGCCATAGCCGGGCGCAGCTCGCTACTGCACTGGCTCACTCACCACGCCCACAGGGACGCCCTGGCCAAGGCCCTGTATTCACGGCTTTTCACTTGGCTTCTGGGGAGGACCAACGCGCAGCTGGCACCACCCGGGGAGGGAGAGAGCATGGACACCGTCACCGTCGTGGACGTCTATGGCTTTGAGGTCACCCCTTGGGGTGGGGCCCAGGACCGGGTGCCCACCTCATCCTGATCATTTCTGGGGTCAGCTCTCCCTGAGGGTGGCACTCGTGAGCTCTTGCCTGCCTAGCCACGAGACAGGACATAATCCATGGGTGTGGCCTTTCTGCCCTGCTCGGTCCAGCCCTGATATCGCTTCTGGAGAGTTCTGTCCTGCTTGGCCTTGCTGAGTCTCACAGGAGCCTCTAAGGCAGCCGGGAAGGCACAGGCCCTAGGATGGGTCTCACCTCCTGTGCACCAAGAGGAGCAGGAAAAGGGACAGTGCCCTGAATGGCCCTGAGTTTTCATAAGCAGGGAGGAGGGGGCTTGGGCAAGAGGAGGTGGCCTCTTTCGCTGGTCGGGCACTGTTCTCTGCTCCTGCTCTCTCCTCTCCAGCATGCCCTGGGGGACCATGCCCTCTCTGAGCAGGGGATGTTTGTGGCAAGTGTGGGTTCTTGTGTGTGTGTTAGAGTGTGGCAGGGCTCTCTGTACAAAGCTGCGTGGAGCGGGGCCTCTTCCGGGCTTGTGAGTGAAGTGCTGGGGGGCACAGAGGAAGGAGTCTGTAATCCTTATGGGAGGAATGCTGGAAGGTTTCTTGGAGGCAGCAGCCTGGGGCCCTGCTTATGAGGATGTGGGATTCTGAGAGCCAGCGAGCTACTGGGCCATAGGAAAAG
This sequence comes from Neofelis nebulosa, assembly GCF_028018385.1. Taxonomy (NCBI): domain Eukaryota; kingdom Metazoa; phylum Chordata; class Mammalia; order Carnivora; family Felidae; genus Neofelis; species Neofelis nebulosa. The sequence continues at coordinate 18,927,109 of NC_080797.1, read as the reverse complement.
GCACCTTCCAGGCCACAGGATGGCTGTGACCAGAGGCCTGGAGGCTCACAGTTGTGCTGAGGCAGAGGGAAGGGTGTGGACTGAGGCGCGGGCACACTCTGTGCCTAGGCCTTTGGACTTGACCCTGGAGGCTGCAGCATCAGCCCCCGGGCACCACTCCTCCCTGAGTTCTGGGAGGAGAATGAAGGACACCAGGCCCATGTGCAGCACCGGCCCTCACGGCACCTGCCCCATGCTCCCACCTCGTGTGGGTGCCCACCTCACTGCCCACATGCCCCTAGGCCCTGCGGGTGAATGGCCTGGAACAGCTGTGCAATAACCTTGCCAGCGAGCGCCTGCAGCTCTTCGCCAGGCAGACGCTGCTGGCCCAGGAGGAGGTAAGAGGAGCTGGGCCTGGTGGTGGGAGGGGGCACCCAGGCATTCCCAGAGCAGAGGCCATCCTTGGGAAACCAAGGGCGCTGAACTGAGAGCCCTGCCCCAAAGCACCCCCTGCTGTGGGCCATCTCAGCCTTCCTGGGCCTCATTTTACTCATCTGTACAATGGGAGAGCCACCCCTGCTCTGGCTCCGATGAGCTCCCCCATGAATGTGGGCATGCCCTGTGACTGGCCCAGTGCTGGCTGTTCCCAGGAGGCCTGTCAGCGAGAGTTGCTGCCCTGGGTGCCCGTTCCCCAGCCTGTGAGGGAGACCTGCCTGGACCTCCTCATAGACCAGCCCCACAGCCTCCTGAGTATCCTGGATGCCCAGACATGGCTGTCCCAGGTGAGCCCCCAGTGGTAAGGACAAGGTGGGGGCCCTAGTGGCCAGGCCAAGGCCATCAGGGTCTCCCAGAGGAGCAAAAAGGTGATGGGGTCCAGAAACCCTGCCTATAGCCTCTCAGCAGAGCTTGGGAAGGCAGTGGGCAAACTAGGTTCAAATCCTGTCTCTGGGTGACCTTGAGCAAGATACCTGACCTCTCTGGGGTTCTTCAAGTCCTTGCTGCAGAAGGGGCAGGGTGGTGGCGACTGCACAGGGCCTATGTGGGGCTTGTAGGGGTCCCTCAGGGCCTCCAGCTGGTAGAGGGCAAGCCTCAGGGCTGTGGTACAGCCATTCCACAAATAACTGATGGACCCGGAAGGGATGCACAGTCCAGGCAGGGCGACGTCACGTGCAAAGGCCTGAGGAAACCTCATCCCCCTTATCAGGCCACAGACCACGCCTTCCTCCAGAAGTGCCACTATCACCATGGCAGTCACCCCTGCTATGCCAAGCCCCAGCTGCCCCTTCCTATCTTCACCGTGAGGCATTACGCTGGGACCGTCACCTACCAGGTATCAGGGTAAATCAGAGACAGACTCCCGTGTGAATCAGTGGTGTCTGCTCCCCAGAACTGAGTCACCAGACAGGTAATAGGAGCAGGTGAGGGGAGGCCCCTTCGAGGGTTTGACTGTTAGGTTTCTACCTGTGCCCTCGGCGCTACGCAGTGTTTTCTTTTTTAAAAAAATATTTTTTTGAAGTTTATTTATTCGTTTATTTATTTAGACAGGGAGGGGCAGAGAGAAAGGGAAAGAGAATCCCAAGCCTGATGCAGGGCTTGAAGTCACGGAACTCAGGAACCGTGAGATCGTTACCTGAGCCCAAACCAGAAGTCCAACAGTCAACTGACTGAGTCACCCAGGCGCCCCAATGCTACACGGTTCTGAGCGTGACTTACTTACCTCAGGCTGAGCACGATGGGGTGGAGGCAGTGGAGGCCTTGGGAACCTTAAGACCAGGAAGGGCAGAGCAGGCGTGTGGGACCTGGCTCTGATAACCTCAGGCTGTCTGCTTCTCCTTTTTTTTTTTTTTTTTTTTTGTAATGTTTATTTATTTTTGAGAGACAGAGCACAAGCAGGGGAGGGGCAGAGAGGGAGGGAGACACAGAACCCGAAGGAGGCTCCAGGCTCTGAGCGGTCAGCACCAAGTCCGACGCAGGGCCCGAACCCATGAACCGTGATTTCATGACCTGAGCTGAAGTCAGACACTTAACAGACTGAGCCGCCCAGGCGTCCCTCTGCTCCTCCTTCTGAGCCTTCATTCTCTCAGCTGTAAAATGGGAGTGGGAATCTGTCCTATAACATTGTTGTGAGGATTGAATGCAATAATGTGGAAATGGTCAGGCAGCTGCTAGGTGCCCACCAAAGGCACCCTCCTTTCCCCCTTCTGAGTTTCACGGAGGCTGGGTAGGGGCCTGGTATATAAAAGGTAGGACCATGTGACTTGTTTGAAGTAGGGCAAGTCAGGGAAGGCTTCCTGGAGGAAGTGACATGCTTTGGTTGTAGAAGAAAACACTATCCAAGAGTTGACTTATGTCAATTATACCTCTCCCCACCACCCCCCAAAAAACCAATCATGTCTGGGGAAAAAAAAGAAACACAGGGAGATTGAATAGAGAAAAACCACAAACTGTATTGAAACTCACAAAAGAAAATCTGAAAAAAGAGGGTCAAACCACATTGCTGGTGGGGAGCCCCAATACTGTTCCTCCTTTCTCAGTTAATCTAGAAAAGCAATACAATTCCAGACAATACCCCAGTCGGGTTCTTATGGGATGAAGAGGAACGAATTTTGACAAAATTATTCTGAAGTGTTACCTGGAAAAGCATTGCATGAGAATAGCCAATAAAATAATGAAAAGCAGAAGGTTAGGGAGGAATTTGCTCTACCCGATATTAAAACATAGTCATTGAAAGAGTATGGTGTTGATAAGGAACAGAGCCATCAATGGAACAGAATTGTTCCAGATAAGTGAGATCTTAGTGCGTGTGTGTGTGTGCGTGCACACACACACACACACACACAGTCCTTTTGTGTCTGACTTATTGCACTAAGTATGATATTTTCCCAAGGTTCATCTATATTGTAGCACGTGTCTGATTTCCTTCCTTTCCATGGCTGAATAATAATCCGTTGTATGGATGGACCACATTTCATGTATCTGTTCATCAGTTGATGGATACTTGAGTTTCGGCTTTTTTGGCTTCTGCGAATAACGCACGGCTGTGCGAGTCTCTATTCGAGTCTCTGCTTCCAATTCTCTTGGAGAATTCCACCTAGGAGTGGAAGACCTGGGTCAAAAGTAGTTCTAGGTTTACTTTTTTTCAAGGAGCCGCCAAACTGTCTTCCTCAATGGCTGCACCATTTCATATTCCCATGAGCAGCGCGTAAGAGCTTCAGTTTCTGTCCTTGCCAGAACTTGTTATTTTCCATTTTTAAATTTTTTATTTTTTTAAGTTTATTTATTTGTTTTGAAAGAGAGCGTGAGCTTGAGCTGGGGAGGGGCAGAGAGAGAGAGAGAGAGAGAGAGAGAGAGAGAGAGAGAGAGAATCCCAAGCAGGCTCCACACTGTCATCACAGAGCCGGACGCAGGACTCGAACTCACAAACTGTGAGATCATGACCTGAGCTGAAATCAAGAGTCAGATGCTTAACCAACTGAGTCACCTGGTGCCCCCTTATTTTCCATTTTTTAAAATGATAGTCCTCCTAGTGGGTGTGAAATGGTGCCTCACTGTGGTTTTGATTCATGTTTCCCTAATGGCTCATGATGAGAATCTTTTCATGTGCTTCTTGGCCAGTTGTGTGTCTCATCTGGAGAAGTATCTATTCAAGTCCTTTGCCCATTTTTGAATTGAGCCGTTGTTGTTGGGTGTAGGAGTTCTTTATATAATCCGGATATTAATTCCTTATCTGACACATGATATTTTCCCCTACTCTGCGGGTTGTCTTTTTGTTCTGTTATCTTTTTTTTTAAATTTTTTTTTCAACGTTTTTTATTTATTTTTGGGACAGAGACAGAGCATGAACGGGGGAGGGGCAGAGAGAGAGGGAGACACAGAATCGGAAGCAGGCTCCAGGCTCCGAGCCATCAGCCCAGAGCCTGACGCGGGGCTCGAACTCACGGACCGCGAGATCGTGACCTGGCTGAAGTCGGACGCTTAACCGACTGTGCCACCCAGGCGCCCCTGTTCTGTTATCTTTTGAGGGGCACCTGGCTGGCTTAGTCCATTGAGCGTCTGACTCTTGATTTCCACTCAGATCATGATCCCAGGGTCTTGAGATCAAGGCCTGCGTCGGAGCTGCACTGATCGTGGAGTCTGCTTAAGAGTCTCTCTCTCTTTCCACCTCTGCCCCTTCTCCCTGCCTTGCACATGCATGTATGCACTCTGTCTCTCAAATAAGAATAAATAAATAAAACAAAAATGTCTTTTGATGCACGAAAGTTTTAGTTTCTAAATTAATTAATTATTTAAAGTCATCTCTAAACCCGACATGGGGCTTGAACTCACAACCCCGAGATTAAGAGTCATATGCTCCACCGACTGAGCCAGCCAGGTGCCCCACAAAAGTTTTTAATTTTGATGAAATCCAGTGCATCTATTTTTTTTTTCTTGCCTGTGCTTTTGGTGTCCTATTCAGCAAATCATTGCCAAGTCCAATGTCAGGAAGCTTCTCCCTGTGTTTTCTTCTAAGAGTTTTATAGTTCTAGGAGTTCTAGGTCTTACATTTAGATCTTGTTTTTTTTTTTTAATTTTACTTACTTATTTTGAGAGAGAGCAAGCGGGGGAAGGGGCAGAGAGAAAAGGAGAGAGCGAATCCCAAGCACGATCCACGCTGTCAGCACAGAGCCCGACGTGGGGCTCGAACTCACAAACCGTGAGATCATGGCCTGAGCTGAAATCAAGAGTCTGGCGCTTAACCGACTGAGCCACCCAGGCTCCTCTTAAATTTAAGTCTTTGATCCATCCATTCATTTTGGGGTAATTTCTATGTCTGGTGTGAGATAAGAGCCCAGGTCCATTCATTTGCCTGGGGATTTCCAGTTTTCCCAGAGGCTCTAGTTGAAGAGACAAAGGAGGCCCTTTAGCTCAGTGGGGAGAGGCTGGGTTACGTCACCAAGACCCCAGCCTCCACCCCAGCCTCCCTCCTTGGTTTCCCCTCCGCTCTCCACATTGTCTCTTGCAGGTTCACAAGTTTGTGGACAGAAACCGGGATCATCTTGACCCTGCCGTGGTGGAAATGCTTGCTCAGAGCCAGCTCCAGGTGTCCCTGCCAGCCTTCTCTGGGCCCCCACCCCTCCACACTGTGGCCCCCACTCTGCCCTGGACACTCTTGCCCAAGGGGCAGCCCCTGGCACTCTGGACCATGGGCTGAGCTCTCCAGGGTCTGGATGCTACGGACTGCTCCCTGCCCCCAGTTCTGCAAAGACAGGGCACAGGCCCACTCCAGCTCCGCAGGGACAGGGGCGCAGGCCCACCCCAGCAGCTCCGTGGGGACGGGGCACGGGCAGGGCTATGGAGAGGCCTGGGGGGCAAGCCAGCTCAGCCTCCTCTTGCCCTGCAGCTGGTGGGCAGCCTGTTCCAGGAAGCAGAGTCCCGGTCCCGGGGTGGGCGAGGCAAACCCACACTGGCGTCTCGCTTCCAGCATTCTCTGGAGGACCTCCTAGCCCAGCTGGGCAGGTGAGAACAGTGCCCCCCATAGGAGACCCCAGGGAGTTGAATGGAGGGGGGCTGGTCTATGCCCAAATGACCCCCTTTCCTCCCATCAGGAGCCATGTCTATTTCATCCAGTGCCTCAACCCCAACCCGGGAAAGGTGAGCTCCCCTCCACCCCGTGCATGGCCCTGGAGCCTTCCCATCCACCTGCCCCGCCTTTCTCAGTGGCCCCTGCAGCTTTAAACCCCAGCTTTCATTGGCTCTTTCCCACGGCCACAGCTTCCGGGTCTCTTTGATGTAGAACATGTGGCAGAGCAGCTGCTCCAGGCAGGCATCCTGGAGGCAGTGTGTACCCGCAGTGCCAACTTCCCTGTGCGTGTGCCCTTCCAGGCTTTCTTGGCCAGGTAGGGCCCCAGGATGGGGGCGGCCAAGGGCCCGGGGACCTCCGGGCCCAGACCCACAGGGACGGCTGGTTCACAGCCGGGGTTCCTTTGGGGCGGAGATGGACCCACTTTCTTAGGGACCTTAGGCCTGGCTTCTATCCTCTTCCTCGAGCTGTTCTTTCTCCTTCTCTCCCTCCATCCCTCTCTCCTTCCCTGTTCATTACCCCACCACCACCACCACCACCACCAAGCCTCCATCTGTCCCTCCTCCATACAGCAAAACCCTGCTGGGTGCCTGGCACAGAGTAGGTTGTTTCCAAATCGCTGTTGAATGACTTAGGGACTAAGTAGACTCTGAGGGGCGGGGGGATGGTCGAACAAGGGTGGAGGGAGGTCCTCGCTGTGCTTGTTCTGACCTCAGCTCTCCATCTGAGGGGCAGGTTCCGGGCCCTGGGGACAGAGGGGCAGGGAGAGTCCTCAGACCGGGAGAGGTGTGGCGCCATCCTGAGTCAGGTGCTGGGGGCTGAGTCGCCCCTCTGTCACCTGGGAGCCACCCAGGTGGGTGCACGTGTGCAGAGAGGCAGGCGTGGCTGGAAAGGGAGAGGAGTGTTCGGGGACAACCTCGGGATTTGGAGTGGGCCTGGGTGGCAGGTGTCCTGGGCTCCCCACAAGAATGGGTTGTCCTGCTGGAAGGGAGGAGGCGGAGGCCTCAGGAGAAGAGCAGGGTGGGCCCTGGCTGCCCGAGCCCTCCCCTTTGCCCCCAGGTCCTGCTGCGGGAGTCCGGCTGGCGGCAGCTGGAGTGGCACTGGGCCCGGCGACGCTCCCAGGCCCTGCTTGCCCTGCGCCGCAGCCAGCGCGCCTGCATCTCTCGCCAGCGCCTCCGCCTCCTCCTCCTGCCGCGGATGCAGGCGCGCGTGCGAGGGCTCCAGGCCAGGTCTGCAGGGGTGGGATGAGCAGGGGGCAGGGGGGCTTCTCAGTTGGTGGGGCAGGGTGTGGGAGGGGTAGGGCCTCACGGCAAGTCTATCTGCCCCAGGGCAGTCCCCGCCCATACCCCTGCAACCTCTGCTTGAATGCCCCTACTCACAAGAAGCCCACTACCTGCTAAGGCCACCCAAAACTGCAGTCTTGACTCCTTGAGTGTTTTTTAGTCTGTTCTTCACTCCGCTGCAAAAATGCTCTTTTAAAAGCATGAATCGGGGGGCGCCTGGGTGGCTCGGTCGGTTAAGCGTCCGACTTCAGCTCAGGTCATGATCTCACTGTTCATGGGTTCGAGCCCCACGTCGGGCTCTGTGCTGCCGGCTCGGAGCCTGGAGACTGCTTCAGATTCTGTGTCTTCCTCTATCTCTCTCTGCCCCTCCCCTGCTCACACTCTGTCTCTGTCTCTGCCTCTCTCTCAAAAATAAATAAATATTAAAAAAATTTTTAAATAAAATAAAAGCACGAATCAGGCTGTGTGAGGCCCTGCCTGCCTCTCCAGCCTCTAGGTCAGAGTTTTATACTCCAGGCTCTTTGGGTTTCTTGATCCTATAACACTCCCTCCCCCTTCTCACATAATTAACTCCCATTCACTTTCACAGCCTGTCTTTGCTCGTTCACCCAACAGCTGTTGGTTGACCTCCTCCATCACCACCCGCCCTCCCCACCAGCCCCAGCCAGGCACGGGGACACAGGGATCAAGGCAGAGATAGTGCCTACCAGGCTCACTGGGGAATCAGGTGCAGACGGTAAACCAGCCACCAGGCACCCCAAAGGTGGTGTGAAAGTGCTGAGACAAAGTAAGGGCAGTGCCGTGGACACCAGGGAAGCCTTCCGAGGCAGGGCACCCATCAGCGCTATCCATTTCCAAAAATGTTTTCATCACCGACAGAAACTTTGCATCTCTTATGCAATTATTCCCCGCTTGCCTTTCCCCCAGTCCCTAGTAACCAGTCTACTTTCTGTCTCTACCAACTTGCCTGTTCTAGATATTACATGGAAATTGACTCATACAGTATTTCCTTTTACACCTGGCCCACTGCTCTAACTATAATGTTTGCAAGGTTCATCCAGGTCGTAGCCGGTATCAGAACTTCATGTTTTTTAAATCTTTAAAGAAGTTTTTATTTTTGAGAGAGAGAGCGTGAGCAGGAGAGGGGCAGAGAGAGAGGGAGATGCAGAATCCGAAGCAGGCTCCAGGCTCTGAGCTGTCAGCACAGAGCCTGATGAGGGGCTCGAACTCACAGTCGGTGAGATCATGACCTGAGCTGAAGTTGGACACTCAACCGACTAAGCCACCCAGGTGCCCCTCATTTCGTTTTTTTTTTTCTTTTAAATTAATTTATTTATTTTGAGAGAGAGAGAGTGTGTGAGCATGGGAGGGGCAGAGAGGGAGGGAGAGAGAGAGAATCCCAAGCATGCTCCCTGCTTGTCAGTGTGGAGCCCAGTGTGGACCTTGAACCCATCAACAGTGAGATCACGACCTGAGCTGATATCAAGAGTCAGCTGCTTAACCGCCTGAGCCACAAAACTTCATTTCTTTTTTATGGACGAATAATGTTCTATCGTGCGCACAGACCACACCTTGTGTATCCGCTCATCCGTCAGTGGTCATTTGGACTGTTTCCACTTTTTGGCGACTGTGAGGAAGGCTGCTCGGAACGTGAGCGTGCGAGTATCTGTTCAGGTCTCTGCTTTCAATTCTTTGGGAATTGAAAGGAGTGGAATTGCCGGATCACGTGGTAATTCTATGTTTCGTGTTTTGAGGAGCTGTTTTCCATGGCGGCTGCCCCGTTTCCTGTTCCAGCAGCATGAGCCAGGGTTACGGTTTCTCTACAGCTTTGCTGATGTTTATTTCACACTGTTTATTTATAAAGTTTATTTATTTATTTTTGAGAGAGAAAGAGAGCACGAGCAGGGGAGGGGCAGAGGAGAGGGAGACAGAATCCGAAGCAGGCTCCAGGCTCTGAGCTGTCAGCACAGAGCCCAGTGCGGGGTTCAGACCCATGAACCACGAGATCATGACCTGAGCTGAAGTCGGACGCTTAGCTGACTGAGCCACCCACGCGCCCCTATTTTCCACTTTTTAAATTAGAGCCATCCTACTGGGCGTGAAACGGTATCTCATTGTGGTTTTGATTTGCATTTCCCTAATGACAAACGAGGTTGAACATCTCGTTTTTCGGCCAGTTGTGTATCTTCTTGGAGAGATGTCTAGTCAAGTCTTCTGTCTGCCTTTTGATTGTACAGTTTGTCTTGCTGAGTTGTAGGAGTTCTTTATAAATCCTGGATATTAAACCCTTATCAAATCTGTGATTTGCAAACGTTCCCCTGCCTGGTCTGTGGGTTGCCTTTTCACTTTCTTGATAGTGTTCTTTGAGGCCCCAAAACTATACATTTATTTTATTTCTTAAGATTTTATTTTTAAGTAATCTCCACACCCAACATGGGGCTCGAACTCACAACTCTGAGATCAAGAGTCACACCCTCCACCGACTGAGCCAGCCAGGTGCCTCCTATTTTTTTTTTTTTTTAAGTAAACTCTACCCCCAACATGGGGCTTAAACTCATGACCCCAAGATGCTCTACCAGACGGAACCAGCTGGGCACCTCAAAACTGTACATTTTTTTATTTACAAAGATTTTTTTTAATGTTTTATTTATTTTTGAGACAGAGAGAGACAGAGCATAAGCAGGGGAGGGGCAGAGAGAGAGAGGGAGCCACAGAATCCGAAGCAGGCTCCAGGCTCTGAGCGGTCGGCACAGAGCCCGATGCAGGGCTCGAACTCAACAAACCGCGAGATCATAACCTGAGCCGATGTCAGACGCTTAGCCGATCGAGCCACCCAGGCGCCCCACATTTTTTTACTTTTTAATGTTAATCCTGCTTGTGACTCCTTTACTGAAGAGTCTGGTCTTTCTTATATCTGGAAAATTCTCAAAGACACAATCTCTTCTGTGATGTCTTATTGGATTTCCAGTGATAGTATTTTTTTTTCGTTTTTAGAAGTTCTTAAATAAAAATATGTCAGACTCTTCTCAACATGTCGGTTGATTCAATTAATCTTGTGGTGGGGCAGGTATTACACGAATCCTCATTTTGCAGATGGTAGGGATAAAACAGAGAGGGAAAGTAACTTCCTCATGACCGCAAGGACTAAACAGGAGGGAAGTGAGCCCAGTGGTCGGCTCTGCTGTCTAAGACCTTAATCTCCTTCGCTGAACGCCTGCTCAATGCACCTGTCCTTTCAAAGTGTCCTGTCCCTTCCCTGCTGCTTCTGTTAAGCACCTGGGGTGGGGGGGCGCTGGCCCGGGGTCAGTGTTTACGTTCATGTCTTGGCTGGGGGATTCAGGTACTGGACTAAGTTTGGACTCCTCACCACGCCCTCCTCCCCCACCCCCACCGGCCTCTAGGAAGCGGTACCTCCGGCGGCGGGCGGCTCTGGGACAGCTGAACACCATCCTGCTGGTGGCCCGTCCCTTGCTCTGGAGGTGGCAGAGACGGCAGGTACAGCTTTTGGGTGGGGCAGCTCGGGGTAGAAGTTAGGCCGCCTTGCTGGTCCGGCTCTTCCCATTCCCCACTGCCTGCTGTAGGCCGGTGCCTCCTGGAGGTCGCTTCCTTTATCCCTGCCCGTCCTCCAGAGTCTGACTCTCCCCTGTCCGTCTGGGGTGCCTTCCTATCCCCTCCAGGCCTTCCTTAGGGCCTGCCAGCTCCCCTCTTTTGCCTGATGATTCCAATGTGAGGGCCATAAAAAAGCTCAAAGGTCAGTGTCCACATACTGCTCCCCTGGGGCCCCTCCCTGGATGGACTTTGTCCCCTGGGATCATTCCTTCCTGCCCTCTCCTCAGTGCCCTGGCAGACGGGCAGTGACGCCCACAGCACTAAGGCTGGTGAGGGCCCTGGAGGGCTGGTGGCAGGTGGCCGCCCCTTGGGGTCTGTGCTTGTTTCTCTGCTGGGGGCTGGCGGGGGCAGCTGAACTGCCGAGGTAGGGAGGAGCTGCCGGGAGGTTTGAGGAGGCTCCTCCCCGGGAACCCAGCATCTCCTGCGTCTCCCCGAGCAGCTTGGGCGTTGGCGTGGTTGGCACAGCAGGAGGACCTCCGAGAAAGCGCCAGGAATGGTAGGTGGACTGGAAGCTTGAGAGTGTCTGCTGGATTATGAACCCACTGAACCTGGCGTGGCTCAAGGGAGAGTGTGGGGTCCCAGCTGAGCCACCGTGGCTCCTACCTCTCAGGGGCATCCTACGCACCCCCTAAGAAGAGCCCTGGGCTGCCCTATTTTCCCTCCGTGGGCTCCTGGGGTCTTATTTGTGTCAAGGACCAGAACCCTCGGTCTTTGGAGACGTTTACAGTCCTGGGGGTGAGGAGGGATGCTGGGTCCCCGTAGCCCCTCCCTTAGCACTTTGTCAATTGCTCCTCTGTGCCAGGAGCTGGGACGCTTGGAGATCCCGGCTGAGCTGGCCGTCATGCTGAAGGCGGCAGAAGGTGAGTTTTGATTAGTGTCACTCTTGCCGTGACCCCTCTCCCCACCCGGTCTGTCTGCAGTGTGGTGGCTCTGACCCCACGGTCCCTCCCTGTGATGCATTTGGCTTCCCTGAGCTCCCTCTGCCCCGGGGGCTGGGGGCTGATGGTGAGTGGGGGAGGCGGTGCCACAGCCCGGTGCCTGACCTGGTATTTCGACGCCTCCCGTGCTGTCCCCAGGCCGTCAACATGTTTTGGCTGATAGCATCACGGAGTCGATGCCCCCGGAAGTGCCTGTCCGGCCCAAGCTGACCCTCCCCCCCGACATTGACCAGTTTCCGTTCTCCAGCTTCATATCCATTAGCTTTCAGGTGGGTCCCCAGGCCTCGGCTCTTCCCGGCTGACCCCCACGGCTCCCCAGATGTTAGCCCTGCCAGGCAGGGGCTGTGTCTCTTCTTCCTTCTCCCCTGCAACACACCCAACCTCTTCTGTCATGGGAGTGATGGGTGTGGCTGCACTTCTAGGAGACTATCCGTTGAACCTAAACGCCTAGCCCTCTAGTGTCACTTAGATCCAGGATGCCTCACCTTTGTTACCCCTGTGGCATCCCCCCCCCCCCCCCCCGCCACTCCCGTTGAGGTCCTCTGGTTAAAGCGTGTGTAATGACGAGGCAAACGTCTGGGCTGCAGTGTTGGATACGAAACAGGATTCGAAACTGCACACGGAGTATGATCCCAATCTTGTTGACAGTGATAACAGGTGTGGGAGGGTGATGTGTGTTATCTATGCATAGAAAGTAAGACAGACTAAAATGTCAGCTGTGGTCACGACGAGCAGTGAAATATTAATGGTGTTTTTTTATTCTTTATCCTTTTCCATGTTTTCTGAGTTTCCTGCATGCATGGGTGTCAATTTTCTAACCAGAAAGAACAATTAAGATGCACGTTGCAGGTGGTTTTCCTGCCGGGCCCCCTCCGCCCTGAGGGCGCTCGCTCCTCCGGGCTCTGCCGGGGGCTGTCTCCAGCAGGTCAGCACAGACCAGCACCTGCTCAGGCACTGTCACCCTCCTTGCTTGCAGGAGCCATCCCTGCCCCACCCTGGGCAGCCACTGACCAAGCCCCTGACCCGGCTGGTCGGGGAGAACCCTCAGCATGCCCTGGATATCAACAAGGTGGTGAGTGGCACATCGGGGAGGGGACGGGGTGAGACGGGCCCTGGCTCCAAGTGCTGGCTGAGCACAAGGGAGGTCTGCACATCCTGCACTCGTCCCCGCTCTGTGTCTACAGCTGCTGCGGCTCCTGGGGGACGGGTCCCTGCCCTCCTGGCAGGAGCAGACCATGGGCGAATACCTGGTGCGACAGGGGCAGCGCCGACCAGGGCTGCGGGACGAGATCTTCAGCCAGCTCGTGGCCCAGATCTGGCACAACCCGGACGAGCAGCAGAGCCAGCGCAGCTGGGCCCTCATGGCCATGCTGCTCAGCGCCTTTCCCCCAATGCCCACCCTGCAGAAGCCGCTGCTCAAGTAAGGGGCCTGCCACGCGGGGGCCCAGTGACCGGGGTCGGTGGGCTGCCCATCCCCACAGCAGCCGCGTGCTGTCCCCACAGGTTTGTGTCCGACCAGGCCCCCACAGGCATGGCAGCACTGTGCCAGCACAAGCTCCTGGGGGCCCTGGAGCAGACGCGGCTGGCCCCCGGGATGGCACGCGCCCACCCGCCCACCCAGCTCGAGTGGACAGCGGGACGGCGGCGGGGCCGCATGGCACTGGACGTCTTTACGTTCAATGGTGATGCTCACCTTCCGCTCTCCAGCGGCACCTCCTGTGACCCTGATCTCCCTTCTGTCCTGCTCCTGGAAGCCCCGTGGGGACAGCAGCCCCTTCCTGTCAGGGAGGACCTGCTGCCGCTCACGCGGGCCCCCCACCCCTTGTCCCTGCAGAGGAGTGCTACTCAGCCGAGGTGGAGTCCTGGACCACGGGAGAGCGGTTCGCTGGGTCTATTCTGCAGAGCAGGTACTGGGGCCCGGGGTGGGGAGTGTGGCCAACGCTGACCACTGTCCCATCCTCCTGTGTCCCGCCAGGTGCCTCCTGCAAACCCAGGGCCAGAGCCTGCTCCCCCGGGGAGTGAGGCTGGGTGGGGGTGGGGACATGGAGGGGTAAGTGGGCTCCATAAATAAATGAGCACATCAGAGCCGATGTAGAGGTAGAAGGCTGTGAGGTGCAAATGAAGGAGAGCCGTCTGAGGAAACCAGTTCCTAACCCAGGTTCCGCCAGCCACCTCCGCTTGGCCCGCACTCAGGTCCTTGCCCTTTCCCTGGGGGGGTCGTCTTCCTGGCCGACCGCTGCCTCTGTCCTTCCCAGAGGCCTGGAGGTGCCCCCCCGTGGCTGGTCTGTGTCACTGCACTCCAGGGATTCCTGGCAGGATTTGGCTGGCTGTGACTTCGTGCTGGACCTCATCGGCCAGACTGAGGACCCGGGGGACCCCGTCAGTCCTCGCAGCTACCCCATTGCCCCCCGTGGCTTGTAGGTGCCGCCCAGCGCCCCTGTCCCCAGCCTGTTCCTGTCTCAGATCTGTCATAGGTGACCCCCCGTAGCTACCCCATCACACCCTGGGGTTCATAGGACCTGCTACAGGGCCAGCCCCCCTCCAACCTAACCTTCTCCCACCACACGGGGATGACCCCCCACAGCGGCTTCTATCCCTTGCCTCAGCCGGGGCACCACCCCCATCCGAGGCACCCCCTTAGCTGGGCCCACTGTCTCCTGCAGACCTGAGGACATCCCCCCCGCCCCTGGCATCCAGGCCCCCTCACTGCCCCCAGATCCACCTCCGGGTCCGCCCCCAACACTGTCCAGCAGGAGCCACACAGGTAAGGCAAGAATGGACACAGTAAGGTTGGCACGTGATGGGAATGGGGGTGCAGGAAGCCCCATACCCTAGAGTGACACTAACCCGCCTCTGGCCCCACAGCCGAGTCTCAGGTCTCAGGGAGTCTGGACGGCTTCCTGGACCACCTCTTCGAGCCGGTCCTCTCCCCAGGCCGCAGCGTGAGTGTTCTGCACACACACACCCGACCCCCACCCGCCCCTGCCCCACTCCGATGCCTCTCCCATCTCTCCCAGGGCTCCAGTTCTGACCCCACGGCCTATGGCCTTTGTCCCTTCAGGATCTGGAGCAAGGCTGGGCTCTGAGCAGCCGCATGAAGGGAGGGGGCGCCATTGGGCCCATGCAGCAAGGCAGCTACCCCATGGGTGAGTGCAGGGCTGAGCACCTATCCGGGGTCTCCCCAGGCAAGCATGGCCTGGGACCCCGCAGGAAGCACCCGTGGCCCCTGCTCTTCTTGTTGTCTGGGGCTAGAGGGAGGTGGTCGTTGGGCCTAGACAGGAATCGACCTGGGAAAGCCCTGTGCCCTCAGTTTACCCAGGGATGATGCAGATGCCCGGATACCAGCCGGCCATGATGCCTGCAGCCATGCCCATGATGCCGGCGGTGGGCGCAGTCCCTGCCATGCCAGGTAAGGTGGAGTCCCGGGTCCCTTCTCGGGTAGGAGCCGGAGGAAGGGAGGTCCGACCAGGGTCCCGGAGGGGACGGTGGGCGGAGGGCCGCGAGCAAGCTTGGCACTTGTATGCCACTTGCAGCCATGGTGGTGCCGCAGCAGCCGCAGCCGCAGCCCCTGCTTCCCAGTGTGGACCCGAGGCAGCTGGCGGCCCAGCAGCAGAACTTCATCAACCAGCAGGCGCTGATCCTGGTGAGGGTGGGCAGGGCCCGCAGATTGCCTCGTGGGGACAGGTCCGCGGGGCAGAGCCAGAGCGGCTCTCACCGGGCCCACTGCCCCCTCCCTCTTCAGGCCCAGCAGATGACCACCCAGGCCATGACCCTGTCGCTGGAGCAGCAGACGCATCAGCGTCAGCGTCAGGCAGAGGCCCAGACCCGTGGAGCTGCTGCCCCGACCTCACCTCCAGCCGTCACCCCCAAGCCCAAGAAGCCCCTGGCTCCACGGGAGGAGCCAGAATCGGTGGGTGCTTGCCTGAGGGTGAAGAGCTGAGGCCAGGCAGGTGGCACGGCCTGGGGTGGAGACAGCGGGCTCCAGGACTGGCCGGGAGACCCCACGGGAGCAGGAAGATGAGAAGATGCCCGGGGCCCTGGCCCCAGAGATGGGGTGGGAGTGCAGGTGCTGGGAGAGTGGCCACTTGGCTGGCCAGGCTGCTCCTTCACTCCCCCTTCCCGCCCACAGGAGATCTCCCAGGAGCCCCGAGACAAGCCCCGGAGGCCCAAGAGCTTCCAGCAGAAACAGGACTTTTTCCAGAAACTGGGTGAGGGCGCTCGAGGTGGCAGGCCTGTGCACAGACCCGTCCGCCCCAGCCTGTCCAGGGCGTGTGGGGCACATTCTGCTCCCCTGCGTCAATGTAGCCTGTCCAGGAGGCTGATGGGCTGGCCAGGTGGAGAGTAATAGGGCCATCTGGGGCGCTTTCAGGGCAGCAGCAGATCAAGGTGAAGACAGTGAAGCCGCCGGCCAAGATACAGATCCCCCAGGAGGAGGAGCAGGACGAGGAACAGGACGAGGAAGAGCCCAGAGCAGGTGGTGGGGAATACGGGGGGGGGGGGGGGTGGGGGGTGGGCAGGGCCCGCCCTGTGGGTGTGCACAGGGTCTCACCTGTTCCTTCTCCTCCTGGCCAGTGCCATCCCCTCCTCCTCCTCCCATAGTGAAGAAGCCACTGGCACGAGGCGGGGCCAAAGCCGCACGAGAGGCTGAGGCTGAGCCGGCCCAGGAGGCGGGGCCTGGTGGTGATCCGGAGCCCG
Organism: Neofelis nebulosa; assembly: GCF_028018385.1. Classification (NCBI taxonomy): domain Eukaryota; kingdom Metazoa; phylum Chordata; class Mammalia; order Carnivora; family Felidae; genus Neofelis; species Neofelis nebulosa. Next base: position 18,911,045 of record NC_080797.1, on the reverse strand, counting down.
CGCAGGACAGAGACCTGGTCCGCAGCTCGGACCCCGCGCCCCGACGGCGGGCAGAGCCCAGCAGGGAGATCCGCAACATCATCCGCATGTACCAGAGCCGCCCGGGCCCTGTTCCTGTGCCAGTGCAGCCATCCAGGTGGGTCCCGGGGGTGACCAGGGCTGGCCACTCCCCAGGGAGTCACCCTGTGGACTCGTGACCTCTTCCTTCTCTCAGGAGGCCCCCAACGTCTTTCATGAAGAAAAACAATCCCAAGGATGAGGCTCTGGCTAAGTTGGGGATCAGTGGTGCCCACACATCCACATCGGTGAGGCCCTATCCTGTCCAGGGCATGGCTTCTCACCTTGGGAGTCCAAGGCTCTCTGGGGTAAATTTAGCCTCACCCCTAGAGCCAGCTGTGCAAATTCTCTGTGCCTTCTCCAGGTGCTGTCCCCCAGCCCAAAGAAGGGCCCCCCGCCACCTGTGGCCCCTCGACCCAAGGTCCCAACACAGCTTGGGCCCTCCGACTCCATCCAAGAGGACCAGGGTCTGTTTGGCCAGACTCCGCCCACTGCCCATGCACCCCCACCTCCTCCACCGCCCCCACTGCCTGGGGAACCAGGGACCCTTTCAGCAGAGCCCCATGGTGAGGAACCTCTTGTCCCTCGGTGGTGGGCTTCGTTGAGACGGCTGGGTTCCCAGCGGCCTGTCAGCACTCATGGCTGAGGTCGGCCGCTCGGGGTGCTCAGGCTTCGGGACTTTGGAGCCCCAGCTTCCTCATTCCCGTCCAGGGCGGGGCCCGGGCACTCCTGGGGCCCATGTGGCCCTGAGGGACTGTCACAGGGTGGTGTCCTCAGTACAAACCTGGCTGCTCCATCAGGAATTTAGTGGCCCTGCTGACCTGGTGAAGGACAGCAGGGAAGAGGAGGGCTGGAGACGGAGGCAGGAAATGGGACATGGGCAGGACGGAGGCAGCAGAGGTCGAGTGGGCAGAGCCCTCGCAGGGCCCCAGGGAGGTGAGGGTCTTCTGTCCCCACATCCCTGCCATTCGGGCTCTGGCAGCTCCTCGCCTGAAGCTCTCTGGCCCTTCCCTCTGCCAGGCTTGATGGAGCCCATGGGGGACCAGGGGGTCTCCACCCAGCTGCTCGTGCCCTCTGGCAGCGTGTGTTTCTCCTACATCGGTGCGCCCTGGAGGCTGTTCCTACGCAAGGAGGTGGGCGCGGGGGGTGGGGGGTTGGCCGCTGCGGAGGGGTGGCAGGTGGTGGGCGGGGGCCCAGCGTCTCCCCACACACGAACACTGGGGCTGCCTCCCCACAACCCACCTCCTCAGGCCTGGTTTTCCTTCTGGGTCTGAGAGGAAGCGGGGGGCCAAAGAGGGGCACCGTTGCCAACTCTTTTCCATCCCCGTGCTTTCCGACAGGTGTTCTACCCCCGGGAAAACTTCAGCCATCCCTACTGCCTCCGGCTCCTCTGTGAGCAGGTGAGGGCCCGGGCCACCTGCAACATGGACAGACAGACTGCTCCTGCGTCTGGGCCAGGTTACCGTCAGTGCAAGAGGCAGGAGAACAGCAGTACTAATGGGGCAGGTGCTGTGTTTCGAGCCCTGCCTTTATTTAACATCCCTAAGAGTAAGGACCGCTACTGGCCTGTAAGGAGGATGCAAAATCAAGCGTATATAGTCCCCAACATGGGCTCCGGCACCCGGCAGACGCTCCCCGCTGCTTCTTTGCCACCGCTGAGTGCTCCCAGGACCCTAGCTCTTCCCCCCAATTCCAGAGCAGCCTCCCCGCCTCCCCCAGGTTCTGTTCCTTCAGGGGGAATTTATCTCGGTGACTGAGGAACAGCAGCCCGCTCATGCAGGTGGCCGTGGGGAGGCGAGTGGGAGCTCCAGGCGGAGGCGGCCCTGGGCTCAGAAGCCCCACGTCCCTCCCTGCTCCACCCATGCCCACGGGGCTCTTTAGCTTTTCCTCCGCATGTGGCTGCTTCCACGGTGAGCTCTGGCTTTGGGATCTGGTGGTGACCATTTGGCTCTGCCCCCCAGATCCTGAGGGACACCTTTGCCGAGTCCTGCATCCGGATCTCCCAGGATGAGCGGCACAAAATGAGAGAGCTACTGGGTAGGGTCCAGGGACCCTGGAGTTGGGGAGCTGAAGAGCTGGGGGCGGGGGGGAGCAAACTCTGGGGTCCCCCTGTGAAGGAGCCTGAGGACAGTCTCGGGCCGTTCCTGCCCACAGGAGACCTGGAGGTGGGCCTAGATTCGCTCAGTACCACCGAGGACAACGTCAAGAAGCGTATCGTGGTGGCCGCTCGGGACAACTGGGCCAATTATTTCTCCCGAATCTTCCCTGTCTCGGTCAGTGAGGCTGAATGTAGGGCTGGCTCCTAGCGTGGCCTGCGTGGGCCTTTGTGGCAGGGATGAGAGCTGGGGGTGGGGTGGGCTCAATGGAAGGACCCCCCGGGGCATCTTGGATGGCGGTGGGGAACCGGGAGCCTGTCACCTTCCTTCCGGGCAGGGTGAAAGTAGCAATGACGTGCAGCTGCTGGGCGTGTCCCACCGGGGGCTGAGGCTGCTCAAGGTGACCCAAGGCCCCAGCGTCCACCTCAACCAGCTGAAGACTCTCTGCTCATACAGGTGAACCTGGGCTGGGGGCTGGGCTGTGGATGGCCCCAGGGGTGAGAGGGCTCCCAGCTCATGCCTCCACCTGTGCACAGCTTTGCTGAGGTGCTGGGCGTGGAGTGCCTGGGCAGCTCCACTCTGGAGCTGTCACTAAAGGCTGAGCAGCTGGTGTTGCACACGGCCCGGGCAGGTGCCATCAAGGCCACGATTGAGCTGTTCCTGAGTGAGCTCAAGAAGGCAAGCGCAAGCTGGGCAGGGGGCTGGGTGGGGGCAGGGGCTGGTCAGTCGAGCTCCCTCAGGCCACCAGGGGTCCTCGGAACTCTGGAGTGCCGGGTGGGTGGCGGGCGAGGCCAACAGGGGGGAGCTGGTGAGGCGGGCAGGACCGGGGCTACAGGCAGCCTGGCTCCCTTACCTGCCCGCCCTCTTGCCTGCAGGACTCTGGCTATGTCATCGCCCTGCGAAGCTACATCACCGATGACCACAGCCTCCTCAGCTTCCACCGTGGGGACCTCATCAAGCTGCTGCCAGTGGCCGCTCTGGAGCCCGGTATCCTTGGGGGGCAAGCAGGGTGGCTGGCACAGGGAGGGCAGCCCATGGCAGAGCCTCTGAGGGGCAGAGGGGCCAGGCGGGCGAGCCACCATGCTTGGGTGCCTTCCAGGTTGGCAGTTCGGCTCCACCGGGGGCCGTTCTGGACTCTTTCCCACCAACATGGTTCAGCCAGCTGCTGCTCCAGACTTTTCCTTTTCGCCAGAGAGGAGTGGCCGGCACATGAGTCAGCTGCAGCACGGAGAGCCAGGGCTGGCTCGGTGGGAGAGGGCCACGGAGGTGAGGAAGATTGGGGGGAGGGGGCGGGGGAAGGCGACGCCTAACTAGGAGTCGAGGAAGCAAAGGGCTTGATTGCCCCTGAGTGGCCAGGTCCACCTGCCGCCTGGCGGGTGGTGCTTGGTCTGATGCTGCCCCTCTGCCCTCTCCCAATTTCTTGCCTGGTCTCCTCAGCAAGGCTGTGAGCTCCTTGCGGGCAGGGCCTGGGCCGTATGGCCTTTGTGTTCCCTCGCAGTGTTGGAGTGGTCCCCTAGAAGATGCTCAGTAAACACCTCTTGACCCTCCTGGTGGTGTGCTCCCTCCAGCTGCTCTCCCTGGGTTGGGCTGGGTGGGGGCCGGGCATGGCCTCTGGACAGGCCCGTGGGCACTCGGGTGGCATGAGACGTCCTGTGTTCCCAGCGCCATGCCCACCCCCGGAGCCGGACACACAGTGACAACTCTGAGGCCACCAGCTCGACCCACTCTGCGGCCTGCCTCTCTCTGTCCACGGAATCCCACAACTACACCATGCAGGAATTTGCCCTGAACCACTTCCGTAAGCCTCAGACCTTGTGAGTGCCCCGGGCCCACCCTTCTGCTTGCCCATCCTCAGTCTCCCTGAAGTAGGCCTTCCTGCTCAGAGCCACCAGGCCCGTGCTTTTAGCACTCGCCCTACACAGCCTGCGATGGGGGGAAGGGGGGGCAAGCAAGCAGGGCTGTCCTCCCCTCTGCCCCCTCAGGCTGCACCAGACACATGGAGATGCTAAGAAGGCCATGGCCAGCCTGGTGCAGTACACCAAGGTGAGGGGGACAGGTGGGGAGGGGTCGGGCCAGCGGATCTGCCCTCTGGCCCCCACAGACCCCCAACCCAGTCTCTTCGGCCGCAGGCTCCCATACAAGAATCGCTCATCAGCCTCAGTGATGAGGATGCCAACAGGCAGGCTGTGGAAAGCTTCCAGGGTGAGTGGCCACAGCATCCTGGGTCCCCATATCCGTGGTGCCTTGGACCTAGGGGCCAGGTCTCCTTCCCTCCTCGAGTTTGTCAACTCAGGGAAGCTCACTGGTGGTTACTGTACCTCAGAGCCCTCACCTCCTTCTACGCACACCTAAGGAGTGGTGGGTCGTGTATGGTCTGGACAGGCTGCAGTATGTCCAGCTGGCTCTGGGCCGTATGCAGCCACAGGTGCCCACGGCACCCCTCTCTCTCAGAGCCCTGTCTCCTCATCGCTGATGTGGAGATTGCTCTGCTCTGCCTGGCTCCCGTGCATTTTCGAGAGCAAGGCAGGAGACGATGGGGAAAGCCCTGTCTGGTGACAGGAGCCAGGGCCAGGCCCCCCACCCAGCTCACCAGCTTCTCCTCCTGCCTGCAGTTCTGATGCAGTTCATGCAGGACCAGCCCAAGCCCCGGGGCAAGAATGAGTCGGAGCTCCTTTACGAGCTGCTGAGGGTAAGCAAAAGCTTGTGTGCTGAAAGCTGGTAGGGGGTGGGGGGCGGGTACCGTGTGCCCGAGGGTCTGTTCCGGTCTTCATGCCCGGGCCTGAGTGAATTCCCCTTTCCCTTGGCCACTAGTCTTTCAAATGATCCAAAATTTACTGAGTCCCCATTACATGCTGGGGGCATGGCTGTGAACCAAGCAGGCCAGGTCCTCGCAGAGCTTACAATCTGGTGAGAGAGGACAGTCGCAAAACCATGACACAATGTATCCAAGAGTTCAAAGTGCCGTGGGGAATGACACAGAAGGGAAGGGGATGCTACAATGCAGAGGCTTGGTGACAAGGTGACACCGGAGCAGCGATCTGAGGGAAGCCGGGGAGAGAGGCACGTGTGCATCCGGGCAACACATGCAGGCGGAGAGAGGGGCAGGGGTGACGGTCCAGATCAGGGCGAGTCTCTAGCACCAGCAAAGCCAGCATGGCTGGAGCCCAGCGAGCCAGGTCAGGGTGGAGGATAAGGCCTGGGAGGGGTGGCAGGTCCAGGTCATGGCAGGCCATCGTAGGCTACTACTGGCACTCTGATTTCTCAAGAGGAGGGGCACTCGAGGAGGTTGCAGAGGGACTGGCTTACACTTTGAGATGGCTCTGGCTGTTTGCCACCCCTCCCAGGGGGGTGTAAGGGCCAGAGGAGGTTATGGCCACGATCACCAGGTGAGGGCAGTGCTGCTGGCCGAGCCCACAGGTAGCAGCAGAGGGGAAAAGGCTCAGAGCAACAGGGTTTGCTATGAATTATATGGGGGGTGTGACAGAGAGGGGCCAAGGGTGTCACCGAGGCCCTGGGCAGAGCAGTGACCATCTTCAATAGGAAGGCCCGAGGGAGGAGCAGGTCTGGGCTGGTGCAGGAATGTTTTGGGCATGTGAAATCTGGGGTCCACTCTTCCAAGCAGGGGGCCTGGGTTCAAGGGAGAAGTTTAGGCTGGAGGCAGGCACCAGCAGACAGCAGGTGGGAGCAGCTGAGATCATCAGGGCACGTAGACAGAGGCCCGAGGGCACGGTGTTCCCTAGAGGTCAAGGATAAGGGGAGCCAGCAGAGAAGACAGGGCCGAGCATAGCCCATAAGCAGATGAAAACAGTGATTTAGAAAGTGACCACTCGGGCACAAGCTGTGACAAAGACCAAGAGCTGGCCGCCTGCCCGTGGCCGTTAGCAGGATTTCTCCCTGACTTTAGACCCCATGCCACCCTGCCCCCACAGCTGTGTCGGGAGGAGAACCTCAGGGATGAGATTTACTGCCAAGTCATCAAACAGGTCACAGGACACCCTCAGCGGTGAGTATGCTGAGCCGGGGGGAGCAGGGAGGACAGCCCGGTGCTGAGGCCGGGATCTGGCCAGCCTGAAGCCCAGGCTCTCTGCCCTGCAGGGAACACTGTGCTCGTGGCTGGAGCTTCCTCAGCCTCCTCGCAGGCTTCTTCCCCCCGTCAACCACGCTGATGCCCTATGTGACCAAGTTTCTGCAGGAGTCAGGCCCAAGCCAAGGTGCCTATGGGAGGGACTTCCAGCCTGGGGTCTCAACAGCTTGGCGAGGGGTTTGGAGATGCCTGTGACCCCAGCCTGCCTCCCCTCTGCAGAGCTGGCCCAGAAAAGCCAGGAGCACCTCCAGCACACGGTCAAATATGGGGGGCGCCGGCGGCTGCCCTCTCCGGGTGAAATTCAGGCTTTCCTGGTACTGGGCGGGGGGGGGAAGGGGGTACAGGTGGCTGGGCATTTTGGGACTCCCTGGTGGGGGACAGGAAGTTGGGACCTCTGGCCACTGGAAGACTGACCCTGCAATCTGTCTTGGCAGAAAGGGCAAGCAGTCCGCCCGCTTCTCATTCACTTGCCAGGGGGTCTGGATTACAAAACCAGTATCCAGACTTTCACGGTGAGCATGGGGCTGCTGAAGAAGAAGGGCTGGAGGAGATGGGAAAGCTGTGGCATCGGGACCGCCCCCCCAAGTCTCGTCCCCCACCATGGCCCTGTCTCTGTGCCCAGGTGGCAGCAGAAGTGCTGGAGGAGCTGTGCCGGCAGATGGGCATCACTGACCCCCAGGAAATGCAGGAATTCGCCCTCTTCCTCATCAAAAAGGAAGGTGAGTCCCTTGCCTGGGGAGAAATGGGGGGGGGGGGGGCAGGCTGGATTCCAGGAGGTGGCTTACCTGCCAGCTGTGTGCCCGTGAGTGAGGCAGGTTCCCACGCTGGGGCTGGCAGGCCTGCGGGGGCAGGGTTGACCCTGGATGGCAGGGCAAGCTGTGGACCTGGGTTCCCCACTCAGGCGAGCTGGTGAGGCCCCTGTGGCCCCACGAGTACCTCAACAGCGTGTTGGATCAGGACGTGAGCCTACACAGCTGGCGGCTCAGCTGGGAGACCCAGCTGCACTTCGATCACCCCACCTACATCACCAGCCACTACAAGCAGGTCAGCTGCCACCCCTGGCCCCGGGCCCCCCACCCAGCCCCGGGCAGCAACTTGCAAGCGAGCCCCTGCCGGGGTGAGGGACCTCCAAGCCTCCCTCCCCCGAAGAAGAGATGGTGACAGGACCGAGCTCGAGCCCCAGGAGCCACCACCAAGTGGGGGTTTTGAGGCACAGCTGTCCCCTCCCCTCACTGCTGTCCCTCCTCAGGTGCTGCGGGACTATCTCCAGGGGAAGCTGTTGGTCAGTCCCCAGGCAAACACTCAACTGGCCAGGCTGGCCGCCCTGCAGCACCGCAGCCAGACCCAAGAGGACCGGCTGTCAGAGTGAGTGTGAGGGTGGCCCCACACCTCCCGTCACCCCTTGCCCCTGCTGGTGCTGAGGCCCACCTCAGCATGCACCCAAGGGCCTCTCCTTCGGCCCCCCACCCAATCCTCCAAGGTCAAGGCCGCTCAACCTGTACCCTTCCTGGCCTCAATGTGATGGGCCTGGAGTAGTGGAGGCTGTGTACACCTGACTTCCCCATCCCAAGCTCCTCAAGGGCAGGGCCCATACGTCATTCGTAAGACCGGATTCCCAGCCTCACCTGCCTGTAGTAGCCTTGCTCGTTTATTTAGCACCTGCTGTATACCCAGCCTCGACTGACCAGTCTGTGTCGTAGGCAAGACCTGTTGGCTTACTTGCCAAAGCCGCTGCAACGGCAAGTGAGCATGTCAACCATAAAGAACCTGATGGAACAGGAGCTGAGGTGGATGCAAGCATGCAGCTCCCAAGAAGCACAGATCAGCTTCATTGGTGGGTCTGGGGCCCTGGGGGTTGCGAGGGCCGGAGCAGGAGACCGTGAAGGGAAGGGGTGAAGGTGCAGGGCAGCTTCTCTACCTGCCCTGCCCTGCTCATCCAACCTGGAGGCCGTCGGGCAGGTCCCAGGGCCACAGTGACCAGAACTGCTATCCCGGCCCCTCCCTTCCCAGAGGCTGTGAGCCAGCTGCCCTTCTTTGGCTACACCGTCTATGTGGTGTTGCGGGTCAGTCAACTGGCCCTGCCCGGACCCAGCCTCCTGGGACTCAACCGCCAGCACCTCATCCTCATGGACCCCAGCTCCCAGGTGGGCCAGGCTCCCGCCCTGGTGCTGGCCTGAGCACCTTGCGCCACTCTCCCACCATCCACGGTGACCCCTCCCCTGAGAGGGTCCAAGCTCTGCTGTCTCTACTGCCCCCAGAAACTGTACTGCTCCATCGCCCTGAAGGACCTGCAGAGACTCCACCTGCTGAGCCCCCTGGAGAGCGATGGGCCCCCTGGCCTGGAACTCAACTACGGCTCTGCCGACAACCCCCAGACCATCTGGTTTGAGCTGGTGAAGGTGAGCGGCCAGGGCCTCCGACGACATCCTGGGAAGGCGGCGCACGCGTGACCCAGGCCTGGCGTGGGGTGGGGGTGCAGAGCGGGGAGCCCTGTCCTCATGTGCCTGTGCCCCGGCAGGCCCAGGAGCTGAAACACACCATCGCCTTCCTGAAGGACAGCGGCACTGCTTCCAACTAACGGCTGGCCTCACCCAAGAAGGTGGGGAGAGGGGAGGAGACGAGGAAGGGGCCCCTCCCACATCCAAGTCTGACTGGGAAGGTCTCCCTTGGGTGCCATCAGGCCATTTTGGTTTGGACTCCACCCCCCCACCCCCGGCTGTTCTGGAACCTCCCGCAGCACGGAGCTCCTGGCCCACGTGGAGGCCATGAGGCAGGAGCTACTATGGTGACATCAACTGGGAAAGAGAGTAGCAAGACTCCCCCCTGGGGGTTCCCGGAGTGGGGGCTGCAGGAACTCGCTTGGGCAGCTGATGCTGCCTACCCTGGGGGAGATGCCCGTATGGCGCCAGGCCCTGGCTCAACACCAGAACGATCCCAGGCCTGGGAGAAGCAAATGCTGAGGAAATAAAACTCCCAAGAGAAAAAGGCTGTGTTTGTGTTTGGCGGGGGAGGGGTGTCAAAACCAACAGGACTTTTATTTCTCAGGTACGTCTCAGTCCGGCCCGGCCTTCCCGACCAGGAACTGAGCAGAGCGCAGGGTGCGGAGGCTGCCCTTCTCCTGCGCTCTGCACCCAGGGCCAGCCTGGAGGCTGGCCTCGCAAGGGAAGGGGGGAGTGGCCCAGGACCTGAAGGGGCCAACGCCTCGGACGGGTGGGCTTCACTTGTTAAGAATGAGAGGTGGAGGGACCACGCCTTCCTCCTGTTCCCCTGGCAGCAGCCACACGGCCCCACTACCTCCTAACCTGGGGATCTGGCTCAGAAAACCCAGCCAAGAGAGGAAGGGAGGCTAGGAGGAAGAAGACCTCAGATTTTGCAAGCAGAAAGGTGGCTGGCCTCTGGCCTCCGACCTTGATTTAGGAGGCGTCTGGGGCCATCTCCAAAGCAAGCATGGTTGGAGGGGGGAGGGACCCTGAGCAAAGAGGATGCTCCTGATGGCTGCAGGCTTTCCACCTTCCCATTCCTGAGCGAGGCCCAGGTTGGCTCCCGGTTGAGGCCGGGGGAGCACTCTGGCCCTAGTGGGCAGCAGCCGGTCATCTCTGTGGGTCACACAGGCCGTGCCAATCAGCTTCACTCTCGCACCGGGCCCGGCCATGGAAAAACTGCTTGATGAAATGCTGGGCCTCTTCCTTTACTACAGATTTGAGAAGGGGAACATGAGGGCCAGTCCCCTCCCCACCACCGAGCCCCGCAAATTCCCTGGCCTGGTGATGCAGGCACTCACCGCTCTTTCTGGGAGGAGTCTTCTGAGTCAGCGAGTGTGAGAGGTGGCGGGCGAAGGCTTTAAACAATTCCTGGAGGCGGAAGGTGACAGGAGCAAAGGGTGCAGACCCCTGCCCTGCCCCCACCAGTGGCCCATAGCCATGACCCAAGGGCAAGGCGGACCCAGGGAAGCAGGCAGCCGGCCTTAGGACCTAGCCTGCTTCCGCCCCGCTTTGTCCTGGCTATAGGTAGGACCTGTCCTGCGCCCAGGTATCCCAGGCCCAGGAGAGGGCAGAATCCACCCACCTACCCTACCTTGGATGCAAACTTGCCCTCCTTGTAGAAAGGGGTCAAGCATTTGACCACAACATTTGCAGCCTCCTTGAGGGAGATGCCAGGGACTGGGAGAGGACAGGAGCCTCGGGCTGTAGGGTTCAAGGTGTTCTGATTGCTGGCCAAGATGCTGTCCTCGGCTTCAGCTAAGATGGAGGCGTTGGCTGAGAGGCAAGGCCTCTTCTGAGCCTGGTTCTCTGGGCTCTCCTGTGCAGGACCCAAATGGAGCATCACTCTCGGGCTCCCTGTCACAGCCCCTCCCCTCCTTCTGGAAGACTGGGCCTCAGCATCCGCTGGCTCCCTCCAGTCCAGCCCATCTAACTCTGGGATGTAAAAAGAGGGAATTTTCCCCAAACCCCTAATCGGGAGAACAGAGCAGACACCAGCCTAGTCTACAGGCCTCCTCCCCTGTGGCCTCATCCCTGTCAGTACCTGCTGGGTTCTGGGCCGCTTGCCCGTGCGTGTCTCCTTCGTGGGGGTGGGCTGGCCTTCAGGGGACCCCTGGTTTCTGGGTGGGCAGGCCCTGGCCAGGGAGGACAGCAGGCGTCAAAGGCTCCAGGCACCAGCTGCACCCTCAGCTCAGCTGGCCCAGCAGAGCACACCCTGGCCAGGGCTTCAGAGATCCAGTTAGCAAAAGAGATTCCAAAGAATTTCAGAACTATCAGAGCCCTTACCTTGACCTCTCACTGGTGCACTCCTTGGTCTGGGGGGATGCAGCCAAACACCCCAGGGCTCCATCTTCCCCTGCACACTTCTCTGGGACTGCTGGGGGTCCCCGCATTCCCTCACAGGAAAGGCTGGCACCTCCTGTCCCTGGTGCTGAGGTGAGGGGAGACGGGCTCTTGGCCCTTTGGCAGAAGCGGGCGATGTTCTGAGAATCTTTGAGGGCTGCTGCGGCTAGGAGCTGCTGTTTCTTGCTGGCCCGGGCCTTGGCAAGGGGACCGCCCTTAGAGGGACTTGTCGCCTTCTTCTCAGGGGAGGACCCCCCACAATGAGCACTGCTTCCAGGGGCCTCTCCTCTGGGCCTCGGGAGGCACTCACTGCAGTCCTCACTCTGGAGGCTGCGGGGCTGGCTGGGGAGCTCCCGCTCACCTCCCAGCACAGGCTGGGGGGCTTGCTTCTCGGCCCGCATCTTCTCCATCAGCTCAGTGGCCGTCTGGAATGGGCAGGAGCCTCTGGGAAAACCAGCTCCCACCCGCTTGGGTTTCGGCTGTGAAGAAGAGGAGAGAGGGTTCTGACCACCAGGTCCTCGAGGACACTCACGGGCTGGTCTGGAATGGCTCTTGGGAGCGGAGGAGGGAGAAACCAGGCAGGACACTGCTAGGGGGTCAGGCTGATGAGAGAAGATCTGTGGGGGCTGCAGAGGTACAGCTGGGAGGGCAGGGAGGCTGGAGGGCCTGCCCCAGGGTGCCTAGGGCCGGGGCTACGGCGCCCAGAGAGGGCCAGTGGCCATACTGTGGCTGAGGACAAGGGGAAGTGATGCCTTTCCCCTTTCCCAGACCCAGGTTTGGGGTGGATGCCAGGACACCACTCACCGAGTACACTTGGGAGGCCGGCCGGATGTCATACTCGGTGGGCTCTGGGGGCTGGGCCTGGGCATTGTGACTTCTGGTGTCGCCTCCCATGTCATAGAGCTGCCCCTCCTTGGAGGCTCTGTGGATCTCGGCCACCTGAGTCATGGACAGGTAGGGATGCCGTGGCACCCACTAGCTCCTGAAAGCCCCAACCCAGGCTTTCCACAGGTGAGATTCTGGGGCCTGTGGCTGAAGGTCACTGGACACTGGACAAGTTCTAGTCCTCAAGGGGTTGGCTAGAAACATCTTCAGCTGGCAAAGACGGGAGGTCAGGCTCCCCTGTGTATGTGGCTGCCTTGCAGGGGGCAGGCAGACAGCCTGGGAAGGTAGAGGGGCCGCCTCTCCCACCCTAGCCCATAAGCACACCCTGCCTGGGCCCACCTTCTTTAGCACGCTGGCCTTGTACAGGTTGGCCACCTTGGCATTTCGGAACATCTCATATTCCAGCTCCACAGCCCTGGGCTGGAGATCGGGTCTGAGGGTAAGAATAAGCATAAGGTGGGGCGCCTGGGTGGCTCAGTCGGTTAAGCGTCCGACTTCGGCTCAGGTCATGATCTCACGGTCCGTGAGTTCGAGCCCCGCGTCGGGCTCTGTGCTGACGGCTCGGAGCCTGGAGCCTGTTTCAGATTCTGTGTCTCCCTCTCTCTCTGACCCTCCCCCGTTCATGCTCTGTCTCTCTCTGTCTCAAAAATAAATAAACGTTAAAAAAAAAAAAAAAAGAAGAAGCATAAGGCGTCAGGGGGGCCTGAGCCCTCTCTCTGTTGAGCTCCTGCTGGATTCCATCTGGGGACCCTGGAGATGGCTTCACGGCCTGGTGGGACTGGCCTTGGGCACAGGGATTCCAACCCGGACTCTGGGCACCCTGTGGCTTACTGCCCTTCAGCAGGCGCTAGCAGCCCCTTAGTCCTAGCTAAGCCTGCCCCCTGGTGGGGCAGTGAGACCTGCTGCCACTGGGAGCAGGATGCATCACGATCCGGGGACGGGGTACCCAAGTAAGCCAGGAGGGATGGGGGCTCTTGTGGTCTGCAAAGGAACAAGGGCTCGGAGAAGCCTCCTAGGCCCCCGTGACCTGAGACACTCACCCATTGGCGGTCCCTGTGACCTGGCGATTACTGCTCAGAGCCTCTTCCAGAAGCCCCAGGCAGTGCTCACGGGCCTACACAGGGGAAGGAATTTTGTCACTTAAGCCTTAAGGTTGGGGGAGGAGTCTGGGGGACAGAGTTGCCCACCTCTTACCTTCACAGTGAGCCTGGGGATCTTCTTGCTGGAAGCCTCTTTCAGGGGACAGTCCTCATCTGTGGGGAAGAGGGGTGGGTCACTGCACTCTACTTTCTGCTTTGCGGAGTCCCCAGCCCACCGTGAGGCATCTACACCCTGGGAACAGCCCCAAAGTCCCCGAGGACACTTTGGTACTGACCTGGAGGTACGAAGTCTTCTATCTTGGGGTCTTTGCCCTGGAAGGTGACATGAAGGGCCTATGAGGCATCTTGCTTGGCTGCAGGATGGCCCCCCATCCAGCACCAGGGTAGGGGCCGAAAGAGTGTGAACGGGGGGCCACTGAACACCATCAGGCCCCCATCCCCTTCACCTTGCGTAGGCTCATCTGTCTTTGGTAGAAGAGATTCCATTCCCGCTTGTGGGCCTCGTCTCTGCCCTCGTCCCCACTGCCTCCAGACCCTTCGTCATACCTAGGGGACAGACTAGGCGTGAGCAGCCCTGGGCCTGGGCTCTGCCCTCCTGTCACGCCTCTCTGGCGGGGCGCTGGTTGTCTCCGAGGGCCTGGCCTCCGGCAGCAGCATCAAGCTCCTGGCTCCACCACGGCCCCCAGGGGCAAGGGGTGAACTACGGCATTGGGGCGCCTCTGGTCTGGCCTTGGCACGAGGAGGAGAATGCCAGCCTATCTGCAGTGGGTTGGGAGCCCCTGACTCCACGGCCCCTCACCTGCTGAAGCCCCCATAGCCCCGGCGGCCTCCCTCATACAGCTCAGGGTCAAAGCCATTCCCCTGGGAAGGCCCGATGCAAGTCTTGCTCCAGCTGCTTCTGTGCTCCAAGGCCTCCAGCTGCTTCCGCAGGGCCACGGGGTTCCGGCAGTGGTCACAGCCCTTGGTGCAGGCAGGAGGCGCATCCCCAAAGTACTTGGCGATGGCAGCATGGCGGCACCTGGCAGAGGCAGCACAACAGAGGCAAGGGGTGAGGGACCCAGACAGGCCAGTGTTCGCTCGCCCGCTCCCTAAACTCTGTCTGAGGAGCGCTACGTGCTGGGCACCACACTCAGCATCTCGTACGCCTCCTCTCGTGCGAGCCTGACAAGCAAGGCACCGTTTGGTTGCCCGTTTTACGGATGAGGACAATGAGGTGAAGTGTTCCCAAGGTCGTGTAACATATGGGGGAATCCGGAGAAGACAGGGTGTGACCCGCACTCCGTCCTGCTTCTCTATGGGTTCCTCCCCTCGGTCCCGGCCTCCCGCTCTGTGCTCTGTCCTCTGGCAGCGGGGTGCCCCGGGAATAGCTCCAGCTCTGGGTACAGATGCTGACTCTGCCGCTGAGGCTGCCTCCTTAGGGAAAGCATCTGACTTCCCAAAGCCTACACGTCCTTGGCCGTGAAACGCGGCAAGAGCGCCGGCTCCATGGCCGGGGCGTGGGGCGTGGGGCCTGGCACACACAACAAGGGTTCTTTTTAGCACCTTCGCCCTTGCCCGGAGGTGGGGGAGGGAGGGACCAGCCTCAGCACTCTGCTCTGCCATCTCTTGACGGCCTCTCCCTTATCCCCAAGAAGACCGTGCCTGCGTACGCAGTCTTGGGCTGGGGGACCGCTCAAGAGCTGGAACCAGCAGCACCGAGGGCTGCCATGGTATGCTGGTCGCCGCCGAGGGCAAGGGGAGACCAGCCTTGGCAGGAGTCTCGTCACATCGCCCGGCGCCTCAACTCCACTGCCATGAGCCCGCTGCTGGGGTGCCAGACTCCAGCTGTCCCTGACTCCCAGGAGGGGGGCACAGTTGGTCCTTGAGACAGGTGCAGAGGCCCCCAGGGTGGGGGGTAGGGTGCAGATCTAATCATGGCCCTTGCAAAGGGCCAGTCTTGCCACGGGAATGTAGCATGAGGTGGGAGAGCACGAGAGATTGGGCAGCAGAGGCAGGGCTGTCCAGGCACCATGTCCCGAGGACAAGAATAGGTGGTGTCACCCTCCAGCCAGAATGCCTCTCGACGTGAGCACCGCAAGAAACACTTTGAGGAGCTGAGACCCTAAGGGACAGGCACCAGGAATGAGAGCTGATGTTACACAGATCCTAGGGAGTGAGGTCTGGCTGCCTTGTTCAGAGAAGGCAGCTTTGAAGGCAGCAGATGGCAAGGAGGCCCAGGCAGCCACCAGGGGGCACTGTTCCTGCCACTCCTAAAACCAACATGCGACTCCTTCCACTGCTAGTCTGTGCATCTGCACAGTGGCCGCCTGTCCAGCCTCTGGGAGGCTCCGGCACCCAAGTGGTGTGGCTACACGGTTGGCTTCCTTCCCCCCCCCCCCCTCCCTCAAGCCCAGACTCACTGGGGTTTTGTGCTCACACTCAAAGGGCTCCATTGAGAGCTCACAGATGCGGGCTGGGGTCAGCTCCTGTCCTGCTCCTGTCCTGCTCCGGGCACAGCCTGGTCTGCTGGGGTGGCACAACCAACCAAATGTCAAAGGGTCCTGCCAGCCACTGAGCTCTGGAGCCGGTCCCTGACGGCCAGGGCCAGGCCAGGCCGGGGCCAGGAATGAAGAGACAGCTCCAGCACTCTGGAAAGAAGGACATCGGCAGCGTCCTCCCTCCTGGGGTGGAGGAGCACCAGACACTTCCCCCGGCAAGCAGGCCATTCTCAAGTCACCCCTAAGTTCCTCCCCAAGGGCCTGGCCTCGTGGGTGGTCCGGCTGCTCCCCCAACTATTTACTTCCTAGGAGGGGCCAGAGGGTGGGACCAGCCAGGGAGTCTCGAGAGAGACAGGTTGGCTGGTCAGGCGGATGGGCTCAAACCCCTCCTGAGGGTAGGGAGGGAGCCAAAGAACTTGAGCGCTGTGGGGCGTCCCTCCCTCCTCACTCCACGGCTCAGGTGGAGCCTCCCAGAGGGCATCTTTGCCAGGGAAAAAGAGAGCCGACCTCTTTTATCAGCTCTCCGCCCAGGCCCAGCCCACGACGGCTTAGCACACACCCGCCAGGAGGGAGAGGAGAGGAAGAGGAGGCACAGAAGAGACGGGTTCGCCCTTGCAGACCTCCCAGGGGCAGGGCAACCACAGAGGAGTCTGAAGCCACCCTCGGAGGTCCCAGCAGGGATTCACTCGGCTGGGCAGGGGCAGGGCAGGGGCAGCGGTGGCACTGGCTCCCCTGCTTCAGTGGCCGCCCCTTGTAATTTGACACTTGGATCTCCAGGACGACCAACAACAAAAAAGCTGAGGCCGAGACAGCAGCTGGCTGTCAGCAGCCAGGAGCTCCACTCCTCTGAGGAAGGCGCCCAGCAGCGGGTCAGGAAAGAGGCATCCGAGAAGGAAGGAAGAGGTGGTGGCCGGGCGAAGCCAGGCAAGGGAGGCTGCCGGGCTCCCCAGCATCCGCGGTTGCCCCTCAACCCAACACCTGAGCTCCCAGGTGAGTGGTGCCGGCCACAGATTTTGGGTGAGGGGGCCAGCCAGGGCCCCCTGCCCCAAGGGTGGAGAGCCACAATCTAGCACGATCACAGGGGCTCGTGGGGGTGCACTCGGTCAGTCTCCAGACAGCCCCATTTCAATCTGGGCTCTCCCTTCTTTTGCGGGGATCCAGCACTGGAGGGACACAGGCTGAGGCTGCAGCTCTCTGCTCAGAGTGCTTTCCTCCCTGCTTGCTGAGCAGGCAGAGGGGCCCCGAGCGCCTGCTTACTCTGCAAGTTAGTTTAAGCTTTTTCTATTCAGGGGGCTTAAACAAGGGATTTGGCTGTCCTGGCCTGGGAGAGAAGGGCTGTCTGCTCTCTGGGCCTCCCTTTTTCCCAGAATCAAGGCAGAGCCCTCTGTCCCTGCTTTCTCCCAGTGGAGGAGGCTCAGGGCAGGGTCTGCCCCGCCACTTCGTGCCCCTCAGGATGTGGCAGGATCCACAGCAGCTCTGCCCATCTGTGTCCTGCATCAGAGTGGCAGCTGCCACCCCTTGAGAGGGGCTTGGCCCGCTCGTTGCCAGGTGTTCCTAGCTCAGAGCCAAGCCCGGGTGCTCCTCCCTGGGTCCATTTAGAATCCCACGACCCCCCAGGTCTCTCCAAATGCTGTGCCAGAAGCATGAGGGCCTGACCCTGAACCCAAGGTGGGGTGGGGGAGGAGGCGATGGTGAAACTGAGGCCGGTGAAGGACCCACCCGGTATGTGGCCCTGTGACACGCCATTGGAATGCTGACCCCAGCATGGCTCTCCAGCAGCCCCGGGAGCAGCCCCCTTGGGCAGGGCCCCATGAACGGAGGCTGCCTGCTCCTCCTGCCTACTTGTCCTCACACTAGGGCTAAAGTCTCCCTTCCCCGCCCCCCAGATGTTTCCCCAAAGCAAACAAACTAGTATCTACTAGGAAAGAAAAACAATCCAGGGAAAAGTGGAAACCAAGAATCAGTCCAAGTGTTCTTGGCTCAGCAGAGTCTGTGAGATTTGGCCTGAGTCGGTGGCTGGAGAGGCTAATGCCCTGCAAAGATGGCCATGCAAGGCAGAGAGGGGACAGGCGCTGGCCTGTGTTGGAGGCAGCAGACAGGACTGGGTAAGGGATGGGCACAGTGGTGAGCCCAGGGCTCTGATCTGTAAGACGGCCCAGGCAGGCGTGCGGGCGGGGATCAGAGTCCCTGCGGCCACAGGACATACGTGGATGGGGTCCCCTGAACCCAGGCCCTGAGCTGGAACGGGAGGGTGATACCTAGCTTCTGGGGCTACAGGAACCATCGCTAGCAGCCGGAGGTGCCTCCTCCGGTCCTGGAAAGCAGGACTGCTCTGGGTTCAAGCAGCTACTTCCCACGGCAACTTGGAGCCAAGGCAGAAAAGGGCATCGTCTGAAGGCCTGATGCGGTCCGTGCACAGTGGACATCTCTGCCTTGCTGGTCAGGCCCCCAGACGCCGAAAATCTGCCACAACCATCAGTTTGCCTCATGACAGCTGTTTCTCAAACAAGACAATGCCCTGTGGAGCAAGGGTGGCTACAACTCTCCATGACAAAATGACAGGGGCAGAGCAAGAAACCCTTGGGGCCCTGAGCCACCGATACACCACTTATCAGTCACAAACACACCCGCCAGCCGCCTGTTCTCTTCCACAAGGGGCCTCTGGAGTTGAAGTATCAGTTTTGCAAGGAGGAAACAGGGAAGCTTCAGTACCAAATGGCAGTTGTCTGGCCTGCAGGTCACCCGTGTGCCCTGTCACAAGGCTCCCTGTGGCAGGAGATGCCACACAAAGGAACGTTTTCTGGTCCCTCCAGCCCCTCCAGCCTTCATCTCTGCCCGGCTCACTTTCCCTCCTCCACTGGCTGCCATTCCAGCCACAGAGCACCCTTCACAGGCTCCAGGAAGGGCCATGCAGGCAGCCAAGGTTGCTCTCTCTTCCTGGGGCCGTGGGAAGTCACTTGCTTGGCTGCCTCTGACCAAAGTACTCCAGAGCAAGGGCCGGGAGGGACTAGGATTTCCCTGATTCACAGGCAGGAAGTACAGTTTTGGAAGGAGTCTGGCAGAGTGAGATAGACCAGAAAGATATATACAATATCAGTATATACGTACTGATACGTACAATTATCAGTACCCCTCTGGGCTTCCCTGCAAACCTGGGAAAGTAAAAGGGATAAGAGGCAGCCAGCCTCAGAGTACCCGCTTTCCCCAGACCACAGCTGGGAACACGTACTCCCTACAGGGCAATGGCCAAGGAACATGCCGCAGGGTCACCTGACGACTGCTGGTTATATTGGGCACCAGGCGTCAGGCACCCCCTGGGCCTCGCTTTAAATAGCCCACTGGGAAGAGCGCCTGGGACCTGCTGGAATGTGCCTCCTCCCTCTTAGGAGCACAAGGCCCCTCCAGCTCCCACGGTCCCCACTAAGGCTTCTTCTGCTCAAGCCCAAGCTGGAAATGGCAAAACATCAACTGGAAAACAAAGGGCGTTCCCCTTCAGCCTTTGGGGCAGAACATCAGTGCCCGGTGGCTCCATTCCAGTTCACAGACGGACGGAAGCAGTGGGCAGCCCTGGGTGAGACCCCAGGGCTGGTACAGCTTGCCAATTCAGTTCACCAGAGGCACCCTGGGCGCAGGAGCATGATGCCATCTGTCCGCAGCCATACGGCCTGCCTCTGTGTGGACGGGCACTCCTCCCGGAGCGGGGCCTGGGCCCCTGGGTGTGACTGCAGCATCCCCAGTACACAACACCCGGAGGATGGCCGACTTCAGAGCCGAAGCTTCTGATCGACAAAGTCCACCTTTCCCGTACGGCAGAGCAACCTCGGCTCCACCTGCCCTCTCCCTGCTCTGGAGATCACACCCCTCAGACCGACAGGGTCCCCACACCACTTCTCGCTCACAGGCGGAGGCCTCCCCTCTATAACCCCTCCCCGGGGCTTTGGATGTGGAAGCACAAGTGACAAAGCTCCTGCTGCCCGGCTGGCCTCCGCCCGCTTCCTCTTTCAAGGAGTCTCTGGTGCTACATTAGGCAATGCAGGCACGGGGCCAAACAGGCTGAAAAAGCCAGACCAAGTGTAGACGGAGAGGAGAAGAGGAGCCCAACTCCTGAGCCCTGTGCAGACTCTCCCCCAGGGCCTTGGCTGGCACTTCTGTTCCCTCCTCCAGGAATGCGGAGGAATATTCTCCTGGAAACGGGAAGTGGATGAGCAGAGAGGCTCCGGAACGAGAGGGGACCGCCCTCCTTGTGCAAACCAGCTTCGCCGGTCAAAGAAGGGGGGTGCTGTTCAGTGTGACCAGAGAAGAGGGGCACCATGCTCGGGAAGGAGTTTGGTGAACCTGAGACAGACACGTGCCATCTGTCCCTTTGGCAACAAGTCACATGTGGTTCCCAAAGAACAGGTGTGGCCCTGGCCTCGTGAGTGATGTGCCTGAATAAAGACAGTGCCCCAGACTCCTGAGCGTGGAATGGGGCTGATCGTGCAGAGCACACCTGCGTTCAAAGAGTTCTGGGGCCCTCGTCCCTGCACTGGGCCCACCGCGAGGGCAGTGTCCTCAGAAAGCTGCTCCGTGGGCTGACTTAACCTTGCGAGCCACAGAGCAGGCTGCCTGAGACAGGTCTCCATCAAGAGACAGCATGGGGAAGTAGGGGAGCCTGGCTAGGCCCTCATCCTGCTGTGCAACCTCAGAGGAATCACTGTTTCCCATATGTAAAGGGAGGCAGGAATGAATGACGCATGGGATTCTAGGATCTCTTGCCTCTTTGTATACTTGAAAACTGGGATCTTGATCGCCATTACGGAAATGTGCTAACCCCGGGATGGGGCATAAGAGAAGACAGAAGGCTATAACAGGAGACTCCCACTTCTGACAGGAAGCCCTCTAATCCTCCATGGACCCATCATCTGCCGGCTCCCCCCAACATTGCTTAAAATACAGCTCCCATCTCCAGCTTGCCCCCTCCCGCCCCCCCACCTTCCTTTACCTTACACACCACAGATATCCTGGGAATGAAAGACACAGACGAAACTCCCCAAGGTGTTTGGGGAGGGTCTTTGACAGTGTACAGGGTGGGGGTGTGACTGTCCCCAAAGGCTTCCTATGGTGGCCAGACCCCCCCTCTCCACAGACACACACCGCAAGAGGGGAAGCCCACCTGCTGAGCACAAACGTGTGCCAGGATCTGTGCTTCCTGCCGCTGTGCTTCCGGGTGTCAATCCTCCCAACAGCCTTGAAGGATGGCTATCTCATCTTATGTAAGATGAGGAAAAGAAACAGACTCAAAGAGACAAAGTGACGCGTCCACGTCATGAAAGCAGAAAGGGGCAGGCATTCAAATCCAGGATGATCCAATGCTCCACGGGGTGCAGGCGACCTTGTGGAAGAGGAGACATAGGAGGCACATGCCAGCTGCCATCCAGGTCCGGAAGG
Organism: Neofelis nebulosa; assembly: GCF_028018385.1. Taxonomy (NCBI): domain Eukaryota; kingdom Metazoa; phylum Chordata; class Mammalia; order Carnivora; family Felidae; genus Neofelis; species Neofelis nebulosa. The sequence goes on along the minus strand of NC_080797.1, from coordinate 18,890,096 downwards.
ACTATGAGGCAGAAGGTGGGGTAGAAGCATCCTGTGTGACCACAGGCAGGACCAACGAGGTCAGGAGGGGGTTCCACCTTCCAATGATCAGCGCTGCTCCAAGGAGGAACAGGGCAAGCTGCCGTAGCAGATGGGACTCCCCATCTCACCCAGAGGGGGCTCAAGCAAAGGCTGCACACCAGAGGGAGTGCAGAGAGCCAGGTACAGGGTAAGGGGGTTCAAGCAGATGACCTTCAAAGCAGTTCCAAGACAGCTATACTGTGGCGATAGTACCAGGAGTGACCAGCTTCCAAAACTGCAGTCATCTCGGAAGAACCTGCCTGGCTGAGACCCAGGACAAGGCGGCAGTAATTAGATCCTGAGGTCTGGCACAAGACCTTGGCCACCTGTTACGCTCCCTTGGATTAGAGCTGCCTTGGTGAACAAGTTCAGGCTGGGTTGGCACCAGGCTGTCCCTGGTCCATCCCTGAAGAGGCACTGGCTCCCTCATGCCCACAGGGGAGGCAGAAGGGGAAAGAAACTCCTGATGTACAGCTGGCCCAACTCTCAGACTCAGCCTGGACCTTCACCGTCAGCCTATTGGGCACCCTTAGACAGGAAGAGGCTCTCAGTCATCACCTGGAAGGCTGAGTTGCTACATACCTGGGGCGAGGGTGGGGACACAAGGGACTCTCCTGGTCAGGCCAGAGGAGCAGGTCTGAGCCAGCAGAGGAGGGCCTGGTAAACCAGCCATGGGATGTGTGATCCCGTCCCGAGAGGCCTCCTTGGGGAAAAACTGCGGGGTACACGGCATCATCTCTGCCTCTTCAAAGAATACCATATGAGTAAAGAAACTGAGCTGATGGGAGAAGTGGAGGGCCCTGGAGGGGCTCAGACCACCTCCCCCAGTTAGTTCTCACCCAGCTGACCCCTGCCAGGAGCCCCATGTGCCCACTCGAGGACAAGCCTGACTCCTTCTGCCCCACATATGATGAAAGGCAAGAGCACCAGGCTGGAATCCTAAAGCCCGGTCTCCCCACTGGGAACCCAGGGGAGGCACCAAAGTCCTGAAGGACCCAGGAGTCACGAGGGGAGCTGTGCCAGCCCAAGGCGCTCAGCAAACCCGGGAGTAGAACAGTGAAGCCACCCCACCTCGAGGTCGGAAACCTTGGCCAACCGTGGCCAGCTGGCAGACCTCTCCTGTGTCTGGCAGTGCCACGCAGCCCCCGGCGGCAGGGCCTCAGGCTCCCTGCCATCACCAGCCTCCCTCAGTCCGGGTGGTGCCAGGCGGGTGGGGGCTGAGGGCCACCACTGGGTGGAGGGCCCTGATGGCTCCCTCCCCCGTCATGAGCCACCGGGGGTACAGGGGTGAGACCCGACTAACTCGTTCCACTGGCTGCAGGTGGGTGGGGACTCCCAGCCCCATCTCAGTGAGGCCCGGCAGGAGCCCGGCAGGAGCCCGATGCACCATGGCAGCCGCCAACTTTGTGCAGGAGATGCGCTCCATGGGCGAGAAGCTGCTGCTCAAGCTGCAGAAGCTGCCCCAGGCCGAGCCTGTGGAGATCGCGGCCTTCTCGGTCATCCTCCTTTTCACAGGTAAGCTGAGGCTCTCACGTTCTCCCCAGCGCCCCTGGTTCTTCCTGGCATCCGGGAAAGGTGAGACCACAGTGCTGGCCAGAGCACTGGCCGAGGTGGCTGGGTGTCCCCCAGACAGAGGAGAGGCAGATGTCCCTGGGGGGGAGCCAGAGGATTTCCCGAATCCTTGACAATTTGCTGATGGGGTGCAGAGGCAACCCCAAATCCCAACCAGGGGTGAAGGGAGAGAAGCTCAGGGCAGCAGAGGCGGCATGACAGGGAGGTCAGTGCCTAGCGGCTGGCACGGGGACAGTCGACACCTCTTGCCAGACTCTCAAGTATTTCTGACGAAGCCAGATCTCTGGCTAAAGGCCCTTTCCGCACACCTCTGGAGGGCTTCATTTAGAAGTAAGGCGTGTGTTCTTTCTCTTCCCTGCCTGAGCTTCCCGTGCTCTCTGCTTCTCTCTCCTAACCCCCCAGCCACCGTGCTGGTGCTGCTGCTGATCGCCTGCTGCTGCTGCTGCAGGGACTGCTGCTGCCCTGAGCGCAGAGGCAGGAAGGTCCAAGTGCGGCCCGTGAGCCCACCGTGAGGGACAGAGACGAGGAGGAGAAGCTGGAGAGGAGGCTGCCAAGCCAGGATCCCGCGTGCCAGCCTGGCCCTGCCCGGGAACCCGACACCCGCAGCCTTATCAAGGAAACAAGGGCTGGTACGGCCACCAAACTCTCACCTGCCAGTGAATGCTGGGTGCCAAGGAGGAGTCACCTGTTTAAAACCTGAGGAAATTCTTTCCCAACTTGCACTTTCTAACAAAACACAGAAGTGGGGGCCCCATACCTGGAAGGAGAACAGCCTGCAGCGGTGGGGAGCCAGCCCAGAGGAGCAGGCCAATCAGAGGGGCTCTGTGCAACAGCTGCTGGACCCCAAGCTTCCCACCGGAGGGGAGCACGTCAGTATTCTATTCCGGTATTTGCCCGTTTCTATCTCAGTAAAAGCTTTCTGGTTGTGTTTCTGTGGCGCCAGACTCCCTGGCCTGGGCTCTGTGCTTCTGAAGGGCAAGGTGCCAGAATTCCAGGGGTGTGGCCAGTGACTGTCCTTGCCAGGCCTCTATTCTCCCTGTGCCCACGAACGCTGGAAAAACACAGGAAGGAATGCCACGCAAGAGGGAACCAGGGGAAGGAGAGGGTGAAAATCCATCAGCACTGGCTGCTACCAAACTCTGGCTACAGGTGCCCCCTCTACAGTGATGGGGCAGCGTTTGCCCAGGTGCTAGGCTCAGAAACGCCACTCAACAGCTTCGGCTGCCATTTACTTTAGCCTGAACACCCCACACCCACAGGCTCAGGCCCCTGGGTCTTTCCAAACTTCTAGAGTAAGAGAAGTCAGGCCTCTACTATTGCCTATAACCTGCATCCCAACCCCTCTGTCCTTTCCCCCATTGTGTCCCAGGCTGTCTGGCCCCAAATCCTCACCCTGCCATTCACCAGCTGCGTGAACATAGGTTAGTGACTCGACCTCCCAGAGCCGCGTTTCCTCCCCTGTGGGTCGCAGCCAATCCCGGTAGCTGCCTCCTCGGGTGAGCTTATGAGGATAAACTAAGGTGACCTATAGGGAGTGCTTGGCACGGCGCGGAGCATATGCTAGTCCTGATCTGCTCCTCTAAACAAGAGGGGCATGGACCCCAGGAATTAGGGTAGGGGAGGCAGAAAGCTCCCGTAGTACCTCCCCCTCCTTCCGCACAGAGGTCTGCAGTTTTTACATGCCTCCGTCATCTTGCCCTGCCAGCCTGTGCTCTGGCTGCCTAGGGGCACGGCCCCGTCTATACAAAAACCAGGGAGCGGAGAGGGGGATGCCAGGCTCTGCCCCTGCCCCTGCCCCTCCCCCCATCTCCAGCTGGCAGGCAGGTGAGAGAAACTGGCTGGCTGGTTTCACTTCCTGGTGTCCACTGACTTGTCTGACGGGTTTGGTTTAGGTTGAAGAAGCAGAGAGGAAGTTCTTCCATACAAAAGAAAAGAAATTCAAGAACCGGCACCCTCCACCCCACACCACCCTACGAGAAGGGGATTCAGAATTACAATGATACCGTTGATAACGATGATGAGGAAGGTGGTGGTGAGGATCGAGTGAGTGGAAATTTACTGAGGGCTTCTGTGTGCCCCCCCACCACCTAAAGTGTTTTCACGCAGGTGATTCCGTATCATCACAACAGCCTCAATGCCAGAGATACCATCATTATCCCCATTTTGGAGATGAGGAAATTGGGCCCTAGCAACAATATGCAACTTGCCTAAGTTCAACCAGCTAAAAATGGCAGAGCCAGCCTCTGGGCCCAGCCCAGCACAGCCCATCCAGCTGCAGAGCCCCTGCAGGGGCAGATAAGGGGCTGATCCCATTATCCTCCATCAACCAATCCTAGATCCCACACCCTAAAGTGTGCTAAAATCATCTCCCGGTGAGTGGGTCGAGCCCAAGAGGTAAGAGCTAGGGTGGGGCCCAACTAGGTCTCCCTCCCAGAAGAAAAACAGGGAAGGCGGGAGGGACTAGATGGGAAACCACTGCCCTTTTCAGTCCAGGCACCAATAGCTTAACAGCTGAGTCCAAATATGATGGATCCCAGTAGGCATCAAACTGGTTCACGCTGAGCCCTGCCACTAATGGCTCCCCACAGCAGTCCTGGGCAGGTTTCCATCCCATTGGGCTCAACAAACCACATCTGTTCCAGAGTGACAGCAGCCTGGCACCCTCCCAGCAGAGGTCTTCTCGGAAAGAAAGGCATGGAGAGGAAGCAGCAATCTTCCCATTGTGGGAAAGGACAGAGAGGTATAGCCATGGTGGCCACGGAACGGGAGGCCAGTAGGCTGTCTGAGCCCTAGAGAGCATCTGGCTATCACAGGCCTCCATTCCTGCCACCAGCCGCCCTGCAACGATCTCCCCTCGACGTCTGCCTGCGCTCACTGCCGCACTGGTTTCCCAGCCTCTTCAGGCCTCCCCTCCACAGTAGTCTCTCAGTTCCTCCAAAGGTCTGCACTGGAGATCTGTGCATTTTACCGTCTGTATATTCTGCCTTATCAGAAACCACAGAACCGCCAGGGCAAGAATCTCATTACCAAAAACTGGCAGAGAGCACATAAAACACTCTTCCCCTAAATCTGTTTTCTCAAGCATTAACATTTGAGAGCAACCTACAATAAAAAGTCTTCAGGACATATTTGCATGCCGGTAACACAAATCCAGACCACACAAAACGGAAGACAAATTAATTTTGTTCTTAAAGGTTCCTCACCCTCCTCGGGACCCGCTGCCTGCCATGAAACACTGCGTCCTAATCCTACCTCTTATGTAGTCTTCACATCTTGACCTAAACCTCACTCCCATAGGGTTTCCTTCAGCCCCCAGGTCAGGCTATGCCACATATACTCCAGCGCCTTCCACCTCTTTCCATATCGTTCCCTTTGTGATACTCATTTCTGTAGAATCTTCCGATCAGGGCCAGCAATTGACTGAGTTGGCTAAAGCAACTTCTGTGTACGTGACACATACATTCCCCACACATCTCATTTTAAATAGAAACATATACATGCACATTCCTTGGCCAATCTTTTTGATGTAGGGCCAAGGTCTTTTCTCTGAGTGTGGGTTTGCCGGCCAGAGTTCCTAAATTGTCTATTTGCTAACTGTGGTTACTGTAAAGCAGAACAAGAACTTAAAGACATCCACAAAGAAATCGGAGTGTGAAATCCTGGATTTTTACAAAACGTTTCCATGTGTCTTGCCACATCTGTTTTGACAGAAATACTGAGTGATTCCAAAGTCATTCCAAGTGGTCAAATAGATGCTTCTAGAAATAACGCTCTCCCTCCACTCCCTTTGAGGTGCAGCACAGAGCTTCAGAGTACAGACCCTGCAGCTGAGCTGAACAGCTGGGTTTAAATCCCAACACAGTTACTTCTTAGCCGTATGACCTTGGGCATGTTGCTTAACCTCTGTGCCTGTTCCCCAGCTGTAAAACTGGGGTTTCAACTATTACTGTTGCTCCATTTTCTTGTTTTATGTAATGTCAAATGCAATTATGTAATATCAATAACAAGTACAAATGCCACAAACAGGTTTGGGAACAAACTACTGGCTCCTGACAAGCATCCAACTTAACTGAAGGAGGAAGTACGTGGGTGTGCTAGCGACCAGCCTGCTGGCTGGGAGCGCTCAGCAATCAAAGGCATGAGTCAGTAAGTTTTAAGGAGGGAAACTCGAAGCATCAGGTAGGACCATGATAGGTAAAAAGGACTTTACTGAACTTCCTTGTCATCTGTCTCCTCCAACCCTGGGTGTACGTTAGAATCGCCTGGCAAGCTTTACAGAGACCCGGGCTCTGACGTGCCCAGACGGAAAGAAGTGGTACCAGGGAGGGCCTGGGCACAGGTATTTAGAAAAGCTCCCAGATGATTCTAATGAGCAAGGCTGAGGACCAGTGTGCTAGAATGGAAATCTGGGCAGGCAGGACCTGCCTCCCTTGGTTCACAACTGACACGCGCAGTTCCTGGCCACACCAGGCACTTGAAGCCTATCTTTTATGGAATAAATGGTGGCTACCAGGTTCCCATTCCCACTTTCTAGCTGCCCATGCAGCAGCTGAGGTCATGCCTGGGAGGCGAGCAAAGGCACTAGGGAGAAATTAAGCCTCCAGGACCCTGAGGCCTTAATGGTGGTAAACACCTCCACAAAAAAACTGGCTCCAGGAGGCACCAGCCGGAGGCTTGTTAATCATTCACCAGCACCCTAGCACCGCAGGGAAAAGCCTGTGTGCGGCTCCAGCCCAGGGCTTCCCGGAGTCCTGGGCTTCCTGCGCTCTGGTGGGGGCCTCCCGGTCTACAGGTCAGCAGCTGGACAGAGAGGAGAGAGAGGCAAGACCCAGCCACGGGTGAGGCGGACGGTGGCTTGAGGCAAAGGTCCTGGATCCGGTCTCCTTCTCCACCCTACCCCAAGCCTGACTTCTCTGAGGACGCCAGAACATAGGTACCCTGAGCAACCCCCAAAACGACATCACAAAAGAACAGAACGCAGCTGAAGAGGTAAGTATGGAAGGCAGAGGAACACAGTTGCTAGGCAACAGGCCCTGGCCCACCTTTGTTCGCTCTGGTGACTGCGATGAGGTCTGATCAGGGACACTCGACAATGCCAACACCTTTTCCTCCCAAGAGTTGCTTCTTTGAGTCAGGGCGTGGCTCGGCCCCCAAAGTGCAGGGCCTGAAGGATTACCCTGATCGGCCCACTCTTAGGACACAGGAGTGTTAACAGCAGAATCAGGTAGTGACGCCTGCCTTCTCACCATTACTCCCTCCAACTGGCTATAGGCCTGCAGCCTGCCGACTTTAGCTGTTTCAAGATTAGCTGGTTCTGTTTCCACCTGACTCCAAGGGAGTTTACCGAGGCCTCAGCTGGAGTCAGTCCACCCCTCAACTCCTATGCCGATCTCTCAAAATTCTCCCCAAATGTTTGGCAATTGAGGCAGGGAAAACAGCAAGGATCTGCAGCGGTGCATTTTAGATCCTAGCTGAGTAGATCTCAGGGATGGTCAAGTTCTGGCTCACACCAGGGCTGTTCAAAATACAGAGACAGTCTCTGGGAGAAGCCCCTGCACTCAAGGACTCTGTCCCCCTCTTTTCCAGGTTCACATGGACAAACTGATGACAAAGCAGGACATCTGGAATGATGAGTTCTGGCAGAACCCCTGGGACCAGGGAGGCCTGGTAGTGATCATTTTATTCATCACCACGATCCTGTTTCTCATTGTGTTTGCCATTGTATTTGGTTTTCTCCCTCCGCTTGAGAACATCAACCAGTGTGAAGAGTTGTGACCTGACTTTCTGGAGGCCAAGAAGGGGACCACCTGTTAGATACTCTCGAAACACCATGTACGTTTTCTTCAAAGCCTTTTCAGAGTCTGCAATTATACACTTTTATTAATGTAATTAATTAATTTGTTAACTCATATTATCTGATAAGTGCCTGCCTTCCCCACTGGACCGAACACCACAAAAGCAGGTGATGGGTTTCTGCTCACCATTGTATGCCCATATCCGATGTGTCTCACATACAGTCCATTTCAAACAATATTTGCTGGTTGAATAAATGAATGAATGAATGAATAAACGAGCAAACAAATGGATGAACAGAAGGGTGCTGGGCTGTTGGCTCCCCTAGACCACAGCCCCCAGATGGACAGAGCCCAATTCAACTGAGGCCTAAACACAAAGCTATTCTGTCTCAGACAAGGTACAGAAAGGCCTCTTAGCTGGAAGTTGCTTCAAACCTAATTACTGTTCATTTCAACACTAAAAGGTACAGGGCGCGGTCACGAAGGAACAGATACACTTCACGGCCACAGTGCAGACAAACTAGCTGCACGCAAAGAGAGGAAAACCGCTGGATGCCCCACCTTGACCCCATTCATACTGAGTGTCTTTTCTGTTGGTCCCAGAGCTGCCCGTGCACCCCAGACCCTACAACGGCACTTTTGTAGAAATGTACCTGCCTCCGCCAGAGCCACCATAGTGGCCTGCCCCTTGCTGCCAGGTGCCCTCCCTTAGCAAACAGCTGCTTCAACTTTAACCACACACTGGGACTATTCTTAGAAAAGGAGCGAATATGTGGTGGAGAAGGGGCGATACACCATTTATGTAGTAATGAAATGTTCCTTTTTACTCAAAGAGCAATTCCACATTCAGCTACACCAGCATTGTTTATGCCATCCTGGGAAGTCCTAGAATCCGGAACCCTCGCACACGGCAAACAAGGTAGGGGAGATGAGGCCGCACGTGACGCAGCAGGAAGCGCACTGATGCCCAGACCCCCTGGGGCACTAAGGGGCCCCAACTCCCGAGTGTGACACAGGAGACATAAAGGCAGAGCCCCCAGGAGGACCTGTCCTGCTGTCTGGTGGGCTGCCGCAGCCCAGAGGGATACGGCAGAGCTGACCCTCCAGGCAGCCCTACAGAGCCTCCAACTCATCCCCGGAAAGAACCCAGCAGGGTTCTTTCCAGCAGAAGGGACTCTGACAATTAGCAAGGACACTCGGCCTTTTCATTACGAGTGCTTTCTTCAAGGAGCCCGAGAGAGCCTAGTTTAACAACTCCCTGTACTAGTGCCTGAGAAGGACTCTGGTAGTGATCGCTGTGGGCAAGGGGGCCAACCACCTCTGCTGGGCACGGCTGTGCCACAGAGGCCCAACGAGAGACTCAGTCCGGGAGCCACCAACTCTTCGGTGAGTCGGAGGGTATGGGAATCAAAACATGTGGCCCAGGCAAGTACCTCTCTGATTTCCAGAGGAGAGCCCCAAACATCTGTTAGATACCAGTTCTATGTACCTAATCAGCTCCATGCTTCGAGAATCTAGTCTTGCAGAAACCAAGATGGGATTTGTATATGAAATGTGCATGTCACTAAAAATCAAATACCAGGATTAGTGGTATCTGTCTACTGTGAGCTCTATGACTGTGACCTCACTGGGTACCAGTCTGTTCATTTCAAAGTCTGAAGCAGTCCCTTCTGCCTCATCTACCTCACAGGATTTTCCAACAAGGTCTGACCAAAGAGCTGCACACATGCAAAGTGCTCCCAGCTTGTCCAGAATCTTCCTGGGTGTCCCTTGTGTCCAAAACCTGTCCTGCCACAACCTGCCTGTCACTGAGCAGCCATCAGGCTCTTTCATTCCTCCACCACCAGCACATACAGATAAGATACAGAAGTGGATTCCAAGTGGGTGGGCTGGCATTACGACAGAAGAGCTGACTTCTATTCAAGCTTATTATCCACCCCCAAGACAGAAGCTGGGCCATGCGGCTCTGTTTGGGTCCAGGAGAAGAGTGACCCCTACTCAGTGGTCCAGTGGCAAATGGTGATCACATGCTAATGGCACAGGACCAGTCACATGATTCATGACTGAGCCACCCATGGGACCAGCCACGCCAGAAGTGGAAAATAATGTCGTCACACTGCCAGTTTCTGGGGCCTTCCTGGGAAGGGTACTGACTTCCAGGCTGCCTGATGGGCAACACCCCTCACAGTCGCCTTCAGCAGGTAGAGGTGCCTTAGTCGCCCAAGAGCTGCCCTACATTAGCTGGTTAACTAGTAGGTGCTGGGGGAGGAACGAGCTCACTAACACATGGCTCCACATATGAAATAAGTCACTCACCCCAATTCTTCACAGAAGGCCACCAGGGCATCAAAGGCCAAGACAGCAGCTTTATCAGATGCTTTGCTCCCTCTCTTTTCCTGGAGACAAGAAACGACCACTTAGCAAAAGTCTTACATAATTGACGTACCTTGCAGCCTAAAAGATGATGAGGGAGAAAAATATCAAATGACAGTAAAAAGGTCACTTACAACATGGTGTCCCCAAACCTGACCATGCATCAGAATCACCCAGGTAATTTTTTTTTTTTAAAACGTTTATTTATTTTTGAGAGAGACAAAGACAGAGCATGAGCAGGGGAGGGGCAGAGAGAGAGGGAGACGTAGAATCCAAAGCAGGCTCCAGGCTCTGAGCTGTTGGCACAGAGCCTGACGTGGGGCTCAAACCCATGAACCGTTAGATCATGACCTGAGCCGAACGAAGGTGGATGCTTAACCGACTGAGCCACCCAGGTGCCCCTCATGTAGGGCCCACACCCAGACCTAAATTGAACTTTCTGAAACTGGAGCTTTTGGGAGTTTATTTTCAAAAACTGCTCAGGTGGTTCTCATGCAAAGGGCCCAGAGACTGGCATTTGGAAACCACTGTGTAACATGATCTGAATTTTTTTAAAGATTTTATTTTTAAGTAATCTCTACACTCAAAGGGGCTCGAACTCACATCCCCAAGATCAACAGTCACATGCTCTACGGACCTAAGTCAGCCAGGCGCCCCAATACAATCCACTATTTATAATAGTAAATTTAGTAGTAAATACACACACAAGTGTGCGTACTTAGATTTGAAGGAACACACATCTATGTGTGTATGGAAGGATGAATACTACAGTGTTATAAGTGATCTCTGGGCACCTGGTGGCTCAGTATGTTAAACATCTGACTTCAGCTCCGGTCATGATCTCACGGTTCGTGAGTTCAAGCCCCATGTCGGGCTCTATGCTGACAGCACAGAGCCTAGAGACGGCTTCGGATTCTGTGTCTCCCACTCTCTCTGCCCCTCCCCCATTCATGTGCGTGCGCGTGCACTCTCTCTCTCTCAAAAATAAACATTAAAAAAATTAAAAAGAAGTGATCTCTTGTGTTGGGATTGTGCATCATTTGCCTTTTTGTACATGTCTATTTGTCAAAGATTCCTTTCAAAAAAAATGTGAAATTTTTTAAACTACAGAAAAAAAAACCCAAAAAGTAAAGAAAATAAAACAGATACTGATATCTGAGATCTATTGACTCTCTGCTTCTGGAAGGTGGATCATCCCCACCTCCCAAATGCACACAAATACGTGTACTTCTTTCATTCTGCCAATCTGTTTATATCACAATTTCTTCTTAATTTTCCCTACAGTGAGGAAACTATGGCAACATTGATCAGAGCTAAACCATTTACATTTTTACATTTTCCATGATCACATATCCTTTCTCGTACAACTTTGTTCCCTAAAATTAATAGCTGTTTCATTTTTTAGATTTTAGTATATTACTACTTCACCCCCAGATGTTGTGCTATAATGAAAACTGCATGTCGACAGGGTCATAGATGGTAAGTTCCACTTCTATTTTAAGAAACTCCTCCCCTGGAGCCCTTTTGTCCCCCCTGATTCAACCCGAACTGCTGTCCTCTAGGTCTGGAGCACAACTGAGACTGCCCTTCAGTGTCGTTCCAGGACATTCCTCTTGACTCGCTGGGGGTCAGATCTCTATCTTTCCCTCTCCAATTACTGCCTCTGTGGTGGGGGACATCCTTCAGTAGCTTCTCCACAGGAGGGAGCTTCTTGAAATCTTGTGTCGGAAAATGTTTTTTTTCCCCCTTAATCATAAAGTCTATGGTTCAGAAAAAATTGAGCAAATAACTTTTTCTGAAAACATATACTGACTGTGTGTAGACTGCAGTTATTTGGGAGAAGGGAGCTGGTAAGTTAAACCACCCTATTTTCTATTCTGAAAATCATATAAAGTCCCAATTCCCATCTGATTATAGAGATACATGTGTCCAAAATGGCTGAGAATAAATACAACAAGAAAGATAAAAGCTGCAAAGCTAAGAGCATGTAACGGGCTCCAAGAGAAAGTCTCAGAAATACCCAAAGTGGCAACAAGGAACGTTTGGCTGGAACCTGAAGTTCTTTTCAGTCATCCTTGTCTTTGGCTCCGTGTTTAAGGATGGGCATGAACTCAGTGGAATTGGGATGTCCCTTCTTGTCCACAGGTGCTCCTCCGTGTAGCTACTCCACTTCCACACCTATAACCCAGCCTCCCAGCATTGTCTGCAGCCCTCAGGTAATTCCAGCTGGTGCCAGTCACTTCTTCATCAAAGCAAGCAAAAGCATTTCTTCTGGATCTGAGCCATTTAACTTTTCACCGAATACAGTCAGGAACGTGGTGAAATTTATGGGCCCTGGAACCTCATTCATCATGGCATCCAGATACTCATCAGTTGGATTCTTCCCCAGGGAGGCAAGCATATCATGCAAATCTTCCTTGACAATGAAACCATCTCTGTTCTGATCAATCACGTTGAAGGCCTCTTTGAATTTCTGAGTCTGTGACTGATCAGACATGGAGAACATGTTGGATTTTGCACGCTGCGGATGCTTCTTGGTGGTCTTGGTGTTTGCCTTTCTGCTTGATATGGTGGCAGTTAAATCCCTACACAGCCTTGAGAATCTGAGCACTTCCGTAACACCCCCCCCCGCCCCGCCATTATCAACACCCTTCCATTCCCAGAGCTTCTAAAAACAAACACTTCTAGCCTCTGCTTAGCAAACCGGAAGTTGAAAATGTCTTTAACCTGCCTTCACACTAAACTGGCTGGCTGAGTAGGAAATTCTAGGTTGGAAACAGCTTATTTTCTAGGTTGGAAGACACTGCCTCATAGTTTCTCATTTCTGGAATTATGATGGAGAAAACTGGTGCTGTTCTGGCCCCCAGTCCTCCACATATCACCTCTCTGGGAGCTTTCTGATCTTCTCTTTGACTCAAATGTCTTAATAATGAGTCTAGTCTGAGTTCTTATAACTCACTGCGTAAGTTTTAAATAAATACCTTATACCCAATCACCTTATTAAATCTTTTCCTTGTCTAATTTGAATTTCAGATAAAAGGGACAAGTTAATCACACCCCCTTTGTTCATGGCAAAGTATCATTCTTGGTCCTTGCAAAGCCCCTTCCTTCCCAATCCCTACTTGCATTCACCTTCCCTCCCCATTTATTCATTTATTTATCTATTCAAAAAACATTTATCATGCATTTACCATGTTCCCAGCACTGACCTGGGCATTACAGATACACAGGAAACTAAAGGTCCCTGCGCTCATGGAATTTACATTTCAACAGAGCAGATACAGAATAAGCAAATCTACAATGCCAAATCATAAACATGATTTACTTAAAGTGATTTTTTTTTTTTTTTTGCTTTTTAATAGTAGTTTCAACATTTTACTATTATTTATAATGGGGTTTGTTTTCACAAATTTTAAAAAAAATTTATTTAAATATAACTTACTTGACACAGAGTGTAATAATGGTTTCAGGAGTAGAATTTAGTGATTCATCACTAACATGTAACACCCAGCGCTCATCCCAAGTGCCCTCCTTAATGCCCATCTTCTATTCAGCCCATCCCCCTACCCAGCACCTCTCCAGCAACCCTGTTTGTTTTCCGTATTTAAGATTCTCATGGCCTCCCTCTCTCTTTTTATCTTATTTTTCCTTCCCTTCCCCTATGTTCATCTGTTGTATTTCTTAAATTCCACGTGTGAGTGAAATCATATGGCATTTATCTTTCTCTGACTGATTTCGCTTCGCATAATACACCCTAGTTCCATCCACGTTGTTGTAAATGGCAAGATTTATTATTTTTGATTTCCGAGTAATATTCCACTGTATATAAATACCACATCTTCTGGGGCGCCTGGGTGGCTCAGTCGGTTAAGCGTCCGACTTCAGCTCAGGTCATGATCTCACAGTCCATGAGTTCGAGACCTGCGTCAGGCTCTGTCCTGTCAGTTCAGAGCCTGGGGCTTGCTTCGGATTCTGTGTCTCCTTCTCTCTCTGTCCCTCCCCCACTCAAGCTCTGTGTCTTTCTCTATCAAAAAATGAATAAACGTTAAGAAAAAATTTTTTAAATAAAAAATAAAAAATACATCTTCTTTATCCATTCATCAGTCAGTGGACATTTGGGCCACACTTTGGCTATTGTTGACTGTAAACATTGCTGCTGTAAACACTGGGGTGCATGGGAAACGTTGTTGTTTTTTTTAAAGCAAGATACAAGCTCTCCTGGGCCCTCAGCTATGTCTATGGCCCCATAGTGAGCACGTACTATAATTTCATCACTGCTTGTGGCTGGGTATTTAATTTGTTCCCCAGCTGCAGTCCTCATGACCAATGCTACCACACAGGCCCTTGAGCACATGAGCCTGTGCATTGCCACTTTTATTTCAGGTGATCTGATCCCAGAAACAGGGTATCTGGGGTCAAGGGTACCTGTATGTTAAAGAGTAATAATACTCCTAGAGTGCTTCCCCCAAGACTGCAAACACTTCCTTTTTCTCCTGGCAAAGTGCAAGCCCTCTCCTGCACATGCCCCAAGCAACAAGTGTTAGAGCCCTTTCACAAGTGTGTCACTTTAATTTGCATTTACCTGATTATTATTGAATTTGAACATCTCTGGACGTGCCGTTTGGCTGAGCTTTTCTGGGAACTTGCTTTCATACACTTTGCTTCTTCCTGTTAGTTGGCGAAAGCTCTCCATTTATCCTCAACTTCAACCTCTGGTATGGGTTTTACAGTAACTAGTTTTCCAGATCTGTTTATCTACGGGCTTTGTTTATGGTATCTTTTGCCACATACATTCTTTTTCATGGGTTGAGGATTTACAGAAGTTCAAGAACTTCAATTAAAATACTTTTTTTTTAAGATAGATTTCTGAGTTTCTAATTTTCAGTACAAAACTATTTCAAGCCTAAGGTTACACACTGGAATAAAATCTCTTGTAAAATATTGTTTATTTTTTACATGTAGGTCCTTAATCTGCCTTCTATATAAGGTGCCAAATGGAGCACTTTTATTTTACTCCAGAGGGATGTCAGCACCACCCACTAGACGATCCCTTTGTTTTCCATTAAACTGAACTATCGGCTTCATCAAATATTAAACTCTCACATGTTTTGGGACTCATTTCTTTCATCTTTAACATTAATTTTTTTTTTTTAATTTTTTTTTTCAACGTTTTTTATTTATTTTTGGGACAGAGAGAGACAGAGCATGAACGGGGGAGGGGCAGAGAGAGAGGGAGACACAGAATCGGAAACAGGCTCCAGGCTCCGAGCCATCAGCCCAGAGCCCGACGCGGGGCTCGAACTCACGGAGCGCGAGATCGTGACCTGGCTGAAGTCGGACGCTCAACCGACTGCGCCACCCAGGCGCCCCCTTTTTTTTTTTTTTTTTTAGAGAGAGAGTGCACAAGTGGGGAAGAGGGGCAGAGGGAGTGAGAGAGAGAATCTTAAGCAGGCTTCGCACTCAGCATGGAGCCTGATGCAGGGCTTGATCCCACAACCCTTAGATCATGACCTGAACTGAAGTCGAGTCGGATGCAGGGTACCTGGGTGGCTTAGTTGGCTGAGCATGTGGCGGTTGATTTCAGCTCAGGTATGATCGTGGGAATGAGCCCTGCATCAGGCTCCGTGCTGAGCATGGAGCTTCCTTAAGACTATCTCTCCCTCTGCTCCTCTCCCCTGCTGGCTTGCTCTCTCTACAGAAAGGAAGGAAGGAAGGAAAACTGTGTCAAACATAAAAGTAATTTTTTTTTAAGTTTATTTATTTGAGAGACAGAGCATGTGAGTGGGGGAGGGGTAAAGAGAGAGGGAGAGAGAATCCCAAGCAAGCTCTGAACTGTCAGCACACGGGGTTCAAACCCACAAACTGTAAGATCACGACCTGAGCTGCAATCAAGACTCAGACGCTTAACCAACTGAGCCACCCAGGCGCCCCATTCTGGGACTTAGGTCTAATTCTCTTGTCTGTGCTACTGCTTTAGTCTACTACGTGGATTTGGTTATAGCCGCATCCCAGCATGTTCTGACACTGGGTTAAGCTCGTCGCCTTCACCATTCTTGCTCTTAAGACTTTTCCTGGCTGTTCTTGGGCTCTTATTCTTTCATACGAATTCTAAGATTCTACTTCCCAACAGAAGTCTTTTGGGATTTCAACTGGAACTTCATTTATATTAACTGTGAGGAGAACTGACAGCTTTATACTTCTCACTCACTTTTGATACCTGCTCAGAGCTTGTTTTCTTTCAATGAGATACCAGTTTCCTTCAAATCAGTAGTCCTCCTCCCTGGCTATACATCAAAAGCACATGAGAAGCTTTAAAAAAAAAAAATGTCTCTTGTTAACGGCCTGTAACATTTACTTCTAGGTATTTTATAAGTTTCATTTTTGCAAACAAAATATTTTTTCATTTCCACTCCTAGGTATTCATGGTAATGTGGAGAAAAGCTAGGCTTTTTAAAGTATTTCCCTTTCATTCAGCCACTTTGCCAGGTTTCCTTATGAATTCTAATAGATTTCCAGTAGAGTCTGGGGTTTTCTAGACAGACATCTGTTGATATTTCTACCTGCTGGTATCTTGTCTTTTGTTCCCCTTGTCCCTGTGGGTTTATATATATTTTTGTCCTCTTACTGTCATTTGGTAGACATCAGACAGAAGTACTTGGGTCCCACCGTTCTTATGAGGAAAGTCTACATGTAGCCATTTGTAGCCTCACAAATTATGCTTTGGGTGACTTTATGCATGTTGATTAATGCAGATTTACTGTGTCATTTTCAACTGCTCTAGCCTATTCCACTGTGTCACTAAGCCTATTTATCCCATACCCTAAGGAGGAAGAAAGAGTTCATTATGCGGGAGTTGCAGCAAACATCCCTGTATGGCCTCGTACACGTACATCCTTGTACACATGACAACTTGTCTACCTAGAAGTGGAATTACTGACTCACAGAGCACCAGTACCCTCTCGCTATAGGTATCACCTTGTCTCTCTTCAAAGCAGCCATACCAGTTCATCTTCCTGACATCATGCGTTCCCCTTTCCCCACATCCTGGCCCGCAGTGATTATACAGATGCTGTACGTTTTTGCCAGTGTGACAGGCATAAAGTGACAGCTCATCTCCTTCGCACTTCTCTGATTCCTAAGGGAGGTTGAGCGAGTCTTTATACCTTTGTTAGATACCCTGGTTTCCTCTTTTTTTGTGAAATTCACATTTTTTGCTCTGCAGTTGTCTGCCTTTTACAGATTTACCTGTAGGACTTCTCTGTGTATTCAGTCAATTATGTATATTGCAAATCTCTTCCCCGACAATGGATCATTTTTTTCACTTTGTTAGTGGTATCCCTCGTTATATGGAAATTTTTTGTTTGAATTGAGTCAAACAGATCACATCTTCCTTCACAGTCTCCACTTTTAAAATCTTGACATGCTCTTCCCTTTGTCAAAGAAACAAAGATATTTTCCCCCAATTTTACAGCTTTTTTTTGAATTCTTTAATCCACCCGTAACTTATATGTGTATGGTAGAGGAAATAAGTATCTGATCTTATCTTTTTCCAGCACCAGTCATTCAACAGTTCATCCTTCTCCTGTTGATTTATAATGCCACCTCTCATACATCAAGCTCACTTATGTACTTGGATCTATTTCTAGGCTCTGTGCAAAACATGTACAACCCGTAAAACAAAACAAAACAACTGAGAACAAAAACAAAGAACTTTCAACAATATGGGAAAATGCTTGTGTAACGATGCTAATTAAAGCAGGATTGATCTTGACTATGCAAAATAACGGGCACACAAAAGACTGCGTATATAAATGGAAAGGTCTAACCCAGCTGTTGCAAGCTGTCTATTCACCAGTATACCATCCCCCCCCCCCCCCCCGCTATACCTTCTAACCCCAGGAGCACCCCTGTAGCTTACACAAGCTCTACCTGGGTTCAAAAATAAGCTACATGAAACTGGAGAGAGGGGGGTTTGGATGAAAAGGGTCCAGGCTGCCCAGGACCTACCTGGAGTTTTGCGACTTCCTTTCTGATCAGAAAACTGACTTGGTCCCTGTCATTCCTGGAGTAATAGAGACGGCAGCAGGAAGGCTTCCCGTCCCTGCCAGCCCGGCCGGACTCTTGGTAGTACCCAGCCATAGACTTGGCAATATTCCAGTGGGCAACAAACCTGTAGGATCCAAAGGGATGAGCGGCATGAGCTGTGGCAGAAGAGACGAGGGGAAGAGCTCTCCACAGTGACCAGGAGCAGGGAGGCTAGCAGCTTCCAAGTAAATGTGGCCAAGACCCCTGCACCCCATCAGCAGGCCTCCCGGCCATGGAACGGCTCAGGTTAGAGGCCACAGCAGAGTTAAGGGGGGCAATTCCAGCACATGAGAAACCAAAAACACTCACAGAGGCCCAGAGGCAAAAGCACTGGGGCTTAAAGCAACAAGAGTAGGCCACTAATGAGCTGCCCAACCTCGAGTAATCCTTTAACCTCTTTGAAGAGAGAAAGGGATGACATTATTAAACACCTACTATGAGCCAGTTTATCTATTTGTCTCATTTAATTTTACAGTTACTATAAGGTGAGGTAACCCTGTTTTATAGACAATGAACTTGAGATTCAGGAAAATGTATACAAGGTGAAATAGCAAGGGGACAGCAGGGGTTAAGATTTGGGCCTACGGGTGTCTGACTTCAAAGCTGGCCCCCAACAAGCCACCGCAGCCCCAGGGTCCAAACTCAGATTCCAAAGCCTGTGTTCTCTCAAATGTAAGCGCACAGACTCATTCCTCCACTGACCAACTCAGAGTCCCTGTGAGTCTTAATGAGATCATGTATGCCCAAGTGCTCTGTACATCATACAAAGCATTATTGTTGGTGTTAATGAGAGCAGACGGCTTTAGGCTGTAGCGCAAAATGTCTCTGGAAGATGGGGGGGGCTAGAGATAAAGACTTCCCAAGAGTTGCCAGGGTGGTACTAGAAGGCTGGGTGGGGTGAGGCCCACCCATCTCTTCTAGACTGTCAAAAAGCAGTAACAAGGAAGGCTGGGAATAAGACACTGACTTTGATATCCCACAGGGAGCAGCTTAAGACAGTTCATTCCACCCCCTCACAGGGACCATGTGCCAGATGCACATGCTGCGTTACGGATGGGCCTGATGGCCTGTGTGCTGCCCTCTCCTGGGGGATGACAGAACCCTGCGATGCAGTCACCTGGGAGTAGGCTGCACAGCACCTGTCACCGTGTGGGCTGTGCACCAGGCACTCTCTCCTGGGGCCCTAGAAGGAGCCTATGGACTTGCTCCTTGAGGCACAGCACCAGGCAACCCACCAGAGCCAGGGCCTTGACTGGGAAAGAAAGGCAAGAACCATCACTCACCTGACATTGGCTTTATCCACTCCCATTCCAAAACTAATGGTTGCAACAATGACAGGAACCTTCTCCTCCATCCAGTCGTTCTGCACCAATGTTCTCTCAGAAGGCTTCAGCCCTGTAAATGAGGGCAAGGTGTCAGAGGGAACCCACATCTTCCTTGGGATCTACCTTGGGCTTGACCCTGCCCTGGGTGCTGCACACACGCCTTCAGTCCATCACTTACCAGCTGTGTGGCACACAGCGCTCAGTAAGTGTTAAGCCAAGATTCAAACCTCAGTCCACTGGCCTTTAAAACCTGTGCTCTCTCTACAACACCAATACCTAGACTTACAAAAACTCATCACTTGCTGCTGGGAGGGCTCAGGGTGAGAAAAGGACTTCAGGAGTCACAGTCCTCATTTTAGATCTTATTTGTGTCTAGACTCCTTTTTGTGGACGGAAGCGAATTGCTTTAGCTCTGTCTGGGTATCTGGAAAAAGATGACGGACCATCTGATTATCCAGGATCTTTAAAGAACAAGAGACCCACTGAGAGGCCTCTGAGAGGGAAGAGGAGCACGTGGCCCAGGCGCCCCTTACCTGCGTGGTATGCCTTGGCATTCACACCCCTGTAACTGAGCTCTGTTGCCAGCTGTTCGCAAGCCTCTCTGGTCCTGCAGTAGACAATGCCGCAGCCAGAGAGCGACTGGATGAGGAGACATGGGAAGACAGTGAGCACTGAGAAGAAAGAACAATCTGCCCATTACATTGCGGACTGCTTTCAAAGAAGCTTTTGCTCTGGAGTGTCTGGGTGACTCAGTTGGTTAAGCGTCTGACTCTTGATTTCAGCTCAGGTCATGATCTCACAGTTCGTGAGTTCGAGCCCCTCAGAGCCTGCTTCACAG
Source organism: Neofelis nebulosa (assembly GCF_028018385.1). Taxonomy (NCBI): domain Eukaryota; kingdom Metazoa; phylum Chordata; class Mammalia; order Carnivora; family Felidae; genus Neofelis; species Neofelis nebulosa. The sequence goes on along the minus strand of NC_080797.1, from coordinate 18,870,048 downwards.
AGACTGCTTGGGATTCTCTTTCTCCCCCCCCTCTGTCCTTCCCCTTCTCTCTCTCTCTCTCTCTCAAAAATAAATAAACATTAAAAAAAGAAGAAGAAGAAGGTTTCCCTCCTTCTCATGTCAGTCTCACAGGCTCCTCTGAGGCAGGCCACCAGCAGGGCTCTGCCACTTTGTAATCAAGCAGCTCAAAACCATAACCCATCTAACTCCTCTGCTTCTTGTCCTGAAGCCTTGGATAGGTCTGCAAAGGCCTCACTCAGGGTTGGCTGCTCACCTCCCACAGGAGAATGTCAGGACAAGGGGACTCCATTAAGAGGAATAATGCCAGGAAACCAAAGGAACAACTCTCAGAGTGCAAGTTTTAAGAGGCGGCAGCTAGTTCTGGCTAAAGCGGCGAGAAAAAGCAAAGGTCCTAGAAAACCAACATCCACCTCTACACTGCAAGATACCAGCTCGCTGCTCTCGAGGCATCTTGGCCCCCCTCTCGCCCCCGCCCCCCCGCCCTCAGGGCCCTCACCCCTTTAGCAGTCTTCTGTCCAAGAGCCTTAAGACAGAAGTCCTTCAGGTTTCCATAGGGATCAGAAAGCAGTTCTTTGAACTGCACATCATAGAAGAGGTTGGCCCGAAAGCAGGGAGTCTTGAAAGTGGCAACCGGTTGCTTCAGGTGCAGGGCAGCAAACACATCCTCTTGGACCTGCGGGGTGGCTGTGGCAGTCAGAGCCACACACGGGGCATGTGCCAGGCGGGAACGGAGGGTACCCAGACGCAAGTAGTCAGGACGGAAGTCATGCCCCCACTGGGAAACGCAATGAGCTTCATCCACCACCAGGTAGGAGAGCAGGTGGCGGGACAGCAGTGAGTTCAGGGTAGGCTGGAAGGAGGCCGAAGCCGCCATCTCCGGTGTGATGTACAGAAGTTTGGTCTGTGGCTTTTCTTGCTCCAGGTCCGAGAGCAGCTCCTTCTTTTCCTGTGCTGAGAGCTTTGAGTTCAGAGAACTCACTCGTACCTTCAGGGCCAGCAAGTGGTCCACCTGGTCCTGAGGGTAGAAGGGAAACAGGCCACAGAGCGGAGGACACAGTGGTAAATGTCATCTTGACTCGCTGGGCATCTCCCAGCCATAAATGCCCTCCCCCCAACCTCCAAGGTCTTCTCTCTGCATACAAAAATTTCAGAGGGTGAAGTGGGTGACAGCACAGGCTCTGGAGACAGACAGACCTGGCTCACTTAATCGCCACATGCTCTTTGACTGGCTCTTAGCCTCTGAGACTCAGTTCTCTCTCTCTCTCTCCCCATCCCTCCCTCTTGTAAAACTGGTAACTATCTAATAGGATAGTTGTTAGCATTAAGTGAAATTTTACACTGCAGAGGTGAAGTGAATGCGCCTAAGGCACTTAGCACAAAGCCTGAGACCTCGTGAAACTCACGAAGCACTGTTATTCCGTTTCTCTTCATGGTGGATGACTCTTAACCACATAGCCACACTTCCTCATTTCTGATTCTATCAGCCCATCTGCAAGCCTTAAATATAGCCAGAGGGGCAGAGCAGATGCTGACAACATCCCAATCAGTTTATATCATTTTAGCTCTCTGCCCGTCTGCATCTTCTATCCTGTCAAGAGTGCCCATGTGTGTACATGACACAGTGTCTATGTGTATACAGATAACATCTCCACACTCCTCTGGGTGAAAGGTAACAAAGGAGAGACTCTGGGCCATCAAAATACAGAAAACTCATTCATAACCTGCCAGAGTGATATGCACTAGTGGCGATGATGACACATTTGGACAATTCAGAAACCCGATATAGAAAGGGAAATAGGCAAATCAAAGGAAATAAAAGGCCAAAGACCAAACAAATGAGACATGACATTCCCAGCTGGAAAACAAAACAAAACAAAAACCAAAGCCAAACAAACAAAAAGGCCCACCTTCCCCTAAACTTTTTGGGTTACTATCTTCATCCCCCTAAGGCTCACCTGAATCAAAGCAATGAGTGGAGAGATTACAATGGTGATGCCTTTGGCCAACACAGCAGGAAGCTGATAGCAGAGGGATTTTCCTGCCCCTGTGGGCATGCACACAAACACATCCTTGTCACCTGAAAAAATACAAGATAATGATATCTAAATGCTTCCTGCCTTTTATCTTTTTCCTTGTCAAGGCTGCTGAAAACTAAATGAGACCGTAGGGAAAGCGCCTAGCAGAGGGGCACATGTAAAGGTAATAATGCTAATTTCCTTCCCATCCTTCTTGTGCTAAGGGCAGAGATCCAGAGAGATTTGGAAATGGGCACAAACCATTTCTAGTAATGGCAATGACAACCATAAGGGTGAAAAGTCTGAGTCTGTTGGGATATGGATGATTGAATTAAACAGCCATGAAAGTTGAATACTTCTAGATGGAGTGGGTATGCCTGTGGAGACATGGAAGCCACATCACTTAGAAGACTTTTGCATAGGGACGCCTGGGTGGCTCAGTCAGTTAAGCGTCCAACTTTGGCTCAGGTCACAGTTTGTGGGTTCGAGCCCCGCATCAGGCTCTGTACTGACAGCTCAGAGCCTGGAACCTGCTTCAGATTCTGTGTCTCCCTCTTTCTCTGCCCCTCCCCCACTGGCTCTCTCTCTCTCAAAAATAAATAAAACATTTTTAAAAATTAAAAAAAGACTTGTTTATAAACGTTACAATGTAATTAATGTTACATTGTTACTACCCTCTTGATAACCTCCATTGTCAATATGTATCAGATTTATAATATTATTACTCCTTCCTTCCCTATTTGGGACGGAGACCACTCAATCTTCAACGAAGGGCTTAGAAGGTCAAAGACTGGATTAGGCCACTCCTGCCACTCCCACTACTGCCTACACACAAACGAACATGAACTGAAATCTATGAACTGCTTTCAAAGACAATCTGCAGCTCTAGCTATGAAATGTAAGAACCAGAACAGCTGGGTGATTCTACCAATAAAACCGCAAGTTTTAAGTGACAAATCTACAAGATTTCCAGCAATAATTATGGACCAAGAGTGGGGAGGTAGGAAGGGTCAGAAAGAGTGTTGGTACCCTCCATGGCAATGCTACAGTATAGCCAGCACAAATGTAAACACAGGTAGTTTTAGCAATGTTACCTTTCACTACAGCCATGGTCGCACTCTCCTGTAATGGTGTCTTAAAAGAGTCAAACCCAAAGACCTTCTTCAACGTGCTCCGGACTCGACGTTCAGGGTCAAAAGAAGGGTGGGTGCTCATCTTAGCGACAGACAGTGGCCAAAAGTTAAGGCATATGGTTGCGATGAAAACCCCCTGTTCTGCTTTTAAAATACTGCTTGTTTTTCTCTAAGTAAAATTTGCTTTATTACTCTCAAGCGGTATATTATTTCCAAGTAACATAGCTCCAGGTGAACACCCTCAAGCAACATATTCCTGGGCAATTAACATGTCCACTTCTATGCTGAGGAAAATAAAAAACATTGAACTATGCTATGCCGCGGTATGGCACGGAGCTAGAAATCAGATCACGAGAAGAAACGCAAATGTCTTTGGAATCCTTTGGAGAAGATGGAATTGTTTTTCTAAGATCCACCTTCTGCTCCTTTTATAAGTGCTGCTATCACGGCCACTCTACCCTGACCCCTTCTTCCCACCTCCTCCTGGAGGAGAGCTCATCGCTTTTCTTCCTCTAAACCCCCGTTAGCTCTTTTCTCCCTTCCCCAGCCGAACCCTCCCTCTCTTCACCCCAAGATATCAGAGCTGGCGGTGGGCCACCCCGGAACGAAGGACTCTTGCCGGGCCGCTGTTGCCCGCTGGTCGGGAACTACTCGAAGACCCCCATATGCCACCCCAAACTCTGAGAAGCCAAAAGGCTGGGGATTCAGGGTCAGCTAAAACCCACACAACCTTACATCCGTCGCGCAGTGATGATGTCACGGCAGCCTGGCGGGAGGGGCGGGGCCAGGCCCAGAAACGGCCGTTTTGATTGGTTTCTGGTCAGGAACCGGCGCGGGTTCTCCTGGAATAGGAAAAAGTCGCCTTTCCGCACGGAAGTCGGCTTCTTTGAGTCATAAGACTGAGGCGCGCCGGGAGTAAGATGGCGGGGAAGAAGAATGTTCTGTCGTCTCTGGCAGTTTACGCGGAAGATTCAGAGCCCGAGTCCGACGGCGAGGCTGGCGTCGAAACAGCGGGCAGCGCGGCTGGTGAGGCCTGAGTAGGGAGCTGGAAGGGGAGAATCAGGTGTCTTGCTCGGAAAGCTGCTCACCTAGCAGGGCGGGAGGGAAAGAGATGGTCATTGTGCCCCAGGTATCGGGCCCCGGAGCCCCGAAGCGCGATCGAGACCCTGGTTGGGACAGCGTGGACGCCCTGGAGTAAGAATGGACCATCTCCTTCCGTTGATTCGGTTATTCTGCCGTAACTTAATGAAAGTCTTCTCCATGCCGGGCATCGTGTTGGGCATAGGGATGGACGAAAGATGGAGAGGATCCAAAGCTACGGATCCACCACCTGTTCCTTCTGGGCTCGTTGTGTAATGGGGGGAGCGATGCGTAGAACGTACGTGGAGGGTGGTAAAGGTTGTGTCTTGTTAAGTTTATAACTTTGCATTAGGAATGTGCCCTAGACTCATATTGGAGCTTTTAAAAATCTGGTCTCGCTGGCGAGAGTAATTTGTAGATTTGGGGTAGAATCTGGGTATTTTGTAGCTTTTTAATACTCTTCAGTGATTCCAGTACTTTGTAGGCTGTTGAAGCCCATCAGTGATTTTGTTGCCCTACTCAGGTTGAGAATCACAATGTTAGGAAATGGGAACAGATTTCTTTGGCATCATAGAAAGGGCAGCAAGCTACCTAACATATCTGGGACTTCCTTTCCTCATCTGGAGGTTAGCTACTCTCAGTTTTGCATGCCCTCTTCCAGTCAAGAGGTTCTCTGGTGGTTTCCCAGTAATTGTAGCATTTTGTATTTTTCTTGTTGTTGCTTGTTTTGGTTTAAACATAGAAGACTTTGCTTCTCAAGTAGGTATGATTGGGAACCCCTCTCAGTGCCCCCAGTTAAAATTCCTGTTCCTAAAGGAGAACACAAAAATGACGGCAACAGAGTCTTTATCTTGTATAAGAAGACAAGTTCTGGTGCCTCGGATACAAGGTAGAGATACACATATCAAAAGAGGTTTTCCAGGGGCGCCTGGGTGGCTCGGTTAAGCACCCGACTTCAACTCAGGTCATGATCTCATGGTACGTGGGTTCGAGCCCCGCATCGGGCTCTGTGCTGACAGCTCAGAGCCTGGAGCCTGCTTCGGATTCTGTGTCTCCCTCTCTCTGCCCCTCCCCTGCTCATGCTCTGTCTCTCTGTCTCAAAAATAAATAAAAACATTAAAAAAATTTTTTTTAATTAAAAAAAAAAAAAGGTTTTCCAGGCCCCTGAGTGGCTCAGTCGGTTAAGCATCTACTCTTGATTTCAGCTCAGGTCATGATATCAGGGTCATAAGCTCGAGCCCTGTGTAAGCTTAAGATTCTCTCTCCTTCTGCCCCTCCCTTGCTGTCTCTCACCCTAAAGAAAAAATAAATTAAAAAAAAATTAAGATAAAGAGGTTTTTAAACAATGTGCAGTAATAGTTCAGAGAAGAGAAGCCTTCAGTTGGCATACGAGGTGGATTAGAAGCATGAGAGAAAGGCGGTGCCTGGGTGGCTCAGTCGGTTAAGGATCCAACTCTTGGTTTCAGTTCAGGTCACGATCTCATGGTTCATGAGCTTGAGCCCTGCATCAGGCTCTGCGCTGACAGCACAAAGCCTGCCTGGGGTTCTCTCCCTCTGCCCCTCCTCCACCCTGACTCTCAAAATAAATAAACTTAAAAAAAGAAAAGCATGAGAGAAAGGATTTAGTAGTTGGTTTTCTTCCATGTTCTTTTAATGACTTTATCTATTGTGCTCTTTCCGAAGGCAGTTTCTGGGCCTATTCACGGGAGATTTAGGCTCCCCTTTGATCTTCAGAGATAGTTCTGGCCATTCAAACCACTGAAAGGTTGTCTTTCATTTTTGTATGCATTTATTCATTTTTCTTTTTCCCTCTTTCAGAGGAAAAAGGTGGATTAGTATCTGAGGCCTATGGAGAGGATGACTTTTCTCGCCTTGGAGGTGATGAAGATGGTTATGAAGAAGAGGAGGATGAGAATAGCAAACAGTCGGTAAGTCAGTCTCTTCCCAAATCCAGAGTTGTTCAAAGCACCATTTCATTTGTCAGAAACTTTCTGAACTGGACCAACAGTGTTCCATTCCATGGCCAACGACATTTCCCCCTCTTCCCCTCCTCCCCACCTTTTTTTGTTTGGTATCAGTTGAAAACTGAAAACGAAATTTGTTTTCATCTGGACCATTTTGTATTAACTTTTGAATTGAAATTGGGGGGAAAAGACAGTGGACTATTCTGTTTAACCCAGATATCAAAGAATGTTTCATGTTCATTTTCTTTGCTAAGATAATTTATTCCATTTGTGACAACACATTCCTCCTAACTGATTTGTTATTTATATCTGCAAAAACCTCTGTGTTATTTTTAATCTTGGTTTAAATCTTTCAGCTTATTAAAAAGATTAGGAAGGAAAACTGTTTAGCTTTTTATTTTTGGTTTGATCCTTCTGAACTTCTTTCTTGACATCTTACTTGGCACTTTTTATCAGAGTGCCTTTGGTTCTTGAGCACAAATCTTGCCTGACGTTTAATATGTGCTGGCAACAAAGAAAGCTGTCTTAATGAACGGGAAAGCCTGTCGATATACTATCACCTGAACCTCATGAGCCAGAATTTAAAAGTAGAGAGAAAACAAGGGTTCAAGCGGGGGCTTAGCACAAAGATATACTAAGTGAAATCTGGATATAGAGTCTGGCTCTTTAGCAACACCGTCAATTGAAACAGTGTACTTTATTATTTGTTTGAAAGCTTTCTTATGCATTGATATGTAATTGTTAGCGTTAAAATGCTTTCTAATGAAACAAAAATGCGTTTTGTATTTGATGCTCTTTTGGAAGATATTTTCGTGCCCTTAGCCCCACCATTAATGCTGATGATTCAGAATTGACTAAAATTGTTTAGAAAAGCTTTGCAAATTGTTTTCTTTTCCTGACTTTCTTACATGCACACATACTGGCTTAACACCATAACTGTTTTCTTCAATAATTTTGCATGATGTGTTTCTGAAGTGTTGTTCCACATTGGCTTTGCTTAGAATTTTCATCATATTTACACTTTATTTCATATTCTAGTAAAGTCCTCTCATCAAATTCCAATATAGACGTTCTAAAATGTGATTGTCTTTGGCTGAGCTACTTCTCTGATTATTTGGTGTGACTGATTTCATTTTAAGGAAATCATGGAGATTGCATTTAAACCCTTGGACTCACTGGCACCTGACAGGACAATTCAGTCTCAAACTCATCAGTATAATCTGTTCAAGTCTCGCGGGTGATGTTTATGTTAACATCCAGGGCGCTATTTATGCTTGGGTTAAGGTGTAGCTCGATTGAAAAAAGCAATTTCAAATGAAACTTAATTTTTTTTCCTGGGTGTTAACTTAAAAGGCTTTTGTGCATTGGGGTGTTCTGGAAGCAGATGTGGATATAGCTACCTAATAGGGTAGCTGATCGTTGACCTTCACTGGCATTCAGTGGAATGGTGGGCTAGCTTGTGTGAGGCCAGTGCACGCTTTGGAGAATGCCTTGTTCACATGGTGCTTTGTGTCAGGCAAGCTGTTTGGATCAGGAACAAGACTGGGGAGAACGGGTCAGTGGCAGTTCTGTGAGAGCCTGGATGGAGGCAGGGTCTGCTCAGCTGAGACCCAGGAAAGGCTGGCTGTTGCTCTTTAGTCCTTCCCTGGGTCACTTGCCCTGGTCATTTGATGCCTGTCTTCCTGCTGTTCATGTAGCTGTGAATGTTCCTGGGCTGGAGTGCCGGGGTGTAGTTATACGTGGGTCATGGCACTCCGACCGTGAACAATGTCACGGTAGATCTGAGTCCAATATATTTGTGTGTGTGAAAGTCAAAGAAGGAAGAAAGGTTCACGTTCCTGGTTTTAAATAATTGATACTTCATTGAAAACACTATGCCCTTTTTATCCTGTGGGGCCTGGTCTTCTTTTCTGAAACATGACCGCCTTTTTCCATTTTTATATATGTGATTTTTAATCTCAGGCATTTTCATCGCTGTAGACTGTGGCACTGCTGGAGTAACGACTTTGAGCTGCTAATGTCCTCCCTCCCCACCCCCGGAACATCTCCTTCTCCCCTTCTCTTTCTCTAGTTCTGGGTCATAGGGCAGGGGAGGGGTTCTTGGTGGGATGGCCCAGGCTGGGTAAGTTACTCCAGCCCCTAGTTATGCATGTGAGAACCCTAAGGCCCACTCCTTTAAGCTTAATCCTCTAAATTCTTTGTCTTGTAGGAAGATGACGATTCAGAGACTGAAAAACCTGAGGCTGATGACCCAAAGGTATTTGGTGTTGGCTGTGGTGGGGTGGCTGGATGTGAACAAGGCATTGTAACATTATGTCTCAGTTCCTGTGTCTGGTCAAGGTTGGTCCCACTAACACACCCTGCAACCACGTGTAAATTTTCTGGGATGAAACTAGCTTTCTAAAGAAGCCTGGAGGTCACCATGGAATGAGGAAGTCCTGAGGCAGTTTGGATTTCCAGAAGCACAGATAGTGCCTTATCTCCAGACTAGAAAGGGGAGAGGCCTGGCTGAGTATAGCCACCTGGCTGTGCTCTACAGCCAGGTGAGCTTGGTGGGGTCACTGTCCCTGCAGGTGGGTTAGACGTGGGAATATTTCTAGAATCAGGAAGCCCTAAGGGCTGCCCTTTGTACTCTTTAGTCATCTAGGTCAAAGTGAGGTCTCCCCAGCTGTTGGAGAAGCTGCACCTAACTCTTACTTCCTCCGGCTGGTACCCATCCACTCTTGGGTAAACAGAATGGTCTTTCAGGTGTATCCTTCTGATAGTTCCTTCCCAGTAGCAGCTGAGAGTAATTAAAGACATTTCCTGTCATGCTCCCTGACCTATTGTGATGATGGTTAAGATCTCATGCCCCCGTCCCCTGCAAGTAGGCTTACTGTGCTATGCACTGGGCATCAGTATAACTGTGCTTGTTAAGAACGCAGTCTTTAGGAAACATTTCTCTTTCAAAGAGGAAGTCTTAGTTCCATCACTCTAGGCCTGGGAAATACGGGCCGACTTTTGTGATTAAAAACTGCTTTGAAACCAACTGAAGCCTTCAAGGCAACGTAGTGAAACTCTAGAAAATGGTCCCAAATTGTAATCAAAATGGTAGTATGTCCAAAAATACAGTTCAAATTTGAACTGGTTCTGTGTTTGGATAGAACTGTGGCGACCATTGGAATAAACCCCGTGAAAAGCTGTGGATGATGCAGATAACACATTTCACCAGGAAAGGAAGTTTGGGCATCAGCATGCAGAAAGAAGAGAATATTGAGCCCTAGGCACAGCAAATGTCACTCCTTTCTGTGCCAAGTAAGGAACCCAGGCTTAACTCACGCAAGCACTACGAGCAGGAGGGTGGACATGTGGCCTGGATCACAGGTGGCCATACCTCTGCTTGGGCTCGCAGAAGGAAAATGGCCAGTAGTAGCAGGAATCTTCTGTCTTAGTAGTCGGGAGTGTGTGGGCCTTAGAGCCCACGCGTGAAGTGAACCCGAGGAGCTGCCAAGTGCTGGGGCTTCAGTGTGAAGGGAACGGAGGCAAAAGGCTCAAAGGCCTCCTGGGGAAGTTGGCTGGAGAGAAAGGTGCAGGTACTTTACTGTCAGCCCTTCTGGAAAAAACAGCAAATCCCCTGGGAATGAGGAAGAACAGCCAGGGCTGGGGGTGAGGGGGACAGAATTGGGAAGTTTGTTGATGTGTCTTCTGCTCAGTCTTTCTTGGAACCACATGAAGGTTGGAAAGACACGTTTATACTTAACCCCTTGACTGATGTGCTTTACTGTATTTCATTCAGTCATTTGAACTTTTAGTCTGGTTGTAGAATGAAAAGCTTTCTGAGACAGTTTTTGTTCTTAGGGAGCCCTTGGAGAACAGGACAGAACCTACTCTCACAGTAACTTGACATAGTTCTTTTGGAGGCTGAGTGTGGAAGGGGTCAGACAGAGCTCTCCCGCTCAGAGATCCTCAAGTCCAAAAATCATGAGTGTTAGTGGCATCTCCAAGGACTAGAAACAGTCCCCAGCATGAGTCTTCTGTGCTCCCATGCCTTAGTCCTGGCATTGGCTTCCTCTCTTGCCCTGAACTGGCATCAGACTATCTTGAGGTAGTGGCCTAGACCTCAAACGCCTCCCAACCCTCCCTCTACTCCGGATCTTTTCTGGCGCATTTAATTGGCTTTTAACAATATTTTTATCTTCCACAACTTGAATTTTGAATATTTCTGCCTTCGGTATGTGAAATTTCTAACAATAAGAATAGGTCACCAGGATGGATTAGGGGTGTCATTTATTTTGGTTGTGAATGGATTGATGTCATAACTGTCTTTTCCACCAGATGGCACTCCTTCCTGCCTTGGCCTTTTTTTTTCTTTTTTCTTTTTTATTTATTTTGAGAGAGAGAGTGCAAGTGAGGGGGGCGGGGGCAAAGGGAGAAGGGGAGAGAGAATCCAAGCAGATTCTGCACTCTCAGTGCGGAGCCCGACAAGGCCTTAACTATGAACTGTGAGGTCATAACCTGAGCTGAAATCAAGATTCAGATGCTTAACCGACTGAGCCACCAGGCACCCCGACTGCCTTGGCTTTTTAAAATCTGCTTTTGATTTTTTACTACAGCAGTTCTCAAAACATTTTGGTGCCTTTACATAATTAAAAGCTGAGGATCCCAAAGAGTATCACTTCATTTAAAATTGAGAAACATTTGGGGTGCCTGGGTGGCTCATTCAGTTAAGTGTCCGACTTCGGCTCAGGTCATGATCTCGTGGTCCATGGGTTCGAGCCCCACGTCAGGCTCTGTGACAACAGCTTGGAACCTGGATGGTGCTTTGGATTCTGTGTCTGCCCCTGTTTCTGCCCCTGCCTCACTCGTGCTCTGTCTCTCTCTCTCTCAAAAATAACATTTTTTTTTTTAACTTGAGAAAATTTTTAAATATTTTTTTAATGTTTATTTTATTTTATTTTTTTTTTAATTTTTTTTTAACGTTTATTTATTTTTGAGACAGAGAGAGACAGAGCATGAACGGGGGAGGGTCAGAGAGAGGGAGACACAGAATCTGAAACAAGCTCCAGGCTCTGAGCTGTCAGCACAGAGCCCGACGCGGGCTCGAACTCACGGACTATGAGATCATGACCCGAGCTGAAGTCGGGCGCTTAACCGACTGAGCCACCCAGGCGCCCCTTTAATGTTTATTTTTGAGAGAGACAGAGACAGAGCGTGAGTGAGACAGGGGCAGAGAGAGAGGCAGACACAGAATCCAAAGCAGCATCCAGGCTCTGAGCTGTCAGCAAAGAGCCTGATGCGGGGCTCGAACTCACAGACCGCGAGATCATGACCTGAGCCGAAGTGGGACACTTAACCAACTGAGCCATCCAGGCGCCCCTTAAATATTTTTTTGAGGTTTATTTATTTATTTTGAGAGACATAAAGTGAGCGGGGAAGGGACAGAGAGGAAGAGAGAGAATCCCAAGCAGGTCCACACTGTCAGCACAGAGCCGGATGTAGGGCTCGAACTCACAAATTGTGAGATCGTGACTTGAGCCAAAACCAAGTCGGACACTTAACTGAGCCACCCAGGTGCCCCAGATATTTATTATTTTAAAATAATTAAATCCATTACATGTTAATACAAGTCACATTTTAACAAAAAATATTGCTGAAACCAAAGAAACTGAAACTAAAAACACAAAGACAGGCATTGGGTCTTCTAAAGGTCTAACATCCAGTTTAACGGACAGCCAGCTAGGTTCTCTTAAGTGCTTCTGCGTTCAGTCTATTGCAGTGCGTTGTTTTGGTTGAAGTAGTTAAAGAAAATCTGGCTTCACACACAGGGCGTTAGAAAGAGGACAAGTATCTTAATAGCCCTTTAGGTGATTGTGAATCTTCTTCTTTGATACTAGATCAGAACTCAACAGGCAGTGGTTTCCTAAAAATTAGTTGCACTGTAGGATGTGAACCCTTCTCAGTGAACTTTCTGTCGTCTGCTTCGTTAACCTCCACGGGTCTGCCTCGCACTCTCAGTGGCTCTTTTGGCCACACTGGTATTGCATCCTCCGGCACTGGTGACGTGGAAAGTGTTGGTTCACTGAGATCTCCAGTGACGCATTTTGTCTTACAATATCCAAAAAATTATATTTGTTAATGACATTACCTATCTTATCAGACAAGCCTTTAAGTATTGGAAAGCTGTCTGCTCCCAGTGGGGATGTATACATTTTCTAAGATGCTAGTTTTTACCTGAGATCTTGAATTGCTTCATTTTTTTAGGAACCGTCTGCCAGTTACTCAAATCTGACTAAGCACCGTCATTCTTTCAAGTAAAAATGGCATTCTGTGAAGAAAGCAACTAGATCAGCTTGTAACTCCCTCACTTAAGTGCTTTTCCTTGAGGTAACCATTGGACCTCAGTGAGCAGCAGAGGTGTTTATGTGACCTCTCATGTCATCACACAAAATGCAAAAAAATAATAATAATTAAATTTGTACTCAAAGGTCAAGACTTAATAAGGCGAATCATTTTTACTGCTTCCCCAAGGCTATATGTATATATATATATTTTTTAAACTGTATTTATTTTGAGAGAGAGGGAGAGAACCAGCGGGGAAGGGGCAGAGAGAGGGGACAGAGAATCCGAGGCGGGCTCTGCCCTGACAGCACGGAGCCTGATGTGGGGCTTGAACTCAGGAACCGTGAGGTCATGACCTGAGCCGAAGTCAGAGGCTTAACCGACTAAGCCACCCAGGCACCCCAGCACCAATGATATTTTTAAGTGAAATTGGCTTTTTTGGTAACTGAGTGTCCCTACGGCCAAAACTCAGTGCAGCTGCCTTGATTTGTTCTAAAAGGCCAGCAGTTGCCCCCCATTGCTCCTGCCAGTGTAGAACAGTGAAAAAGGCAAGTGATGTCTTAGTACTAGGAAAGTAGTTTTGACCTTACAGACCTCCAGGGGTCCACAGATCAACTTTAAAAACCACTCTTCTTCAGAAGCCAGAATTTTGGGTCAGTCATACTAAGTAGTTGTTTGGTGACTATTTCCACTGCTCTGTAAGTGTCCAGTGAGCTGTCAGCCCTGCGGGACCTTGAGCTGCCGTGAGGGGGGTAGCGTATCCAGAGTAAGACAAGACAGCCCCTCTGGGGTGGAAGTTAAGGTTCTGGAGTCATAGACCTGAATCTGAATTCCAGCTCTCCTTGGAGAAGTCCCTTAACCTCAGAGTTTGCCACCTGGGAAATAGGCCTTTTTTTTTTTTTTTTAACATTTATTTTTTGAGAGAGAGAGAGAGAGAGAGAGAGAGTGTGAGGGAGGGGCAGAAAGAGGAGACAGAGAATCCGAAGCAGGCTCTGCACTGTCTGCACAGAGCCCAACACGGGGCTTGAACTCACAAACTGTGAGAGCGTGGCCTGAGCCGAAATCGAGAGTCAGTCGCTTAACCAACTGAGCCACGCAGGCGCCCCAAAAACAGGCATCTTCAGAAAATCTGCCTCATTCATTTTACGTGAGTTAACTGAGTAAACCTGAGTTGGTAATAGTGTTGGCATGTCCATGTTCAGGAGCGTTCGTTGCAGTGACCTATGCTTGCTTCCCAGGCTGGTCACCCTGTCATTGGGCTTGTGTGGGAATATCGAATTCCACATTTAGAAACTGGAATGCACTCAGAGGAGAGCGATCATGAAGGTGAGGGGACTGGAAACCACATCACATGAAAGCTGGGAGCTGGGAGAGGCAACCAGGGAGGAGCCTGCATTGTTATCTGTTGTTTGGAGGTCTGCTAGAGGGACGGGAGGTGGAAGCCACGTGCTGAACTTGAAGCAACATACAGAAGAATTACAGGGACCGCGTTTGTCTTCACATGAAGAACTTTTTGTCATCTCTGACCAAACATGGGCTAAGCTGCTTTTTAAGGTAGTGAGCTCCCTGTTTCTGGACCTTTTTCAAGACAAATTTTAAGAAAGCATTTGTGAAGAACGTCCTAAAGAAATTTGGGGGTTGGGGATTAGACTAACCCCCCAAACAGTTTCCTGGCTTGAGTATTACGGATAAGCCAAGTTGAGTGTTCCCTAACTTATTGTCTGCCACCTTTAGAAGGTACAAGTGTAGAGTACAAAGACTGGAAATTGCCCTAATTTTTATCACTCTGATGTTTGGGGATACCTCTGAATGCAAAGTCCCATATTTGGGGGGTTGAGTAAGAAGTGATAACTCCCGGGGTGCCTGGGTGGCTCAGTCTCAGGTAAGCATCCAACTCTTGATCTCAGCTCAGGTCTTGATCTCAGGATCATGAGTTCAAGCCCCGTGTTGGGCTCTGTGCTGGGTGTAAAGCCTACTTAAAGAAGAAAAGAAATGATAACTCCAGACTCACCTCTAGAGAGAGCCTTTGGTCCCGATCCATCCACCTGAGGAGGAGGGATTGAGCTCTGGGTGGCTGAGTTTGCCCTTAACTAGAGAAAAGATGGTGGCTGAGCATTCCATGGGAGGCAGAATGCTTCGACACTTCTGTTCCGTCATGTCTTTTCCTCTAACTTCAATTTTCTGGTCTTACCTCCTCAGTAAGCAACCCGACTCAGCCCGACTCAGATCTGACTACTCAACAGAAGGTGGCACTGCTGTCCTAGAAAAAGTCAGAGCGGAAGTGGCAGACCTCTGTTCAGCTCTTTAATGCAGGGACAGGGGTGCCAGATGGCTTAAGTGTTTCCTCCATCTGTTTGCCCTTGGCATATGGGCTTCCTTTTCCCACTCTCCTTTGTCTGTGTTCTACCTCGGTTGCCCTGGAACGTTTTCCCTTGTTTATTTTTTTCCCCACTCCCACAGTTCCTGTGGCTGAAGGTATTTCCACTGGCTTACTGTCTCTGACACACCCTTCCTCTGAAAACAAACACGGGCATTGATGACCTGGCACGGGAAAGCTGGAGCAGCCCGTTGCCAGCTAACTGGGAGGGCTGGCTTCGCTATGTGGGGTGGGATTGCTGGCCTCCCTGAGGTGTTGCAGTCCCAGCTTTGACCCAGGGAAGGAATCCTCTTGGCCCAAAGAGCAAACATCTGTCAAAACAAAATAGCCTCTCTGGGTCAAGAAGGTGGCATCGGGTGGGGGAGAAATGGTTCCGGCATTTTTTAAAAGATGTGCATGCATAATCCTAGTTAAGACAAAACATTTTTAAGATTCTTGGACCCCGAAATTAGTGCAGAAATGTGAGTTCACACCTTCGAGCCAGGCTAGTGGACTTGGACTCAGAAGACCTGGGTCGAGCACAGGCTTGGCTTCCCTCCAGCTGTGGGACCACAGGCACATAGCTTCGGCTGCCCTCGGCTCATCTCTGATGCCCGCTTTACCAGGTGATGGGATAGCTGCAAGAAAGGATGCATAAGGCCGTGTTTTTCACAATCTAAAATGCAGTTGTTGGCACTCCTTGGCCTTTTAGGCAAAACTGAGTCGGGTCAGATGTCCTCATCCCGTATGTCAGAAGTTGTCACATTTTCTCAGTTCGTAGCACCCTTGGCGTCTCAGGAATTTTTCACAGAACTCCTAGGCCAGGGGTGCCCCGCTGGCTCAGTCAGTGGAGCGTGTGATTCTTGATCTCTGGTTTATGAGTTCAAGCCCCATGTTGGGTGTAGACATTACTTATAAATAAATCTTTAAAAAAAAAAAGAAAGAACGAACTCGTAGGCCAAAAGAAATACCTAACAATTAGCTCTAAAGAATCAACACGACAATCCTCAGAATTTGATAGCCACTTGAAAAAATACACATGAATTTGTGTGGTATCTGATAGATGTTGAGTAATGCTGTGTTTTCCTTGAAATTTCATGTTGTGTGCACCTTTGTGAATTTCCTGTAGCTCCCTGGGGGTGCCTTGATGGCAGTTTAGGGACTGTGTTGGTAGATCGTCTCTGAGTTCCAGAGCAAAGGGACTTGATGAGTCCTTACTTACCCTCCCCAGAGACCTTGGCTTGGCCAAGTAAGTGGGTCTCACCTTTGGTGACTGTACATAACACACTTGAATTCCTTTAAGAAGGTCAAGTGTCAGTCGCCAAGTGTTATTAATTGGCTTGCAGTCTAGAGGAAGGATTTGCTTTGGGGTAGAGCTGACTCCGTAATCTCCCACTGCTTCTCTTCTCCAGCCTCTCCCCCTACCCAGCATTGTTACTGATCTTTGCAAGTTTCAGAATGCTACGCCTGCGGACTGAAAACTGCCCAGGGAGCTTGTTTCCGACGAATTCGTTACAGACCACTGATTTTTTTCGGAGAACTTTCAGGAGCCTGCCGGCAGTTGCACGTGGGCAGCGCTTCCGGTTGAAACCCTCGATTCTCTGTATCAACCATGTAAGGAAAGAGGCTCTGGAACATGTGCCAGCTTCTTCAGGACTGCCACAGCACACGTTTTCCCATTTGGGCTTTGAGCGTGTTCACTCTACCTCCAGGACTTTGAAATCAGAGAGGGAGATGCTCAGGCTTTTCATAAGCAAGCAACATAGGGTTCTGTTCATCATGAAGGACACCCAGAGGGGCGGATTGTATGGTGTGCTTAAGGATCCACGAGTCCCTTTGTAGCCTTCACGCATGGGTCATCGTGTGCCTTTGCTGGGTGAGCTCTGGGAGAACCCACACTTGTGGAATGGTCTACTGAGAATTATTTTTCAGGATGGTACACCGAAGGTTATCTGTTAGAGCAAAAACTTGGGCTTTTTCTTAGAGTTCTTTGACTTGGAAAGAATTGCATGGTACTGTTTTTCTGGTGGTTACCTTATCAGGGGTTTGTTTTGATTTTATTGTCAAATTATTATAATAGCAAGAATTGAATATTTTGAAAAAAAAGTCATCTAATTCCACAGTCCTCTAACAGGTGTCCTATTTTCCTTCTTCCATCTTTTTGTTTGTCTGTATGATAGCGTACATATATTTCTATCTGAATATTAAATGTTTTCTGTGTTGTTACAGTCTGAGCAATTATAATAGCAGGACATAACTGAAAATTAAAAGCTAAACACTTAGGGGTGCCTGCGTGGCTCAGGTGGTTGAGCGTCCAACTCACAGTTCAGCTCAGGTCATGATCTCATGGTTCCGTGGGTTCGAGCCCTATGTCAGGCTCTGTGCTGACAGCTTGGAGCTTGCTTGAGATTCTCTCTTCCTTTCTGTCTCTGCCTCTCCCCTACTTGTGCTGTCTCTGTCTCTCCCAAATAAATACATACATACATAAATACTTTGAAAATTAAAAAAAAAAACAAAAAACTAAACACTTAAAGGGTCACCTAGATGGCTCAGTCAGTTAAGCTGCCGACTCTTGATTTTAGCTCAGGTCATGATCTCACAGTCAGTTTGTAAGTTTGAGCCCCCATGGGGCTGTGTGCTCACAGCGTGGAGCTAGCTTCAGATCTTCTGTCTCCCTCTCTCTGCCCCTCCCCTGCTCATATGCGCATGCTTTCTCTCTCAAAAATAAATATTTTTTAAAAAACCTTTTTTAAAAAAGCTAACCACTTAAAAATTGTGTGGGATGTGAGTTATATCTCAGTGAAACTGCTACAAGAAAAAGGGTTTTGTTTTTTTGTAATTTTCTAAATGCCTTTAAACGGGAATAGTAAGGAAAGGTTGCGATCCACCAACTTTTTTTCTAGAAGTGAGACCAGTCATTAAAACACTCTTTTTTTTTAAAGCTAATTTACTTCTGAGAGAGAGAGCAAGAGAGAGAGTGTGAGTGGGTGAGGGGCAGAGAGAATCCGAAGCAGGCTCCATTCTCTGAGCTGTTAGCACAGAGCCCGATGCAGGGCTCGAACTCAAGAACCACGAGATCATGATCTGAGCCAAAGTCGGTAGCTTAACCGACTGAGCCACCCAGGGACCCCTACACTTTCTTTTTTTTTTTTTTTTTTTTATGTTTACTTATTTTGAGAGAGCACGAGCAGGGGAGGAGCAGAGAGGATCCCAAGCAGGCCCCACGCGGAGCCTGACGTAGGGCTTGATTTCACGACTGAGATCACAACCCGATCCAATATCACAAGTTGGACATTCAACTGACTGAGCCACCCAGGCACCCCATCAGCCCACTTTTTCACATCAATTCCCGTGGAGCTAGATAGAATAAAATAAGAGATAGTACATTAGAGTAGCAATAAAAGTATTTGTAGCTATTATTGAATAAAATACCATGTAAGCGGTTTCTTTCCAGTTAGACTCTGGTGGACGGAATACATGCCGTGCTCTTTACGTGGGTCAGAAGGAATAATGAGTTCCCATTACAGTCATCACGATTGTTCACCCAGTACGGGATGAGGGCTTAGTGGTAGTCAGGATTTGGTAGCATTCCTTCTGTCAGCACCCAGGAAGTCCCTAGGCTAAGGACAAGGGTGGTGGCACCCACTTGGTTGTATGATTAAGTTTTCAGGACCAGTTGTTCCATTCAGATCAACTCAGACATTACTCACTGGAGCAGTAGGGCCTCTGGAGCTGTTGGCCCTGATCGTTATAGTTAAAATAACTTGCGGCTGTCTTCCCCTTAAGTTGAGAGCTTAACACTTCGTTTGCCCTGTGACCTGCTACAGAGTCATCCCTGAAGAGGTCTTTTTCCTTCTTGGTCTTTGATGTTGGCTTCCCCGGTGGTTGAACCAGAGGCTTCCTAGAAACTGTCATTATCTGCTGCCTCTTAGTTGAGAAGGAGATCAGAAGTTGGGAAGCAGTTATAACTAGGCTTTAGAGTCAGATAGACTTGGGTTTGGGTCCCAGCATTGCCACTTCCTGGGCAAGAAGCTGCTTTGTTGTGCTTTGCCTCGGTTTAGTCATCTGTAAGGTGGGAATAATTAACATCTGCCTCGTGGGGTTACTGGGAGTTTTGGATAACGTATGTTAGTTTTTAGTGAGTTCTCTTGTTTAGGGTGTGTGAACGAGAATGTGTACTTGGTCCCTCCATCTTGGTTTTGTCATCCTACCTTCTCCCGCGTTCTGCCTCCCATATGTACCCCATAATGCTTTTGAGTGCTGATTAGAAAAAAAAAGTTACAGCATGACTCACCCAGGACCAGAGAAGGAAATGGCCCTTGACCATTGCTGGATTGGGAGCCATCCACTCTTCTTGCTGGAAGTTGTAATGTGACCTCTGAACTGCTGAGAATGCTCAAGCCTTCTTAACATTTCACGTTTCCTCGTTCTCGTCCCAATGAATGGCCAAATGGCCTTCTTTAATCAGGCTAGGGTCGCCCTTGCGCAGGTGGGAGACAACAGAATTTCCATGCTGAGGAGAACACCCCCCAGTACACGCTCCCAGCCGGGGTCTGTGGTTCTAAGTGGTGACCTGATATAAGAAGCAGACGCGACTGAGGTTGGGAGAGGGGGAGGGTGCACGCTACGGAAGTAGCTCTTTTGTTGTCCAGACTGAAAGAATTCCAAGCTACGTCCTGTGTCGAGCTGCCTTCCAAAGAAGGCCTGGCTGCATCTTAAGCCGAACACTGCTGGTGGAAAGGGAATCGCTGCAAGTGATCTCCGGCAGAGGGGAACGGCCATTAGTCTCCCTCTGCCCTCCCCTCCCCTCTTGGCTCCACCGAACTGCCAGCAGGCCCTCTTGACTGCACTCGCTCCTAGTCACCTGAGGATCAGACTCCCAGCAGCCTCACCCCGCTCCTTGTGGTTCTGCAGCCGGGGCCTGCGCATGCCCGGTCGGCCCGCCTTCGGCCATGCAAGCCCCAGCATCATTCTCCCCTTCGGGCCCACATGCCATGGATTACTAACCAAGGTGTGGCTGGGTGCCTCCTTCCCTAGTCAAGATTTATCTTTTTGAAAAATTCTCTGATGCAGAAAGCAAGCTACCCGCCCTTCGGGATCCAGCACTTCCCACCTTCCTTCTGTGTTCTGATCCTTGTCTCCTGAAATACTGCCGTGCAATTTCTGGGTTCAGTGTTCAGTAGAATTTTGCTCATTTGCATTCCTAACTTTGGAGCTAGGTACATTTTTTCTAAGCAGTGCCTGAAAGATACTGGCTTTCCTTTTAGCCCCGTAGATGGTTCATTCCTGTTCCTGCCAGTGTGTGGATGGAGACCAGTTTGCATTTCTAATCTCCTGGCTTTCTGATATCTCAGTAACTTTTGCCTTATATCTTAATCTCACACCTCAGTTTGGTGGCTGACCTCTCAAGCAGGATAGTGCTGTTGTGATTTGGTGGCCCTGTTATGTGTCACAAAGACTTCACTTTTCTGTCCCCAGCCTCACAAAGCTGTTTCCCTTTGTCTTGGCTGGCTCCAAATCCTCCCACCCCTGCCCCCAGATAACAACCTGAAGCACAGAGACACTGTTTTTGTGGAAAACCTTTCAGAAAAAAGTGCACCCTGGCCCGCCACTGAAGGCTTAATTCAAAGTCTTGATGTGAGGTGACCTCTGTGCCTAAGCACAAGCCTACCCAGACACCCTAGGTGTTAAGAGAGGAATGGAATGGCCCTCTCTGAACATCTTCTGTGACTTTCAACAAACCCAGAATCTTCACATCTTGACTCAAATGTGAGATTACACTTGGGATAGTCCGATAACAAAGGCTCCCCTTTGGAGATGGCTGCTGGCCAGAGCCTCGCGTTGACATCGAAGTCTGGTTGGTTTCACGTGGCCGAGCGTCACACCACACAGCAATGTCGGCTTTGTTGAGCTCGATGTTTCAGAAGAAACCGTTCCCCCTTTTCTTCAGTCTACAAGGCCAGTTCTAGGGCTGGCTTCATTTGTCTGAGCGGGTGCCTCTTTCACCCTTTCCTGTAGAAACTTCTGCTTGGGGAACTGAGTCTTTCCCATCGGTGAGCTGGGGGTGAAGGTGAGTCTGTTGGATCCAAAGTGACCCCGCCAACTTGCACCCATTTTTCTGATAAATTGAGTGTCTCCATCCCCAGGTAGGCAGTGTGCCGTGGCAGTGACCCAGTCCTGGCCAACAGGATACAACTAAAGGAAACGTGCTGGCGACCGGCTTTCTCAAAGGCTCCCCTGTGTGTGGTGTGGGGTAAAACAGGGCACGGACGCTGGGCATCCGTGCCATGGAGGGCTATCTCCTTGCAGCGTGGGGCTCGGTGACTTCTGCTGAGCCCGGGGATTACTGGCAGCCCTCAGCATGCCCCACCCTTGTCTGTCAAACCACAGTAACTTTTTTCCTGCAGCTTGGAGGTGTTTTGACAAAAGTCCCAGCGTTGCTGCTTTCTCAGCACCTGAGCTGACTCCCACGCGTGTGTCAGTTTGATGCCGTCAGGGGGGCTTCCTGGGCCCACTAGTCGTATCTGAAGCCGCAGCGTTGTCCACTCACACTTCATGGGGCTGTGATGACAGTGAAGTGATGTTTCGTTGAAGTACTTAGCGGAACACCCAGGATTTCTCCCCAAGATCGGGTTGTGCTCACATCGTATCCCCAGTGTTTGGCCCGTTGCCTGGTACGTAATAAAGGCTCAATCGATTATTTGTGGAACAAATAAACGGACTAACTCTACAGTAATTCTGTCTTTTGTTTCAGGATTCGGAGCGACAAGCTAGATTTAAGGGTTTTTTAATTCAGTATTGATGCCCCCACCACCTTCTTCCTTCTGCCTGTCATCAGCCTTGTATCACACATCTGGCCCCTTCTTAGTTCCTGTCCTGCTGCCTCCCTTTCCGACATTGAGTTGCATGTTGGAGCTGACTGGGGCCTAACTGGAGTCTAGGGGGACCGCACTGCAGCTGAAGGTGACTGTGAAACACCTAACCTGGGCTGAAAAATGGACCACTGGCCACTTAGAAAGGAGAGTATGTCTTTGTACGTGTGTGTGTGTGTGCGCGTGCGCGCGCGCGCACACACGCACGTTTCATCAGTGTTTGAGCACCTGTTGTGGGCAGGGCATTAACCTGCAGGTGCAGGGACACAGTGATAACTAAGACCGTGAGTAAGAGCCCAGAATAGAGCGAGGTCCTCATTGGCCCGGTGCGGGTGGGGCAGATAAAGGCTTCCTTGAGCCGAGGACTGAGGTCTGAATAGGGCTTACTTTCAGCAACAGTGGGGAGGAGGTGTTCCAGGGAGGGCCTTTACCTGGGCCCTGCTCCGGCTCTGTGCTAGGAGGAGAAGGAGGCTGAAAGGGCCTGTTGGGAGTCTCCCAGGGCCTCAGGCCACAGTAAGGAAACTTTTTTTTTTTTAAGTTTTATTTATTCTGAGACAGAGAGAGGCAGAGAAAGAGAAGGAGGGAGAGAGGTTCCCAAGCAGGCTCTGCACTCTCAGTGCAGAGCCTGCCACGGGGCTCGGACTCGTGAACCATGAGATCATGACCTAACCCGAAATCGAGAGTCAGACTTAACTGACTGAACCACCCAGGCGCCCCAGTGAGGAGTCATTTTTTTTTTTTTTTTTTTTTTTTTTTTTTTTTTTAAATTTTTTTTTTTTTAAATTTTTTTTTTTTTTTTAATTTATTTTTGGGACAGAGACAGAGCATGAACGGAGGAGGGGCAGAGAGAGAGGGAGACACAGAATCGGAAACAGGCTCCAGGCTCCGAGCCATCAGCCCAGAGCCTGACGCGGGGCTCGAACTCACGGACCGCGAGATCGTGACCTGGCTGAAGTCGGACGCTTAACCGACTGCGCCACCCAGGCGCCCCAAGGAGTCATTTTTAAGTGAGATCTCACTAAGACTTAATAACTACTTGGGAAGTGCCAGGTCTGAGAGAAGAGAAGATTTAGAAGGCGTTGTTTTATTAATCTGTCTCCCCAGCTGCCACCTGCTTTTAAGATGTAGGATTACATCATCTATCAGAAAACGTAGTCCGTAGTGTTCTTCCCCCAGCAGCACGGAGAGACTGCCCTCTGCCCTCTGTTCAGAGTACTTCCTCTGTGCCTGATGCTTCCAAAGCTGGGGTAAAAAAAGCAACATTTAGATTTGGCAGAATCCAGCTGCTGGAGGCCACATTGCTTTGTCTCCAGTTGGACGCTGGACCTTTGAGCGTGCTTTGTGGGGCTGGCTCGGGAAGGATTGATGAAGTGTTGTTGGCTGTAAATAAATCTCCATTCTCTCTACCAGGATCTGGTACTTCTCTGCTGAGCAAATCCTCCCAGCTCAAATGGCAGCTTATCCCGTGTCATGGAGCCATATTGTTTCTACTTCCTTCCTCTGCTCCAGTCATAGTTTCTGGATGGCTGGACTTTTTTGTATTCTCTGCAGGGGAACCACATTCCAGACTCTACAGTCCCTGAGAACAAGGCCCCTGTTGTGGCTGCTGCGTTCTTACAGGTCTCAGACATAATTGATTAAGGAACCAAAATTGGCAGGTTCAGATCATTGTTCTTCGGGGCCATCCCTGGCCGGTCAAGGCCACTTCATGTCCTGCGCCCTAGTGAGGCTTTAGGCTCAGGTGAAGCCTGGGGAGGCTGGATGGGTGTGGACAGTCGGGAGGTGAGGCCTTGCCTCAGCATTTGTTTCTTTGACCAGCTCAGCCCTCCTTTCGTGCCTTTCCCGTGGTCTCACGTGGCTTCTTCAGAAGCTGTGCATTTTGTTTCATTTTTCTTTTTGTCTTAATTGGACTTGAACTGGAACGCTGAAGTGTTTACCTGGCCTTTTCTCCCAGGAGCTGCTAGGTGAGATGCTTTGTTTTTGCCTGCCTAGTGAACTGGGGGGAAACCTCTCGGCCTGCTGAGTCTGGGGGCCAAGCTCTCCTGTATACAGGTCTGTCCAGGTCTCTGGGCTGTGGGGCTGTGGGTTCCATGCCTCCCAGCTGACTCAGACTATAGTCTGGCGCATAGATCTGGCTGAGTTCATGACTTAAACCAACTGGGAATATCCACCTGGAGGCCAGAGGGTTGGATTCATACAAGTCAAGACAGGCACCCCCTGTGCGTTCCAAAACACCGCTTTGGGGCAAGAAAAGGAACAGTGGTTTCTTGTTGCTTTTTACTTATATCCTAACTGTTCCCTTCCTGCCTCCTTAAGGGCATAGTGAGAACCTATAGCCAATTTTTTAAAACTGCTGTCTTGAACGGCTGGCAGTTTAATAATGTGGACCTTCCGTCTCTCTCCTTAGCTCTGTCTTAAATGCTTCATCAAATGGTTTTCTTGGCTGGCTGCCAGGGTAACTAGCATGGGTGTTTGGTTCGTTTTGTACTGAATTCCTGGTATCTGAGGCATGTCTGGTAGGAGGGTGCCTCTCTGGGTCTTCATCTCAAGTGTGGACCACCTTTGCCCTCAGTCCTGTCTTCCCCTGAGGCTGCTTTGATTGGATGAAACTTGCCTCAATGGACAGTTGAGCGTAAATGGTCCTGAAATTTATGCATCTTTGGGGTATTTGACAGCCATCCTCCGTGGTCTCACCAGACACCCGAACTCTCCTTCCTTGCTGACCTTCCTTCAGCATTGTTTGAAGTCCTGGAATCATCCCCCTTTGAAGAACCCGTGAGACTGTGGCTCCAGGCCCTTTATTGTGGAGCTTAATCAAGCCTCCTTCTCATGCTCAGGGCAGGATGTGGGGTTAAACTGCTTTAGGATCCAGAAGAACCTGGCTTGTTGGCTTTCTTCTTTGGGGGCACCTTTGCACAGTGACATGTGTCCGGGAGCTCAGCAGGCTCACAACCTGGCTTATTTGTGTCTGAGGAAAGAAGAATTATATTCTAAAGCCTAACAAGATGTGGCCACCAGGAGGCACAGATTCCCGTGGTCTCATCGTCTGGGGCCTTAGGAGTCCCACCAGTGTCTGTGACATGGAGGAGGGATCTGAACAACCACAGTTTCCAAAGTCTTTCCAGGAGAACTTTGTGCAGAACTACATGGCTTCCAGTCTGTGGTGGCTCATTTATGTTGTCACTTTATACACTTGATTCTCTTAAGGCCAGAGAATCTTGCACTTGAGTTAGATCGATGGTTCATAGGTTGGCACTTTGTTTGGAGGGATCATGGGGCTGAATTCCACTGCGGGGAGGGGCTTGTCCCTGGGGATGTTGAGTCTGGGATTGAGTAAGAGCCCATAGCTCCGTGGGGCTCCAGGTACACTCTGGACACACCCCATCCGTGTATGTGTGTGCATGCGCACATGCGTGTTGTAACATTAAAAAAGCAAAAGACTAGACTAGTTAGCAAGTTGAAACCCACCATCAACTTTATTCCTTTTTGTATTTGTGTAAAATGATCGATTTGAGGAATGAGGAACTAAGCCAAAAAAGGAAAGTCTGAGAGATGAAGGGATACCTCCCCGCCGGTGACTTTGCTCCATCTTTGGTTTTCTCCCTGAGACCTGCCTCAGCAGCCTCAGCTCAGCCAGGCAAGAACCTTGTGAAACGTGGGAATCCCCGTCCCTCCCATTGCTGGGGGCACAAGCTTTAGGAGGCCGCAGTGGCTGACAGCCTTTCACCCTGCCCCAGGAGCCTTCGGGTAAACAAGTATTTTCCTCTTACAAGAGACACTTCGTGTTTGGTGACTAACTTCCTGTGCCTCTGGAGTAGCCCCAGTAGCATTCCCACGTGGATATCGTGGATATCGTGCCTCCTTCCTCGGCCGGGCTGGCTGAGGGGCTGGCGCCCTGCGGTGCTTTGGGAAGGAGCCCCCAGGGAGCCTTTGAATAGTTAACGGTCAGTCCTTGGATGACCAGCCAACTGGCCACGGAGGGGAGGTAGGATGTACCCAATTGATGTTTTCCCACAATTAGTACCCAGAAAGCTGTCCCCTAGAGGGAAAATTTAAGGACCTTTTACAGCCCCACGTTTTGTTGCCGCCACACTCTTTTAACATTGGTTCCTCCGGAGTCACTGCTACAAAGGGATTGTTGTGGGGCCCCTGGAGACGGGCACTCTCTGTAGAGCAGCTGATTGATGACCAACCTGAATTCGGCATGGCAGTCTTCCAGGCGGCCTCCCAACCCTTCTGTTCCTAGCTCAGGCCTGCCTCCTCTTTGCCCACCTGACTGGCAGGGGGCGAGTAGCTGGAGGAGACAGGTTGCTAAGCAGCCTGGCCTGGACGCTATGCCTGTTTCGGTCGAATGAATAGCTGCAGTGTTCAGAAGAGCGAGGGGGTTTGGGCCTTTCCCAGAATCAGGAGAGACTTTTTGGGGAAGGGGGCTAAGAACTACCATTCTTAGCACAGAGCCATTGCATGGGAGGGCTTCTGGCATCTTCCTTTCTGAAATGTTAACTTGCTGTAACATTTCTTCCCGGAAGTAAAGTACCCAGAGCCCTGCTGCTGACTCCATGTGCCCATTTTGTTCCAGAGTCGTTACTGTCTTAGACACCTCCTCCCCCACCAACCAAAGAGAAAAGAAATGAGGTCCTTTAGCTTCCCCCGAGCGCAGTTTCTGCCACTGTGATCATTAGCATATCGTGCACTTGAGGCCCCTGATCTGAGCGTGTGTGAGGGGCCAGGTTTCCCCAGAGACGGGGAAGACAGGTATGTTGTTGCCGTTGGACATTTGGGGCAGTGGAATCAAGGGTCGGCCTTCCTCCCCACCCTGCCCAGGCTTGTTGCAGAGGCTGGGACCTTCGCCTTCTCCAGGGTGATCAGGTTTAAATGAAGCACTTACTCTGAGCAGTGAAATACAGAGCAAGTCCAGCAAAATGTCTGATAAGAAACCTTTGCTCTTAAGTTTCTGCACTCGGCCAGCACTGAAGGACGTGTAGAAGTGGGCGTTGCAGGGCGGAAGTTTGCACTAAGGATCAGAGAACGCTTTTCTTTGGAGAGATACAAAGCCATTGTAAAGAGCCAAGAGGTGAGCCAAGAGAGAAGCTGCCTCCGTGCTAGGGCCTTTCTGGGGGCCTGGTTCAGTCGCTTGTTAAAGGCACAGTACATGCCTGCTCCAGGGTTCCACGAGCTGGCCCGTTACGATAAAGTCTCTCTTTTTTCCTTAGACTGAAAGTAAGAAAAATCTCTTGGGAGCAGGTAGTCTTTTGTGCTTTGGTCTTGGGATTCTCATGTTACAAAGTTGCCACCTCTTGCTTCCTCAGTACTGGGTAGGGGTGGCAGTGTCCTGGGATGGCTGACCAGGCCCCAGGGGAGACGGCGGGCAGGGTCCAGGTGTACAGGTGACGAAGGCTGGCATTGGCTCTCCTTGGCATTGGGGGATATTGGTCCCCACTGGGGGCCGCGGAGGAGAGCCTGAAGCAGGCATCCAGAGCATCTTGGCTGCTCTCATAAAGGGGGAATAGGTTCAGGGGTCCCAGAAGGCCGCCAAAGCATCGGCTCACTCTTAGGTTCTTTGTGTTGCTTTTACCTTTTCTCCTCCCTTAAAATCCTGAGTGGTTTCAGTGAAGAAAGTAACTGTGTGGGTCAGGAGCCCCGGGCTTACCTCCTTGTATTTATTTCTCTTCTGCAGGATAACCCAGAAGTAGAAAAGCGAGATCCTCAGGAATTAGTTGGTGAGTACCCCAGGGGGAGGCTCGGAGGCGGATTTCTGAGCCTTGCCCGGAGCAAACTGGCTTCCAGCCATGCAGGGCCTACCCCTGCATGGGGCTTCTCTCTGCTTCAGCCAAGGCAGCCGTTCTGCTGAGAGCCTGGTCTCTTCGTGTGCTCTCTCAGGGCCTTTGACATTTCCTAAGATGTCTGAGTAAGACGCCCAGGGAACAATTCTTCTTTGAAAATCATATTCATGGTGCATTTCACTGGGCTGTGGTCAGTTGCCAATGTTTTCAAGATGGATTTAGGGCCCCTTTCAGCTGGGAGCTCGTTCCAGTTGTGCCCTAGGCTTGTCCTCTGTCCTTGTACGCCCCCTCCCCGCTTTGCTGGCATATTCATGTACTCAAGAAGCAAATATGTGGCCTCTGCTGGCACTTTGCTCTGTCCCCAGGAGGGAACATGCCTCGTAGCCCCAGAGTCCAAGACCCTTTTGGCTTGTGGGCCAGGGCAGTTCTGTTTCCGAAAAGTGGCATCCCAGTCCCTATGCTAACTCTGGTCTCTTAATCCTTTTTTAGAAAGTACCTCGACTCTGTCAGTTTGGTCACAGACTTTGTAACAGCTCTGCCACAGCCTGTCCAAACGTCATGGAGAGGGCGACCCTCCCTCCATGTGGTTAACTGTGACCATCTCTCCCTGCCTGCTCTGTTAATCTACACAGAGCAGGGGTTCTGCTTCAAAGGCAGCCTACGGAACCTTCCCCTGTGCTTCCAGATGGAGGCTTTGTGGCCTGCAGGCCCTCGAGCCCATCCTTTTTTTGGACAGGATCCTCTCACGGGATATAGGAGGTGGAAACCTGTCCTGTGTTCCTAACTAAAAGGATGAAAATTACCCCATTACATTTGTTCTCTGAGCAAGGATTGGGTAGGAAGGAACCCTCAATAAGCAGCCTCAACCCTCAGCAGGATTCTGCCTTTAGCCCTGAGTGTTCTGTGTGATGAACACAGTAGGAGTCTTTCAAATCCTATAAAACCCAGAATTTTCCTAGACCTCAGAGTTCACTGCTTAGAAAATGGCCGTGTAGGGGACGTGCCAGCTGGCTTTGCAAACAGAGGAAGCAGAGCACAGTCTCGTCCCAGTGGGTAATGCACAGGGGCATGTATGGATCGGAGCCTCAGTCTCCTGTTCCTTCCTGGTCTTACCAGTCCCTGCTGTAAACTACCAAGAAATGGGGGCTAGGGGGCTGTGGGGTCAGAGCAGCCGGGAGCCCAATGCAGCAGTGAGCTCTGCCCACAGTGCTCGGCAATCAGTGGAACTGGGGGGCACATCAGCCACCTCCGCCCCAACTTCCACCTTTTCTCTCCTTGCCGTTTTGTGAAAATAGTTTTGTTGAGGTGTAGCTTACATAGGGTGAGGTTTGCCAATTTTTAGGGTGCCATTTGATCAACTTTGACAGATCCGTGTAGTCACCTATAAACTATCAACTCTAACACCTATAAACTGTAAAACACTTCTGTACAGGGGTGCCTGGGCAGCTCAGTCTTTTGAGCATCCAACTTTGACTCAGGCCATGATCTTGCTGTTTGTGAGTTCAAGCCCCACATCGGGCTCTGTGCTGACAGCTCAAAGCCTGGAGCCTGCTTCAGATTCTGTGTCTCCCTCTCTTCTCTGCCCCTCCCTCCCCCTTGTGCGTGCTCACTCACGCGCTCTCTCTCTCTCAAAAATAAACATTAAGGGGCGCCTGGGTGGCTCAGTCAGTTAAGCGTCCGACTTCGGCTCAGGTCATGATCTCACAGTTCGTGAGTTCGAGCCCCATGTCGGGCTCTGTGCTGACAGCTCAGAGCCTGAAGCCTCCTTCAGCTTCTGTGCCTCCCTCTCTCTCTGCCCCTCCCCTGCTCATGCTCTCTCTCTGTCTCAAAAATAAATAAACATTAAAAAAAATTTTTTTTAAATAAATAAACATTAAAAGAATTTTTTAAGATCCACTTCTTTGTAAAGTTGGTTTTTTTTTTTTTTAATATTTGTTTTTGAGAGGGAAGAGTGCATGAGAGCAAGGGAGGGGCAGAGAGAAGGACAAAGGATCTGAAGCAGCTCTGCACTGACAGCAGAGAGCCCAATGTGGGGCTCGAACCCACGAACTAGAAGATCATGACCTAAACTGAAGTTGGACTCTTAACCAACTGAGCCACCCAGAAGCCCCATGAAACACTTCTGTCACTCCAGGGACGCCTGGCTGGATTGGTCAGTGGAGCGTATGACCCTTGATCTCCGAGTCATGACTTCAAGTCCCACACTGGGCCTAGAGCTTACTTAAAAATTCGTTGACTAATTACTGTTTAAAACAATTAATTTCCTTCGCTCCAAAATGTTCCTTATACCTCTCCTCACAGACGATTTCCTCCCTGGGCCTCTGGCAAGCAGTGTTGTACCTTCTTCACTACAGTTTTGCCTTTTTTAGAATTTCATAAAGAGCAGGATTTCTCAGCCTTAGCACTATTGACCTTTTGGACCGGATAATTCCTTGTTGTGGGGGCCTGGCCTGTGTTTTACACGGTGTTTTAGCATCCTCGGCCTTCTGGATGCCAGTGGCACTCCCCTCCCTCTGCCACATGTGACAAGGAAAAACGTTTCTAGACATTGCCTAATGTCCCCTTGGGGACTGGGGGGAACGTAATTGCCCTCAGTTGAGAACCACTGACAGAAATGAAAGTGCCATCTTACTTTTTGTCTGGCTTCCTCCGCTTCCCATATGGTTTTGAGATCCTTCTGTGTGATTGAGCGTATCCGTAATTTCGTGTTATCGCTAAATACATTATTTTCTTGTAGGATTTACCGCCACAATTTAATCTGTGCACCACAGTAGGTATTGGAGGCTCATAGTCTCGTTTGCTCCTACTGTTTCTCACTCAGGAGGTAGTCGTTGAGGTCTGCCTGAACTCAGCTCCTTTTGTTAATAAAACGCCTCTGGAGATAGGACTCTCGGGTTGCTCCCCTGGTATGGGAAGCATTTTCCTATATGTAGGTGGCTCCAGGTTTTGTTTTCTTTTTTGCAATTAAAAACAAATTTTTATGTGTTTTATTTTCTATTTGAGAGAGACAGAGCACGAGCAGGGAAGGGGCAGAGAGACAGAGACAGAATCCGAAGCAGGCTCCAGGCTCCGAGCAGAGTTCGATTCAGGGCTCGAACTCAAGAGCAGTGAGATCATGACCTGAGCCGAAGTCAGATGCTTAACTGACTGAGGCACCCAGGCATCCCTTTATTTTTTTTATTATTATTTTTTTTTAAGTGTATTTATCTATTTTGAGAGAGAGAGTGAGCAGGGGAGGGACAGAGAGAGGGAGAGAGGATCCCAAGCAAGCTGTGTGCCATCAGCCCAGAGCCCGATGCAAGGCTCAAACTCACGAACCGTGAGATCATGACCTGAGCCGAAACCAAGAGTCGGATACTTAACTGACTGAACCACCAAGGGGCCCCTAGGTGGCCCCCGTTTAATGGAGCGAATGAAAGCAGAGCACCTGACTCGGGTTCCTCCGACACTGTGGCCGCTTGACAGCACTGAGCACACGTGGCCAGTCTGTCCCCTCCAGGCAGCCAATGGATGCCCCCTCGTCATGCCTGGAACTGTGGCCTGAGGCGGTAATCCAGTCGGCTTCTCCGTGTCTCTGGTGAACTAGAGCGCACTCCACTGCCCCCTCCCCTCCCTACAGCCCTCCCTACAGTACCCCCCAGGCACTTCTTCTCTCCCCACCATTACGTAAGCCCAGCCGACTAGCTGGTCCTGCTCAGATTCGTACCTGGCCGTCACGGATACCATGACCGTTTTTGGCTTGGATGTGCACGGGGTGAGTCACCGAGGTAGACTTCTCAGATCCTGAGTACGGCTGCCCTTCTAGAATGCCCCCAGTAGACCCCACGGGCAGCCACAGTACTGGGAGCTGCCCCCAAGGGCCTGGGCACCTTTCTCCATGGATTTCCTGGGAGCATGGTTTGAGGCCTTGTGGCCGCCCACATCACCATATGTATGTGGGGTTGATGTCGTCTACTTTAGATCATCCTGGGACTTAGGAAAGAGTCGCTGAAGGATGGCTCCTGAAGTCAGTGAAGGACGCTGTGGGAAAACGTTTATCTAATTCTCTGACTATATCCCTTCACTTGCCAGTTACTGCGGAGGAGTTCTTTTGTTCTAACCGGGGAGCTCAGGAGGGGCCCTGTCACACTATATACTGTTTGAGTCCTAGTGTGGTTGGGTTGCTGTGGCAACAGTGTCACACCCTGTTTTTCCAAAAGCCTTTCCTGGCAAATGCCAAAGGGCATTCTTTGTCTCTCCATCACATGCACACATACATTCTCCACCCCTTCTTGTGCCCAAAGCCTGCCCAGGCCCTCCTTGCTTCTGCCGTCCGGAAATAACGAGGGCCAGCTCACCCCAGCTCATTCCACTCTGAGCTGGCCTCTGCAGCCTGCATGAGCCTCAGGCTGAGACGAGGGAGAAGCCAGGACGAGACTTGAACTCCAGCCAGATAATGGGCGCCACCATCGCTGCGGGCGTCAGGAGACAGAAGGTGCTGGGCAAAGAGGAGCACGTAGGCCCCTGGCGGAAACCGCTCCTAGGCCGCACTGGTGTCCCGGGTCCACAGCAGGACATGTCGCCCCGTGTCGGTCCTCGGGCCTTCACCCAAAATGGCACGCCTAGCGCTCTGTTCTCCGGGCACGTCCAGTGAGAACCCACTGCCGGCTGTGGGAGTCTGCACGCGTAGCGCGTTATGAGACTCCGCCCCAGCCTCAGTGCAGGGTGTTTCGCAGCAGTTGAGACTGGCAAAGCCCGTGGAGCCATACCCTCAGCCCTTCTCGGCACTGAGTTCTTCGTAGTAACAGCACAACTCAGTGGAGATCAGAGTACCTTATCTGCTAAGAAAACATTAACCCAGCCCCGGTAGAAAAGAAGGCGAAGGCTGTGCTAGGCTCTCATCACGCCGTCCCGGCAGCCACTCAGGGCTGAGAGATAGTATGGCCCCGGGCCTGGCACACAGTGGGTACCCCGTAAGTACTTGCTGGGTGTTCTTGGTGCTGGTTTGTTCATTCTTTCCCTTCATCCTGCCCCACCCCACTCCGCCTGCTGTTCTCTCATTGTATGCTCCTTTTCATGAGAGAATGTTTTCAAGAGCGCAGACAGAATCTTACAACAAACAGTGCATTGTCTGAGTGACCCAGAGCACACTCTGCGGGCCCAGGG
The DNA here is from genome assembly GCF_028018385.1 of Neofelis nebulosa. NCBI lineage: Eukaryota > Metazoa > Chordata > Mammalia > Carnivora > Felidae > Neofelis > Neofelis nebulosa. The sequence continues at coordinate 18,837,361 of NC_080797.1, read as the reverse complement.
TGGCCAGAGGCTACAGGGAAGGGAGCGGAGAGTGGGAAACTTGGGTGGGCAGTGGCCGATTGCTGAGGGAACTAGCCCTCGGGAGTTGTGGTTCCTCACATCAGAATCAGGCCCTTTGTTCCCAAGAACTAGGCGGACCAAAAGAGAGTTGATTGGTTTGTTTTTAAAAGACTAAGCTAATAAGCAGCAGGTAATGTTTGAAATATTTATGCGCAGGGCGGTTTTGAATGCTTTGAATCCCAGAGCCTAGGGAACCCTGAACTCTGTTTCTCCTGTATCTTGGGTCGGATGGCCTAAGGTGAGAAGGATGACATACCAAGCAACTCTGCGAGTTTCCAGAATCCTGGGATGGTGTTGTAGGAACACAACCGGGCGGGCTGGAGCTGGCTCACTCCGTGAGCCAGTGATGCTCTCCCCACCTGGGCCTCGGTCCAGCGACGAGAGAACGAATACCCCGGAATCTGGCAGACACTGTAGATCACAGCTCTTCCCCTCCTCACCTCCCACCCCCCAGCTGGCTGTTAAACATTTACCAGCACACCCTGCACGTACCCTTTCCTTCAAAGTTAACTGCTGGGCTCCCCTCTTCCCCCGGGTTGGCACATGCTGGCTCCTTCTGGTCATTTGATCTCAACTCAGATGGCACCCGCAGAGAGGCCACTGGGAACACCATTGTACCGTTTCATAGCCTTTATCTCTCCTGGAAAACGTATGTGCCCTTTTTTTTTTTTTTTTTCCTTTTTAAACTTCATGTCTGGCCCTGATCCTTCCCCCGCCCGCAGCCATCCCCTGACATCCACACTCACAGAATTTTTCTCTCTCTGTCCTCCCACAGCCTCCTTTTCTGAAAGAGTCCGGAACATGTCGCCTGATGAAATCAAGATCCCACCTGAACCCCCTGGCAGATGTTCAAATCACTTACAAGTAAGTACAGAGCTCGGCTGATGAGGCCTGTGTAGATGAGAAAGCCTGGGTCAAGTGTCTCGTTTGGTCCGACTTTAAGAGCCCTTCCGTAAAAGAAACAGCCAGGCGGGCAGGAGCGTGCAGTCCTGGTTACCTCTCTTAGCCTGCCATCAGGAGTTTGCTCTTCCCCACCGCCACCCTCTGCCTCATCACCTGATGCTGTTCTAGCTGGGACCCCCTAGCTCGCCCTCAGGTCTGAAGCCGAGGCAGAGAAAATAAGGTACCTTCCATGCAACCCAGCTGAGCCAGTGGGGACCTTTGCCAAGAAACTGAGGGACCATTAAAATGTAAGATAAACAATGTAGAAACACCAAAACACAAGCATTTCTGTGCCTGAGATTCCTGTGCTCCTATTCCTGACGTGGCAGTTCACCAGCTTGTCTGACAGAATCGCAGACAGACGTGGCCTGAAGTTCTGAAATCCCAAGGAGATAGACTATTTCGTGCAGTTACTCCGTTGAGAGCAGGACCTCAGGGGGGGGGGGGGGGCCCTGGGGTTTGCACCTCCTTTTCAGCCCCTATGATTGTTTCCCCTTGTCCTCTGGGGGTTCCCCTGTGTGTGGAACTTTGCAACAGACCATAGGGCAGACACCCAGGGCTGCCCACTAGTGGCATCGGGTCCACCTGCTCTACCTCTCATCCCACAGATTCTGCTGGTGCCTCTGGCCACACCACAGGCCCATGGCACCATCCTGACGGATAGATGACTAAGGGGACCCGGGGCTCTGGAATGCAGCTGGCTGGGCAGGGCCAGAGTCGGGGTTGGGGGCACAGTACAGATTCTCTTCCTTTCCCAGAAGTCTCCTTCCTTTGCTGAGTTGTCCACACACACACCCCCCCCCCCCCCAGGATAGCATCTCCCCTCCCTGCCAGGCAACAAGCTGCAGCCTGTAAGGACAGTCTGGCCATCTGCCAGACAGAGACAACCGGCTGGCTCAGCCTTCAAGTTCAGTGTATTTCTCATTTTTAGATTCTCCTAATCGTGGAAACCACGACATCAAGTGAACGTTTTAGTTGACTTGAAATGGGAGAACCCATCTGATGGCCCAGAAAACCCAGAAAAGTAATCTGTAAGATACAGGTCACCCTCCATTTGCCAGGTCTTCTGTGGAAAGCCTCCCTTTGCCCTCGAAGAGATAACGTTGAAGTTTGTGGCTCTTGGTTGTCTCTTCCGTGGTAAATGTATTACAAACCTCTCTCTGCACTTCAGTGCTTCCTCTGGCCAGTCTCGGCAGAAAGATTCAGCCTTCTGACAAAGGGAGTGGATCACCTCTCCTGATGTTCCCAAAGGGCGTCACACAGGACCTCCGGCCCTGCCCACCTCCTGTCGCAGGTGAAGAGTGCCCCAAATGTTTTCCTTCTGGAGAGTCTGTGCCTTTAGCCGCCGCTAGTGGGGGAGGCTGCAGAGAGACCTTGCCCTGGGCCAGCACCAGCCTTGCTGGGTAAGACTGGTCCACCTCACAGGTGGCTCTGTCCTGAGACTCGGGTGTCTGGGGCCTCTTCACGCGCTGGAAAGTGTGGAGGCCATCTGCTGCAGGGATCATCTGTGGGCCTTGAGATACCTGTGGGACTGGTCTGCATTCCTGCCAGGTGACCCTCCTATTGCCGGTTGAGAGCCAGAGAGCAGGGGTTTTGGGGGCGGGGGGAGTTCTAATGAGATGAGCTCTTGACCCCTGACAGTGCCTCTTCATAAAGTGGTGGGGACTGGCCATCTGTGAGCCTCCCTACAAGGGACACCGTAGGAAGCTTATGAGACCAAATCCAAAAAACTCTACTCCTGCCTTCCTCCGCAAGAACTTAGCCTTCCCAGGTCTCCCACTGAGGACTTGACCCGGTGTTTAAATTCAAAACCAGCATGGAGCCCCTGCCCATCCACTCTTTGCCTGAATCCTCTTTGGATGATTCAGGAGCTGATTCACAGGTGGGGATACGTTCGTTGTCTTGTCCACGGTTTCTCTTCCTCGACCTTTTACCACCCCCTCTGCCAGCCATCCAGAGGGAGAAAGCAAAACAAAAACAGACTGATCTCAGTCTGTCTTATTTGCGCTCCGCGCCGGTCACAGGCTGGGTGGAGAAAGACAGTGTGGCTGGAGTAGGGCTGCGCATGGCTCTGTGGGTCTCCTGTGACCAAGTGTCCCCACACAGCACGTGTGACCACAGACTGGGCTTGTCGGTGGGGGGGTGGCGTCATAAGTGCCCTTCTGTTTCTCCGCCTAGGACAAGATCCAGAAGCTTTATGAGCGGAAGGTAAAGGAGGGAATGGATATGAATTACATTATCCAAAGGAAGAAAGAATTTCGGAACCCCAGGTGAGTTTCCCGTGGGCCTGCAGGGTCAGTTGAGTCGCTGATGTTGGACTGGGGACTGGGATGCCCCATGGAGGTGGCAGGGTGAGGCTCGGCTAAGATCCCCCCTCTGTCCAAAGGGGCCATCGCCCAGACTGCAGTAACACGGAAGCCAGGGTGTGGAGTGGATGCTGAGAGACCTGAGCTGGGCTGGAGGAGGCCTGGCCGGGTTCTCTTGCCCGCCCTACTCCTAAGGCACACAGCCTCACAACGTCTCAGTTTCCTCATCTCTATAATGAGGGAATTGGACTAGGCAATTCCCGTGGGTTCCTCTTTCACTTCCAGAATGTCACTGATTCTGCGTACAGATCACCGGTTTTGCGAGCAGAGCTGTGTCTGGGTCTTACTCTGTCCAGGGTCTGAGCAGGTGGTGCACCTGGGAAAGTCTGGTATGGTGGTGACCTCAAGGACGTGCCCCGGCCCTTATGTGGGCCCAACCCGGCCACACAAACTGAGGGTCAGATGTCTAGATAAGACCAAAAACAAAAACAAAAAAAAGCCCACGGCCCTTACCTGGACACCATACCCGTCCTGGCTAACGGTCCATCTCTCTGGGAGTGGGGAGGACTACGAGTGACTTCGTGTCAGGCCAGTGGACGTTTCCCGTTCTGTCGGGAAGCCTGTTTACAACAATCCAGCTGGGTTTAAAGGGTTCGTCTGAGCCCAGGAACTAGACCGTTCTGGCCTCTCAAAATCAGGTGCCACACAGGCCACGGGACTAGGGCCTGCTCAGTGCCTTCTGGCATTTTTCTTTCAGCATCTATGAGAAGCTGATCCAGTTCTGTGCAATTGACGAGCTCGGCACCAACTACCCAAAGGTACGTCCCGTGTGCAGAGGCTGAGGGTTGAGGGGAGGATACCCAGGGCCCTGTGCTCACCTCGCTGGATTCAGCCTGGAGCTGCTGAAAGGCCCGTGTAGCGGCAGTGCTGGCTGAAGAGCATGGTTCCCCGCTCCCTTGTTGGGAGTCCCCACTGCTCTGGAATAGTCCGGGGAGAGATTGCGGTGACAGACCCGGCCCCAAGCCCCAACTGATCAGTGAGAGTGGACTTGGCTGTGCTCTGATGGCACAGCCCGTCAACAGGTTCGTCCCTGCTTCAAAGTCCCAAGAGCAAATTGGCCACCCCTTTGGCTAGAAACCCAGGATAACATCTGAGTCCCTATGCCCTTAGAGCAGGGGGAGTCCAGGCCAGGAAAATCCATGGAAAGATTCGGGGAGAAGGGACTTGGGTTTCTAAACCATTGGTCATCCAGTGACCCTTGCTGGCTGCAGCATTAACTCTTTCTTTCTCAGGATATGTTTGACCCCCATGGCTGGTCCGAGGACTCCTACTATGAGGCATTAGGTAGGTGGCCGTCCATCCATCTATCCTGTCTGTTCATCCAGTCAGTCAGCCAACATGTATTTCAGGGTCCCCACTGTGTCAGGCCGTGTCGGAGGAGGTAGGTATACAGCGTTGAACAAGACAGACCCGCTCTGACTCAGGAGGCTTATGATGCGGCACAGAAGGCAGAGCGGTCCTAGCAGTGAGCATTGTTGGGGGACAGCGCCCAGGCAGGGCCATCTAGCCAGCCGAAGGGGTGGGACGGCCTTGCTGTGGGGGCCGTGTTCAAGATGAGGTTTGAAGACGTACAGAGGCCAGTCTGGCAGATGCAGACCGTGTCCCAGGCAGGGGGACGGAGTCTTCTGAAGCCGGTGAGAAAGCATTTTCTCAAGGGTCCCAGTAGGGAGAACTGGGAGGAATTACAGAGTCCGGGCCCTCAGAAGACAGATCTGAATCGGCAGCCCATGGGCCAGGTCTGGCCTGAAGATGTGTTGCGTTTGGCCCACACGTCTTATCTCGTTTTAACTTGAATCAGTTGCCAACGTTTTACCTCAAATCCGTAACGCAGCTGCTCTTGGTCAGTGGGAAGGTATTCCACCCTGGGCCTGCGTCCCCGTCCCCGCACAGTGACAGTCAGCTAGGGCTCAGGGGCAGCTCACCCCTCCAGACAAGGTCCTTTACATCTGAGGCCTCTGCTCTGTAGCTCTAAGGCCGCTTCCCTTTGCTGGTCACAAAAGGACGGTGAGACTGTGCGGCCTCGAGGCCACCTGCGTGCGGGGGTGGGGGCGTGACAAGTGCTGTTGTGGGGTCCCTCCGCCTAGAGTGTCTCTTCACGTGGGAGCTGTCCCAGGGCTGCTTTTGTTACAACTTCTCTGGTCTCTGTAGCTAAAGCCCAGAAGATCGAGATGGACAAACTGGAAAAGGCCAAAAAGGAGCGAACCAAAGTAAGTGGTGGACAAGGGCCCTGAAGGAAAAGGCAGGTGTCTAGGGTGTCGTTTCCCACCACCCCCCACCTTCAGCTTGAAGGTGCCTCTCGGTTACTTCCATTTGGTTTCTTGGGGTCTTGTGGTTTGCTGCGCGATGTCCTCCTTGGCCTCTCCCTTCCAGCTGCAGAGCCCCGGTGGCTTTCTCTTTAGTGTCATCAGTGTCCTCCCTGAGAGGTGTATTCCTTCCAAGAGTACTTACTTGGCCCCCAGATCGGATCTGCACAGTCCGCCTCAGTGCTTCCTTGCAGGTCCCATGTCTGGTGGCCGGGTGACCCCTCATTTTAGGGCTCTGAGCACCACTTCTTCCCAAGCAGCATGTTCTGGATCCTTTGGGGAACGGAAATTTGGCTCTGAGACTAAATGAGACTTGTGCCCTTTGTGAGCAGTCTCCGAGACAGAACACTGGGCCTCGGGGCACCAGCTCTGCCCATCCTTGGTTTGGTCTGACCTCCTGCAGCAGCTGTGCCCTCCAGGATGTGCCCCTGACCCCTGAGCAGAAAGGCTGCCAGCCCTCTGGAAGCCGGTGCAGGGGCGATCGGGTCTTGTCGTTCTTAGCGCTTGGTGAACTGCCCCTCTCTCTCTTTCCCTCCCCATTCCAAACCCCAGGCTTAGTGTGGGACGTGTCTGCGGCGCCTGGGGACCAAAGCTGCACTTCTCCCGTGCGGGTGGGTGCGCCTCCATCCCGGGTGCCGGGCGCAGTGGCGGGCCGGGGTGCCCTGCACGTGCAGAAACTTGGAGATACCGGGAGCATTCCGTGTCAGTTTGGAGGGCTCTCCTCGAAATGGTAGAAGTCCCTCCAACGCCTCTCCCTCCCTCAGACAGCACGACAGGGCTGCCTCCCAGTGCCTCCTGTGTATGGTGCCAGACTCTGCCGCCCGGGAGCAGACGCTGGCAGAGGATGCGGATAAACAGCTTGGCACGGGTTTTCTCTCTTTCCTCTTCCCCCTCCAGATCGAGTTTGTGACAGGCACCAAGAAAGGTACCACGACCAACGCCACGGCCACCACCACCACCACGGCCAGCACAGCGGTTGCAGGTAGCAGGCTGCCTCGTTTGGGGGAGCAGAGGCCACGGGGATCTGGGCCCAGGTTCCACCTTGCTGTGCTTCTTTCCTGACCCCAGAGTTTGTGAGGCCTCTCGGGAGCCTGGGGTGGGGTCCCCGGTTCACCGGCTGCCCCTCGCACTTCCGTGGCAGGCGGCCCCGAAGCTCTGACCGCCGCCTGCTAGAAAAGGCAGCGTCGCTCTTTGGTCTGTCTTGATCCTGACTCATCCCTTGCCTTCCTCCAGATGCCCAGAAGAGAAAGAGCAAGTGGGATTCGGCCATTCCGGTGACAACGATAGCCCAGCCAACCATCCTCACCACCACGGCCACCCTGCCAGCCGTCGTCACGGTGACCACCAGTGCCAGCGGCTCCAAGACCACGGTGATCTCGGCCGTGGGCACCATCGTGAAAAAGGCCAAGCAGTGACCCGAGGGAGCAGCCCGGGTGGCTCGGACACTCTCCCTTCCATCGAGGGGAGGGGCCGCTCCAGGACTTGATGAGAGTGCGCAACCCAGGGACCGACGCGGCACAGAGGTGCTGCTTTGTATGTTTCAGGACTGGGATCTGCTCCCGCGACGCCACCCCAAGAGGAGCCTCCGTGTGTCATCCCGGCCAGGAAAAGGACATTGCCGCAGAGGAGTCGGGTGCTCCGGAGAGCGTCCGCACACCGCTTGGGGTCTGGTGCCCTGTTAAAAGTGCTGTGTTCTTACATCTCAGCATCTTGGATGCAGTGGCCTCTGCTGTGGTCCGTTTTCAGGCACATGTGGAAGTTCCAAGTGTCCTCTCCTTTTCCCTGTTGGGGTTATTACCTCAGGGTAGGTAACGGAGTGGCCGAAGCCTGTGGCGCTAGGGGAGGCCCCGTGTCCCGGCTGTCTGCTGCCCTGATCCTGAAACCCGGCTGGTTATCAGACGAGAGCCGAGGCCTCTGCTCCCTTGGGGGCAACTGAGCCCTCTCGGACCACTCTTTGGACACACCCAGGCTTTTGAAGTCAGCCGGTTACCAGAAGGCCTGGGTTTGATCCCCAACCCACACAGCCAGAGGGGCCTCAGCGCCTGGCCAAGGTTGCCCCGGTCCTTCAGTGCCAGCCGAGCGCGGCCAGCAGGCTCCTCGCGGCGCGGGACATGACTCACCTCCTGCGCTGGCCGGCGGCAGCTCATTGTTTACGTGCGAGCCAGGCTCCTGGGAGGACCCTGCCACCCCACCTTTCCTGTGCCTGTTATCTCTGCCCCACAGCAGCATCTGGGCAGCGCCAGCGGCCGCCGGGCTCCTCTTGGGGCCAAAACAGATTTCCCAGCCGCCGTCAGCCCGAAAGCCGGGAGGAAATTCGCTTGCCTTTCTTGCTGTTTGGCAGCTCTCCGGTCCAGCGGAAGGGCTACGTGTCGGAGAGGGAAGCCGGGCCGTGAAGAGCCGGGTTGCTTCTGTGGCACGGGCAGAGCTTTAGAACGATGGTCCTCAAAGTGCACCTGGTAACTGTTGCATGACCAAAGGAGTGTGGCGATCCTGCCCTGCCGTCCCCAAAAGAAAAGTGGACTCACATTGGTCCCTTCCCCCCTCCCCCCAGCCACACACACTTGGGCACCAAGGGAGGTCCGTTGTCCCCCTCCCGTCCTTTGCTGGGACTTCGCGACCCCGGAGAGGAGCTGCTGTGCCCTGAGTCCCAAGAGGGTCTCTGAAGGCTGGCTGCCCTGCAGCCTCCAGCAGGGGCACCTCCGTAGTGTGGGGGCTCTGGGGCTCGCGCGGGAGGCTGTGTGGCACAATGGGAGTGGCACTGGACGCAGACTCGGCCCCTCTGCCCCGGATCCTGGGTTAAACTTGAAGTTGTGTGTTGGTTGGTGTGTCTTGGGCCATTGTCTCTGTGAGTCCCCTCTGTCAAATCACCGTAATAAAGCTTTGTAAGGTGATTGTGAGGAGTCCGTGAGCTGATTTACGCAAGAGCTTTATAAACTGTGAGGGACCCTGCAAGTGCGTGTTGCTGGCCTGTCCAGTGCCTTCTTGCTTTAGACCAAGGACAGAAACTCCACAGCTGATAAAAAAAAAAAAAAACAACTCCAAGGTCATGGCCCTTTGCTGTCCTCTGGGCACCCACTGCCCTCCCATTGAGCAGTAATGACCACTCGCCCAATGAGTTGGGCAGCCCCAGGGTAGCCCCCCGGAAGCCTTGTGAGTTGGATCAAGGTCTCTAATCCCTCTGAACGTTACTCTTATTGTAAAACAAGATTAGTGCCTGCCCACCTTAGTCCCACTGAGGGTGGCACGGGGTCAAATGACCAGTTTCTTTCTGTGGAAACGGTGTCACAGGCACTAGGCACCAAGTGGTTTCTGCCTGGTTTGCCCCTGCTCGCAGAGAACTCAGCCTGGTCAACCGAGCTCTCCCACCCACCCAGGCATCCCTGCCTTCTTCCTGTGCTTCTAGGAGCACGACCTTATGATCTGTCCTGGGCCAAGAGCTCTACACCTGAGATCCTGTGCTGTCCCCACATGTGTTGGGCCACTTCGGAAACCCCTTCTCTGTCGCCATCACTCCTGCTTAGTTCCGGCCCTCGTCCCTCTTGTGGCAGATTGCTCTGACCTCGTCTGTATGTTTTCTCCGTCTCTCCCGCTCCCATCCAGGTTCCATCTGGCCACCTCCTCCTCCACCCCCTCATCACAGGACTCTCGCCAGGTCGCGTGGCCCCTGCTTTCCCCCTAAGAGTCCCCCTTCGGTGTGGCAAGGGAAGGACACCAGTGGCCTTGTCACCACTCCCAGCCTCCCGAGGCCTCCAGCTCCTTTTCTCCACTGCCCTTTGACCATCCCCACCTCTGCACATGAGGCACTAACATGCAGCTCAGGCCTTCCTTCCCGGTCTCCCCTGGGCGTTCATCACTCCTTTCTCCGTGCCTTGTAACGGCTGAGCACACGTTGGGGGCCAAGACCACTCGTGTCTCCTTGTTCTCCTTGTGAGTGGAGACAGAGTGGTCAGCCACCTTGTGCCCCAAGTGCCCAGGTGACTGGAGGGACAGGGATGGAGAGGTGGTTCCTGCCCGCTTAGTCACTGGTCTGAAAGCTCCCAACCCTCGTCCCACCCGCACGGCCTTCTGTTCTGGATTACCGGCACATTGGCAATTGTTGAGGCCCAGTGATAGGCACAGAAAGGTTCATTCACTATCCCCTCCGAATTCTGTGTATGTTTAAAATCTGTTAAAGAAAAAAAAAAAAAAAATGAAAGGGCCGTTGAGCCAGAAAAGAAGAATGAGGAAGATCTCCATGGACAGATCTGGAGTGATCTCAAGGAAGGAGAAAATGACAGGGGCAGGATGCAGAACACCGCGTGTCATACACTGCCTGTTGTGAAGAAAAGAGGAAATACAAAACAAAAATGAGAGCAAAGAGATAAAAGAATAAACTCCAAGAAATTAAGAAAATTCTATAATGTTTGGGAAACATCAATATGAATTCATGATTCCAAAAAAAAAAATTTCCCAGCTGTGTCCACTGGAAGGACCCGGAAGCAGTGGCCCGTAGGAGCAGTCAGTACAAGCAGCACCCAGATCTTGACCTCATAATATGACTCCTCACAAAAAGGAACAGGGCTCCTTAGAGAAAGGGCTGATCCCGAAATCTAAGTGGGGCAGTTTATTACAGAAAGCAAGGAAGACTGACAGGAGTGTTCCAAAGGTCAATTGAACCGGTTTTGAAGGGATCTCCCACTGGCCAAATGGGATTAAATTTGAACCTTCAGAAAGAATGCAATTATTGGGGCGCCTGGGTGGCTCAGTCGGTTAAGCGTCCGACTTCGGCTCAGGTCATGATCTCGTGGTCTGTGGGTTCGAGCCCCGCGTCGGGCTCTGGGCTGTCAGCCCAGAGCCTGGAGCCTGTTTCAGATTCTGTGTCTCCCTCTCTCTCTGACCCTCCCCCGTTCATGCTCTGTCTCTCTCTCTCTCTCTCTCTCTCTCTCTCTCTCTCTCTCTCTCTCTCAAAAATAAATAAACGTTTAAAAAAAAAAAAATTAAAAAAAGAATGCAATTATTGTCAAAAAGGAAAAACTCTCTTGTTCCCTGTACACTACCACTCACAACACCCCCAGAACACTTCTGACACCAAATGTGTAGGCTTTTCAC